>NC_136067.1:1870220692-1870601192 GCF_964261635.1 Lissotriton helveticus
AGCTGCATCATAGGAAATATGCATAGGAAAATATGCTGAACCTGCAGAGGCTCAGTTGAGTAATGTTGCTGTGCTTTTGGCTAGTGAGCAAGCACACGAGAACTGAAGGAAGACGCCGACCTGCCCAAAGTGCAACCCACGCTAAGGGGCTCTCTATAACCATCCTCCTTCCTCTCCCTCAATCCCACCCCGTCACTCCAGGTGACAGGCTACATACACCAAGGGCTCTGGCTCTGGACAATGCTAACAGTACCTGTCCACTTACCATGAGCAGTATATGGCAATTGGGTGAACAATGCAACAAAGTCAACTTGTTGATCTTGACGGCTCCACGCATTAGGCAAACACAATATTACTGGAATGCAAACATGTCTGCCTGCACAGTACAGGCTATGGCACATCAACACATCTTTCTCTGGGTGTGGTTCTGAGTTCTGCCCTCAGACATTGGGCGCTTGTACCCTGCCAGCCCCAACCACAGGGGAAGAGGGATCTCTTGTCAGGTTCTACAGCGGATTGTCAGCTCAATGTAGCGCTGAATGGGATGGCACTGGCCATCAAAGCGGCTGCAGGGCACTGTGGGAGTCCAGTGTGTCTTCACTAGACTCCGATTAGTGATTGCGCTCAGGAGGATGCAAGAGAGGGACCATGCAAGAGATGTGATCATGCCGGTAGTTTTGAGCACATGTAGCCCCTCTGTCGCTGCATCCTCAGCTCTCTGGCTACTAGGTGAATGGCGAGTCAATCCTGGAACAGTTTTGCTGCCTCCCACGCACACCAATTCGAATCCAGCCTTGATTCACAGGGAAAAGGCAGCTGCTACCATAAGCAGAACTATTAAAGCTTTTCATTTTATAGAGGCATCTATCACTCTGTAATAAACGTGTGGGATGTAACAATAACGTACCTTGAAAAACACACCAGCAATGCAACACACTGGTGTTTTAGTATCTTATCATCGAGATCAAAAATCCAAAAGCACTACTATAAACAGAAAGCAAATCATAAGTCAAATGGTGTGCCCAGGTTTACTTTTATTGTGATACCCATGCAAACAAAAACACTTTTTCGACAAGAAAACATGTATGAGGGACACAAATTATTTAGCATGGATATTACGTGATCAAATGAATACCAGTGATTTAAAAACAAGCAGTACATTGATGGGCACACTCAAAAGTATGCTGTGGATAATCCAGTGACAGGTATGGAAGGATTAAGGGGACATTTATAAAAATAGTGGCCCAGGGCAGTGTCGTAAGTCATCTTGCTGCACTGCCCTGCGTTACTGTAAATGGGAACGAAAGCACTGCATTTAAGCAATACCGTGCATTCCTCTCCTTTACCCCTGTGCTGGCTCTGTTTCGGCAGCCTAGCGCCAACGTAGGCAACCTGGCACCATGGTGCAAGGGTGCCTGTATTTTAGGCAGGATTGTTGTTGTGCAGGATTGGGATCCTTCCTGCACAAAAACAATCCTGAGGGAAAATGCAGCACACACAGAAAAAGGAAAAAATAGGGACAATAATGATATTTCTCCTCGTTATGCCTCACCTGGGGCGGTGTTTCTTTTGGATGCATTCCCAAGTTCATCAGGTTTGGTAAATCTGTGAATGCATCAAAAACCATGGGATTTGCGTGGGAACATCCACTGTAACGCCTATGGAACTCCTCCTTTGCACAAAGTAAAGCAAAGCAGGGATTAGTGCTGTGTTGCCTTGCTCCAGATTTATGAAGCCATTCAAAGCCACACAATGTGGTTTTGCGTGGCTTCATAAATCTTTTTTAGAGGCTTGCATTACACATGTAACACTTTTCTTGGTGTAAAAGTTACACAAACATCTCATAAATCATTGGGGCAGATTTACAATAACTGGCGCATCCCCAGGGATATGGCAGTTATTGTGCGCCGCAGCTCCGCCATCCATGGTGCGCCGCATTTACAATGCGGCGCACCATGGGGCAAAAACGGCACAGATGCGTCACGCATCTGTGCCGTAAAAGTGACGCATTGCTGGAGTTTCGTCGCAAGCATGACGCAGCTCCAGCAATGCTCTGGGGTGCCCTATCTGTCCAATGCTGCGTCAAGCCTTACACCTGCTTCAAGCAGGCGCAGAGTTTTGACGGAGCATTGGCCTAAAAGTGCCTGCGTGAAATCTTGTAGATTTCACGCAGGCACTTTTGCGAGGCGCACTTTCCCCGGAACGCCCACCCTGCGCCGGAACGCCCACAGGTGGCGCAGGGCTTTACAACGTGACGCATCTGCCTAGATGCGTCACGTTGTAAATAGGTCGCATGGATGCGCCACGTTTACGCCGCTGTTGCGTGACGCAACGGTGGCGTAAACGTGGCGCAAGTCCGACATAAATCTGCCCCTTAGTATTTTCCACTAAGGGACAACTCTACATCAGGCCCTACCCAATGCACTTGAAAGGCATGGGACACACAGGTCTGACACTGTAGACACTCCCCACCTCCCCAATGACCATGTTTTGCTCACTCCGCTCCAAAACATCTATTTTCGAACAGAATGTGTAAATTTCCATGATTTCGCCAATCTAGGATTGTGGAGTGCAGATGGCATTTTGTCGTATCGAAGTAGAACTGTGAAGAACACATGTATCAAGACTGCAAATGTCATAACATGAACACATCCATAGGAGCTATTCCCTGTTGATGCTATCTTTGATAGTTTAAGACAAAGCGCCTATGCAAGATCAGGATGGTGTTAAACCTCAAGGCTAGATGAGGCAATGTGACCGTAAATAGCACCCTGACACAAATGAGTCATATAGCATTTCATAAAATAACCTCTGTGGAGTCAGGAAAACAATGGAAACCATAAAGGTTCATTAGGAACAATTCAAAGAACAGCATAGAAGCCAAAAATAATAGTGAGTGGGAATACACAGGGAATTAGATAAGGCCCAATTAAATGCAGCAAGAGCATGATATGAAATCAAGATTCAGAGGAGAAATACTTTAAGTTTAAAGGGTGAGAAAGTCACAGGAAAGGACTGGATCATCTCCAAAATGTACCATTATAGTCTATCTTATAATGAAAGCCAATGCAAATCACACAGAGAGCCTAATAATACCACCACCAAACTAGCACTAACCCCCCCCCCATATGAAAAATACTGAATTCCACTATGACCTAAAGTCATCTGAGGTGTCTCTGCAAATCTAGATTCAAAAAATGAAAGTCGCACAGATGAGTAAGGGGAAGAGCCTTGAAAGGAAGGAAAGGCGCCCTCTGTGTATCCCGGAGAACAGCATGTCAATACAGAGCATCAGCTTTACATTCTCTCTACGTGAACTGTGTCAGTACAAGAAGTGAAAACATGGCTGCATTGAGGAACTAAGATGGAGTAAGGGTGTAGCTTACACATCGCAGAAAAAGTACGGTTCTGTTAAACACAGCATTTTAATTTTTGTGCAGAAATGTTCACAAGGTTACATATTGTTAGAACACAATTTAATTAAATCATATCTGCTTTTCTATCCCTCACAGATCTCTCCATGTTTTTAACTGGTGACATCAAGCTGCAATATTTTCCTATACCTGTAACTATTTCCCTGGACTTTTGTACTCCTTGATTATATGCTATATAAATAGTACGCACTACTATTGCAATTACAGTCTGTTCTGTAACTTTAATACAATCAATAAATAAACAACCCTGTTTAGATCTGCGGTTTCCCAAAGCATTTTAATTTTAGAAAAATTATATATATATATATATATATATCCAACCATAGCAGAACCCAAATAGGAACAGGAGCCTCACGAAGGTAAAGATGACTGCCCTCTTTATTTATAACTTACCTGTGTTTCCAATTTGGAGCGAAGGTGGTACGAGGAGTCGTGCAGAGGACTCCAACTCCAAGCCCTATGCCACAGTACACAAAGCGGGGCAGGTATCCGCGAGACTCTTTCATTGACTGGCTATTACTTTGTCTTGGCGTGCGGGCGCGCCCACAGTGGTTCAAACTTGAAGAGGACTACATCACCCAGAAGGCTTTTTAGCCACGCCTACCATAGCGGGGATGATTAAACCGAGTGCTCTTCTAAACAAGCGCCTGCTGCTAACACTTGCCACTACGCCACTGAAGAAAGGAAGTTATTCCTGAAACGCGTCTGGCGTTTTACTTTTTAAACGAAGTTTCTCTGTTTGAACCTGCTGGCAGGCTGTTGCATAAATAAAGAGGGCAGTCATCTTTACCTTCGTGAGGCTCCTGTTCCTATTTGGGTTCTGCTATGGTTGGAGATGTAGCGGCCGCCCTGGTCGCGGAAGGGAGCCTGTCGCCCCAGCGGATCCAGGGGAACACTTACCTGTGTTTCCAATTTGGAGCGAAGGTGGTACGAGGAGTCGTGCAGAGGACTCCAACTCCAAGCCCTATGCCACAGTACACAAAGCGGGGCAGGTATCCGCGAGACTCTTTCATTGACTGGCTATTACTTTGTCTTGGCGTGCGGGCGCGCCCACAGTGGTTCAAACTTGAAGAGGACTACATCACCCAGAAGGCTTTTTAGCCACGCCTACCATAGCGGGGATGATTAAACCGAGTGCTCTTCTAAACAAGCGCCTGCTGCTAACACTTGCCACTACGCCACTGAAGAAAGGAAGTTATTCCTGAAACGCGTCTGGCGTTTTACTTTTTAAACGAAGTTTCTCTGTTTGAACCTGCTGGCAGGCTGTTGCATAAATAAAGAGGGTAGTCATCTTTACCTTCGTGAGGCTCCTGTTCCTATTTGGGTTCTGCTATGGTTGGAGATGTAGCGGCCGCCCTGGTCGCGGAAGGGAGCCTGTCGCCCCAGCGGATCCAGGGGAACACTTACCTGTGTTTCCAATTTGGAGCGAAGGTGGTACGAGGAGTCGTGCAGAGGACTCCAACTCCAAGCCCTATGCCACAGTACACAAAGCGGGGCAGGTATCCGCGAGACTCTTTCATTGACTGGCTATTACTTTGTCTTGGCGTGCGGGCGCGCCCACAGTGGTTCAAACTTGAAGAGGACTACATCACCCAGAAGGCTTTTTAGCCACGCCTACCATAGCGGGGATGATTAAACCGAGTGCTCTTCTAAACAAGCGCCTGCTGCTAACACTTGCCACTACGCCACTGAAGAAAGGAAGTTATTCCTGAAACGCGTCTGGCGTTTTACTTTTTAAACGAAGTTTCTCTGTTTGAACCTGCTGGCAGGCTGTTGCATAAATAAAGAGGGCAGTCATCTTTACCTTCGTGAGGCTCCTGTTCCTATTTGGGTTCTGCTATGGTTGGAGATGTAGCGGCCGCCCTGGTCGCGGAAGGGAGCCTGTCGCCCCAGCGGATCCAGGGGAACACTTACCTGTGTTTCCAATTTGGAGCGAAGGTGGTACGAGGAGTCGTGCAGAGGACTCCAACTCCAAGCCCTATGCCACAGTACACAAAGCGGGGCAGGTATCCGCGAGACTCTTTCATTGACTGGCTATTACTTTGTCTTGGCGTGCGGGCGCGCCCACAGTGGTTCAAACTTGAAGAGGACTACATCACCCAGAAGGCTTTTTAGCCACGCCTACCATAGCGGGGATGATTAAACCGAGTGCTCTTCTAAACAAGCGCCTGCTGCTAACACTTGCCACTACGCCACTGAAGAAAGGAAGTTATTCCTGAAACACGTCTGGCGTTTTACTTTTTAAACGAAGTTTCTCTGTTTGAACCTGCTGGCAGGCTGTTGCATAAATAAAGAGGGCAGTCATCTTTACCTTCGTGAGGCTCCTGTTCCTATTTGGGTTCTGCTATGGTTGGGGATATATATATATATATATATATATATATATATATATATATATATATATATATATATATATATATATATAGTATACTTACTTATAGGGGACAACCCATTCGTATGTTCTGTCACTTATACACACACCCCTCCCCCGCCCACCCATTACAGCATACAGCCTGTGGCAATGAGTCAGTCCACTTCACTGTAACAGCATTTTGCTCTTTCACAAGAAGCACATCAGCACACAAAGTAGTTCCTTTTAGTTCCACGGACAATTGTGGCAATACATGTTTTTTGACACCAAACACATACATTTGGTTTTCAGCCATTTTTTTTATAACCACTAGTGCCCACAGCTTCCACAACCAAAAAGTTTATTTTTTGACTAAACTAAAAAGCACTGATAAGCTTATAATGCTGGCACTCAACTCCAGACCTTTTGACACAAGTCATGGGAAGAAGTGCAGTGCACTTGAAGGTGGGCGAAGTAGTTATTTTCTCATTCCTGAACTTCCATTCCTGCGCTTGCCATATGGCATCTTGTTTTGCAGAGCTTTGGAAAAGAATCAATTATTTTTTTTCTTCAGTTTTAAGAACGTTTCATCACTTTTTCCTTAGTGCATGAAAATAAGACATAAGTACTTTACCAGGAAAGAGCTGGAGTTTGAAAAGTATTCTAACTCGGTGCCAAAATCTGCGATTTAAATCATGGTGCAGTGCGAATGAGCTTGGATTACCGCAGAGAGATATTTGTTTTCACCAGACATTTTTTGTTCTACTACAAACATCTAAGATGCACCATAAAGTGTACGTTTCGCTTACATGAGCATGTCCTTCCGGTTCCGCACACACAGTTTTGCTGAACTGGTTACACTGTCTGCTGTTCTTTTAAAAGCCTGCTTGACATTTCAGCAGTGCTTAATTTGTTAAAACATATATGCCGGGGTCCTTGTCAGGAAGCTACTGAGGCTTGCACCACCCATTGCCCCTGTCAGCACTTACAATGACAGGACCAACAGAGCTACTAACCATTACACTCCCACAAGTGTGACAATTTAGATTATTCCAGCCCCTCAAAGTTATAAGAAGGGCTTGGAGGCAGGCATTAGTCATTTTTATGGTATATTGGATTGACAAACAACTGTTGTGCTCCTCTCTAAATTAAATAAACAATGCCACCATGTGGCAGACAATCATAAGCAGCAGTGTTGACCAGTGTTGACAATTAAGTGCCGGTGCCAAGCACTGGAAACTACTGGGTCAAATTAAAGCACTGCATTTCAGGCATCAGAATTTATCTCAGGTTCCAAAAGCGACATTACGTATTAGAGGAGGTGCAATAAATCAAAGATAGGCAGGTGACTGTGTCGTAGGCAGTCATGCTGATATTTTGTAAGATGGCATCAAGCATCAAATGATTGATGTGTTTCAAAAACAGAGAAAGCTATTTTGTATAGTTTACCATTGTCTGCGGTCTTTCAAATCAAATAGGAGGAGGCCACTGGGAAAAAGAAACTGACACCTGTTTAATGAAGGCTGCGTGATTCAAAGAGGGCCCTGCATTTCCCACCATAATGCACCCCTGTAAAGAAACCTATTAAGCCTACAAAAACCCAGTGGAACCTGGCACCAGCAAGAGGGACGTCTTGTGACATCCCTGCATGTTAGCCTGCATCGACCAATCTCTTGAAAAGGAAACAATCTAAAACCAAGAAACTCAGCAAAACACAGCACCAGTTCAAACAAGATTATGTGAGCTTCGTGTCTGCAACAACCTTCAATAGAGCCAAACCCAGAGGACATTGTGAATGTGGTCAGAATGTGACTTTAAAAAGGGATTATTGAAGCCTTCGAGAGCCTAGAGGAACATTGTACCAGCGTCTTGGATGAGTAAAGACCTCCCCATCCATGACAATCAATGTCAACCAGTCCCAGGGGACCCCATCATTCCATCCAGAAGAGCATTAGGAAGCCCATAGAAATTCAGCACAACTGTGAGGGATGTAACATCATCTATCTAATCACAGCAACTCCAATTAACCAATACAAGAAGACACAGTCATTTCTACTAACACAAGCCCTTGAAAAGAGATCAGTGCAGCCCCAGTAATCCCAGGAAATCCCACACCACTGCGAGGGAGATCACATGAGCTTCCCAACAATGGTAACCTACATTAATTAAACCCCAAAGGCCAAAATCGTCTTCTGCACTCCTCCCAGAAGCATCTTCCCTTTATTTTTTTATTTACTCTACTTTGTGGTATGACAGCCTCGTCATTTTTCCTCAGCACATACCATTATCTAATTTATCACTGCATTAAATCTTCTGAGAGTTCAGAGTTTGGATTATGATTAGGTTTGGGTTTATAACTTGAAGGTATGGTAAGTGTGATGGAAAGTGGGAAGTTTATGGTTACATATGTTTGGGTTAAAGTAGGAGGTTGGGTTAGCATAAGGGTAAAGCAAACCTTTGAATTGTCCCCAGGTTAGAGTTCAGTTTATAATTAGCGTTACAGTTGATGTTAGGTGTAGTGTTAGGAGATAAGATTAAAGTATTACTGAAAAGGTCAAGGCTATCACAGTTTGATGGTGTCCGGTTGAATCTTACTATGCATGCAGATAAGTGGAAGATGATGTGAGTAGGTTGAGCAAATGTTCACAAGGCAGTGGCAGAAGAGAAACTGGATGAAGAGATGGTGAGATACATGTGTTACTTTGTTCACATGTTTTTATTTTCAATAATAATATGTGTTCCATGGTTACGGATCCAAGGTACTGGAATGGGGAGATAACTATATCTTAGCAGTACTGAATATGAGCAGTTGCTCTGTACTGTGCTGCCACAAATAAACCACATTTTAGATATAAATTTTGGATTTGGATCTTTACAATGGTGATGAGGATGGTATACATAAATTCTGGATTTGGAGCTTTACATTGGTGATGATCTAAGGAGACATACTAGCTACACCATTCCAGGCAGCACTTCTGGGTTATTGTCTCCAGTGAACCCGACATTTTCTCATTCAACATATCCTGGTACAGATGGAAATGGCCTTCGCTTCTGGAGGATTTTCGTGAAACTCCAAGTTTCCTTTCATCTTTCATGTGCTTCCTATGGATTTTCAAGTATTTTTGGATATTCGTCATCCCCACAGTTGTGACTGCTCGAGCCCCTTGAGCCAGTTGCTGAGCAACACCTTCCTGTGACGTAACCAGCGCATTGCCTATGAAGCTGAGCACCATCTGTTGCATGGAAACTGCTGCAAAGCTGCTTTATGTTTCTATTCCTGTGACACCTACCTTGACACATTACCTGGATATGGCGCACGATGATGCTCACCCAGAAGTAGAGCTCTTGTCATGGCATTCCGTTGAAAAGTGTTACTTAGATATGGTGTCCGGCTTCGCCGGTCATAATATTTATCTGCTCACCTCTGGTCAAACTCTTCAGTTAAGCTCTTCTGCTCTTTCCCAGTGGGTGATTATTCTCATACTTATACAGGTTTAAATTTTGGTGATTTGTTGACTATTTGTTGTTACGATACTCTGGATCTTCAGCTTTGTGTCCTACCATGATTCCTAAAATTCTGGGGATTTTGAACTAAGTCTGCATATTGACAGTTTGTTGTGGGGTAGTGTAATTACTAGTATACAGTTTGATCCACCTAATAAGTTTCTGCAAAGTAAGGGGAAGCCCCCATTCCGTAGATCATATGGAAAGAGGAATTCAGCACATATTTGAGGTCAACTCATGGAGGAAGAATGGCTTCAGAAAGTAAGAAAAACATTATTTTACATTATTTGGGATCAGAAGGGCAAGTTGTATTTAGGACATTGCCGCGGATTGAAGGTGGTGGTGATCGCAATACCTATGATGAAGCCATGTTGCGGATGGAAAGTCATTCCAAAACTACAACTAGAGTTGCACACAATAGATTTTAAATCTATGCCAGGGCACAAGAAGACGGTTAAACCTTTGATGAGTTTCTCACTGGCTTGCGTGCTTTATCCAAAACTGTAACTTTGGGCCAATTACTGATGAAATGTTATGGGCCCAAATCATAATACATGTTAGGAGCAAAAAATGCAAGAGCAAGTGTAGCTAATGGGTGATCCACATTTTCAAGCAGCCATTAGTACAGCTAAAGCTTTGGAACAGACTGAGAGATGGACGAAATACTTGTGTAAAGATACTAAGACCTCTGGATATGTGACCAGTATATCATCTGGCACTTCCAAGAATGTTCAACGTCATAGGAGTAGGGTTAAAGTTTGTAATTGTTTCAGGTGTGGGAACACTGGGCACAGTGTGTTATCGCCATGTTGTCCTGCTATTGGAAAAAAGAATGTAGTAAATGTGGGCGTATTGTGCATTTTTGACAGGTATGTAAAGATGTCAAAAGAAATGCTACCACTAGCAATACTAGAGGGAAGGTATTGTGTGTGAATGAGGATTCATATGGTGACACACAGGGTGGAGGCGAAACAGGTATATTGTTGTCCATTCAGGATTTTTTTTGTCCTATCGAAGGAGAAATGATGATGGGCCCTCCTAAGTGTGTAGTGCATTTGAATTGTTGAGCTTGATTCGATGGCCATCATCACTAAAGAGTATTGTGTTCAGTGTTTTGGTGATTTGATACGGTTGGAGGCTCTCAAGAAACCTGACATTATTGCTGAAAGTTTTAATGGGTCCAGAATTGATATAGAGGGTTATGAAGAGGTGGAAATTGAGTTTTAAGACAGGAGGTTGCATATTAAATTAAATTGTGGCGATTAAGGGAGTCAATGTGTTGGGTGGCGTGATCAGGCTAAATTAGGTATCGTACTTAATCCTAGAGGTAAAGAACCTGTATTGACAATTTTGGAGAGCACAGACAAGTGTCATGCGATTCAGCAGTTCCCCACTGTTTTCCAGAAAGGTTAGAAAAATTGTCAGGTTTCAGTCACAAAATCAAGGTGAAAGAAAAGGCGGTTCTAGTGAAACAAAAATTGAGGGGTTATGCCGATTAATGTGAGGGAGTAGCTAAAAAATATGTTGAAGGAGTTGGATCAGGATGGTATCATTAGGGTGGTGGAGTCTTCAGAATGGGTTTCTCCCATTGTTTTGGCTCTCAAGCCTGATAAAAGTCTCAGACTCTGTATGAATTTGAGAGCATTGAATGCCAACTTGGTGGTAGATTGTCATCCTTTGCCTAATATTCAAAAAGTAGTATGTATGTTGGAGGGGGCCCGAATGTTTTTTACTTTGGATTTCCGTTCAGCATACCACCAGGTTGAACTTACAAAGGATTTAAAAAAGAAATCACTACATTTATAACACCACAAGTTTTATTCCAATTTAAGAGAATGCCATTTGGTTTAGCCTCAGCGGTATCTGTATTTCAAAGAGCAATGTATCACATCTTCAAGGATGTGGACACGTTTGTAAAATGTTTCTAAGATGATATACGTATCTTTTCAAATAATGATGAGGACCACTTTTGGCACGTCAAGAAGGTGTGAAAGAAACTGAGAATGCATGGTTTGGCACTCAAGGCAGGAAAGAGTAAATGTTTCAGTGATTCTTTGGAGTATTTGGGGCACACTTTGTCAGGGGATGGGGTGGTGCCAAAGAAATCTTTGGTAGATGCTATAATTAAAGCATCGGCGCCTGATAATAAGGAGAAGCTTTTGTTGTTTGCTGGACTCTGTGAATATTACAGCAAATTTGTACAAGTCTTTACAATGAAAATGGAACCCATCGGGAGTTGACAAGAAATTCTTCTGAGTTTGTGCAGACAGAAAGACAAGAGGTGGCGTTCCAGCATATTAAGGAGGAGATTGTGCGTGCCGCCCACTCAAGTCATTCTGTTTGAACAAGATGAGTGTTATTACGGTGGATGCCAGTTTGTATGGGGTGGGTGGAGAGTTGTGTCAGAGGAGTAGTAAAGAAGAATGGTGTGTGGCGTTTGCATCCAGTCACTCACTGAGATTGAAAGTAGATATGCAGTGATCAAAAAAGAGCTTCTGGCTTGTGTTTGTGCCATTTAACACTTTCACAACTATGTGTGGGGAAGTAGGCGTCTGCTTAGAACAGACCATAAGCCCCTTGTGGGAATTTTGTCTCCAGGTGGGGTGTGGAATTCCACTGCACGTATTGCAAGGCTTACTTCCAGGTTACAAGAGGATAATTTTAAGGGGGAGTATGTGCCTGGTAAGAGTAATGTCACTGCCGATTGTTTGTCAAGATTACCATGTCCTGATAGTGAGAGTATAGGAGATGAAGATGAAATTGAGATGGTGGCAACTGTTAGGGATTTTGTGTTTGCAGAATTTATGGGTGTGTCTGAGGAGGATTGGAAATTAGAGATGAGTGAAGATGTTGTTTTTCAGCTGATAACAAAATATTTGAGGGCAGGGTGGCCCAAGGAGAGATGTGTATCTTCTGAAATCAGACCTTACATAAAAGTCTCAGATGAGATGGAAGTGGAAGGGAACTTACTATTCAAAAGGAGAAAAGTTTTTCCATCAGGTGCAATGCAGGAAAAGATTTTACAGTTGGCACATGAAGAGCACCTAGGGATGTCTTCCATGTGTGGAAAAGTAAATTTTGCCATGTTATATGTGCCTACGTGTTCCCCATCTTATGCTATATGTGCATGATCGATATGCATGTATTCCCCTCTGATCGATTAAAGACGCAATTACAGTTGTGTCCATCTCTAGTATGCCAGTTTCCAGTCTTCGTGAAAACAACGAATATCAGGCCTATGTAAACCTGCATTGCCACATTTTACAGTGTGCACGTTAATTCATTGAATTGTCCCCGTTTCTAGGCCTCAAAAGGGCCCGGACTCAGATTCAGCTCCTGTCTCCTGAACCCTCTCCGAGGAGCGATACAGCCCCCACCTGTATCCCTGACCCTTAGCTTACTTCTTGCCACGCAGTGCCCGGCCCGGCCTGGCTCTGCCTCCCAGTCTGCCAAGAATATGTTATGTTTCTAGTTATCAGTTCAGCCCTCCTTCTCTGCATTCCTAAGCTACTGAATCGCATCAATAGTTTCCGTCATAGTCTAGCCTTTACGTCTCCATGCAAGAGAAATACTGTATTAATATTCATAGAATATTCCTCGCACACACAATACATATAGAATTATGCACGCACCAGTCTTAGTGTCCATTAGCCTTTGCCCTGATAACTTTTGGATTCTATCAACATGTACTCTAAACACCAGATACTAGATATGCCTTGGGTACATGTCGCTCTGACACTCCAGACTTTAGTCTCCTCTTCTAGCGCAGAAGTCATAGCCCCCAGTTCTCCCTGGTAACACGTCATTGCCCGTTTGCGCGCACCACTAGGTTAGAGGTCCCAGCTGCTCAGGTAGCCCCCTCCATGTTTCCGCCCCGGTTATGACATATTCTGTTACGTTTACATCACATGTCTATGTATACGCCCTGTACACGCCTTCTTGTTACTTCATTTTGTCCTTATCTTTCGCGACTGTTACGAGTCACGCCTACTGCTACGCCTACTGTATTGAATGTAATGCAATTGTTTTGATATATATACTGTGAACTGTTACTAAAAGTTGTCCAAGCCTAGCGCATTTTTCCCAGATCCTGCCCCCGGCAGCTGCCATCCTATTCCCGTACAGGCTGTCCTGTTCCTGTCCTTTATGCCTATTAAAGCCTGTAAACTCCAGCTACCTCGAATCTTGACTCTTATTTATTGAGCTATCTGTTTATATGAGTATCCTGAAAAATAGAACCGGTAATTAATTATTTATTTACCACATAATGGCGCCCGAATAGGGACTTGCCCTTTCCCCACGCGCCGGAGAAGCCACGCAGGCCCCCTGATCCTCTGCAGCCGTGACGGAACCATACCGTGCACGTGCAGATATTTCTGCTTCAAGTATCCCTCAGGCCCACGGAGGAGACGGAGGTTGCGGTCCAGCGTCCAGACGAGGCGGTGAGGAACGCGGCGAGTCCCGACCAGAGCCCAAGCCGAGAGCCCAAGGTCCGAGGTATCCAGAGGCCCACCTGTAACTGAAGTCCGAAGTTCGTCCGTCCGTCGTCGTAGCAGTCCAGTCCAGTCCGAGGCCTTCCGTTCTTGCTGCCCGGTGAGTACCGTTGCTGGGGTAGTATCTAGACAGGGTCAATTAATTGTCTCTGGTCCGTGGGTTTGGGTACACAGATCCAACACGAAGTGTTCACCTAGGTGGATGCGGGTCCTGACGTGTCTCTTTATGGGACCGGTAAGTTTCGTACTGTTTTAGCAGTGCATCTAGTCATTCTATTAAGTTTCTGTTCCAGTAAGTTCTGTTCTCGAGAAAATTCATGTATTCTGTCCGAACTGTTATTTTAAATGTTATTTCATGTGTTTTCAATGTCGTGGTATGAGTGATTCGTTTTTCAGTTATTATTGTGTTTATCGTGTATTGTATTGTGTCCAGACTCCAGCTTAAATTATGCCTTTGTTCTCGAAATTACGTCAGTTAAAAACCAGAAAAGGTCTGCTCGAGGAAGCAGTTCCTGTCCCGCCTAGGGACAGTCCAGGTCATTTTATGTATCATAAGCATGGCATAAGTGCCATATTATATCTAGACTTATGGGTGGAGTACACCAAGGAATTAGAAGAGAAATATAGATGGCCCGTGTCAGGTACATGGGATGCCGAGTGCATCATGCGAGTAGAAGAAGTATTATGGAAAAAGAAATCTAGACAGTCCCAGAAAGATGCCATCGAGTTATGGCGCAAAGAATCTCACAGAAGAACCGAAAAAGAAATCAGAAAATCAGAATTAAGTAGGGAATCCTCAGAAAGAGCCCAAGAAAGGGAATTAATAGAAATAGGTGAACGAGTTAAAGCCGAACAGTCCGACAGACAGAGAAATGCCCTTATTAAGGGTATGTATCCTCTTCTTGCCGAGGGCTTGCCGAAAGCAACCCCGGAAGCACCATGTAATTTCCCGCCGCCATTAGTTCCGATTAAGCTACGTCACAAACCGACCGCAGCTGATATTTTTCTCTTGTCCTATTTGGACGACACAGTCCCAGAATATGCAAACACTGTTCCGCCAGCTCCTGTAAATAATGAAATTCCTGTTCCTCCAGCCACCGGGGCACCCGTTGCAGCACCTGTTACGGTACCCCCGGTCCAGCCCACAGTACAAGTACCCGCTGCATCAGTCACTCTGCCAGCCCGCACGGTACCAGTCGATGATTCTAGTTTAGGAGCCGCGGGGGGGGGGAAGTCCTCCTTGTACCCCGCCTCAACACAAACGTGTGACATTACTCGAGCTACATGCCCGAGCGTTACAGCGTTCGCCCAAACATCAGTCAGTTGCAGATATCAAGCGAGCTCTTACCGAATGCCGTTATGATCCAGTCCCAGGCGATGATGATATGGTCCTGTATTCATTGCGTGTAAGACGGGTGACCGAATATTTGGACACCCTACCGAATATGAAAGAATATCTAGACAGAATATATCGTTTCATCCGTACAGGAGTAGATCTAGAAAGTATTGGCGAAGCCATGTCTCAAAGAAAAGTCGAGATCCAGCTCATGCTATTAAAGTTTCTAATTAATTGTTTAATAAGGGAACAAGATTATCCAACTAAAGATTCGACCGAAATGAAAGTCCTGACAAGATGGAGTGATCATATAGCCGAGGGAAGACACAAGACACAGAACTGTATAGACAGTATGTATAGGAAGATCCGTAGGGAAATAATAAAGTTACACGAGAAACGAAAAGCAGCACAAGTAAGTGAGAAAGAAGACAACTCTTCTACTGAAGAGGTAGACGACGAGAATCCCACCAGAATAGCGTATGTAGGTAGTACTAGACTTCCCGACCGACATTCACGCCTAGATCACAAGAAAGTTTTTCCTCTTCCAGCACCAGAACAAGGTTCTCTTGAGCAAGTATTTCAAGCTACTGATCACATTCTGAAATCACGAATCGGTTATAGTGAACTTAGTACCATGCATGAACAAGAACTAGCCCGATCAGCAGTCCGATGGATTACTGATTCTACCACTTTTCCAGACGAAATAGTGGCACAAATGTTTCTGAAACTGCCCCCAGCCGAGCAGCGACTGGTGGGTATGTATATGATCCAGCACCTCATTACACTGTATGAGGGACAACATTCTGATCCAGGTCCGTTACATGATGTTCTGAACGAGCTACTCCAATATAGATGGAGAGGTTTAGGTACCGATTTAATTAGTGTCATTCTAGAACAGCGCCACAAATATAGAACGTTTTTGAATCCGCATTTTGTTCATTTCTCACCTCCAGAAAGTAAACCATTTTACATAGATAGACAGCATCCGTTACGAGAAGTACACCCAGTTAGGACAGCGGGTGGTGAAATGCAACGAGTATTTGTTTACACCCCTATCACCAAGATGGAACTCCTAGAGATGAAGAAGTTAATTCCCTGTCACGACAAAGATCCAGCAGGGTTCCATCGAGAATTAAAAGACATGCTCCGTATGGGAGAATACACGTATCCAGATATCATTAAAATGTTAAAGGTCCTGTTGCCCGCAGGGGTATATGAAAAACTCAAGGAAAAAGAATGGGAGGTGGGAGAGAAAAAGATTGATTGGACAGCTCTAGAAGCTGAAGATAAAATACGAGTACCAGGTACTGGTCTTGGGGACAAATGTAAAGAATTGCCCGAGTTATTGATACAAGTTTTGCCAAGGTTACTAGCCACGAAAAAGGAAGATTGGGATGCAATCTCAGCATGTAAACAGAAACAGGATGAAGACACTAGTGATTTTTATTCTAGATTTGAAAAATGTTTTATTATTAACAGTGGTTTGAAGACGAGTAGCGAGTCGTACCCTCATCTTTTTGTTACTAAATTAGTCGAGAATTCAAGTCCACAAGTTAAAAATCGAGTTTTGAAAGTCGAAAGTACCTGGCAAGCTAATACCCCGTCACAAATGCTCCAGATGCTCCAGTATCACCAGAACAGAATCAGGGAAGAGCAAGAACATGAAAGGAGACGTATGAAAGATACGAAAATGAAAGTATTAGTTGCACAATCTGTTCCACAAGACAGTCAGAAGAGGGGTCCGAGTCAAGCCAGTCATCCTGCAGCTCCCGTTAAAGGGACTTGCAATTACTGTAAACAGCCAGGTCATTTTATAAACGAGTGTGCAGTTCTGAAACACAACATAGCTACTGGTAAGACTAAAGAAAGACCACGACCGCCTAGACAAGAACAAGTTTCACAGACTTCTCAGTCACCACAGAATGCACAACAGACAGTTCCAGCACCGCAGCCAATCGCTGCAACACAGCATGTTACACAGCAAATGTACCAGTATGCTCAGTCAGAGTATCCAGAGTATCAACAGTATTCATGAAACAGCCTAGAGAGGGAGGTAGGCTTGCCTCTCATCGAGATACCTGTAGATCAAAAGGGTCCCTATGTACACAGTCAAGTATTAGGGAAAGACAGAAAGTTTCTGATTGATACAGGGGCAAGTAGGACTACTATCAGTCATGACGAGGTTCCAGGGGCTCCGCTCTCAGGCTCTAAAAATGTTTCCCTTGGATTTTCAGGAAAGCCTATTGTTAATGAAATTTCAAAACCAGTTTCCCTAGAAGTTGGTCCATTATCCCGAACTACTGATTTGTTACTTACGGAGTCATGTCCAGAAAATTTGTTAGGCATTAAAACGTTAAAAGAATTAGGTGCAGTAATTTGCTGCTCCCCAGAAGGAGTTTGATTGTTCTTACATGACTTTAAAGGTCACTATGTATTACGTGATTTTGATCCAAGATTACTGAATGTCCCGCAGCATTTATGGGCGCAAGGTCCAACTGATGTAGGATGTATGCACATCACACCCCATCGTGTGACTCTCAAACAAGGAATAGTCTTGCCACGAATCAGACAGTACAGATTGCCACCTGAGGCTGTAGCAGCCTTATCCAAAATTATTGACGAGCTTATTGTTCAAGGAGTGGTTGTAGAAACTGACTCCAATGTATGTAATTCTCCTATCATTCCAGTCATGAAACGTACTGATCCAAATGCACCTCCAGTATATCGATTAGTGATTGACCTTCGAGAGCTTAATAAATGTATCATACCCCAGTATCCAGTAGTCCCAGATATTTCTTCTCTATTGACAGCTATTGATTCTGAAGCTACATTTTTCACAGTTATCGATCTCAAGAATGCATTTTTCAGTGTCCCCATTCATCCAGACAGCCAGTACCTTTTCGGTTTTTGTTTAAATGGAAGGAGCTATATATTCACACGAGCTCCTCAAGGTTTCACAGAAAGTCCTAGTATTTACAGTCAAGCACTTAAGAGACAACTAGACAATATTCACATGCCAACTGACACTGCCCTGCTCCAGTATGTCGATGATCTACTGATCACAGCCCGTTCTGAACGTGACTGCGAGCGTGCGTCGCTTACAGTTCTGTATTTCCTGGCCGAGCAGGGGCACAAGGTGTCCCCTTCCAAATTACAATTCTGTGTCCAGCAAGTGACCTACTTAGGCCACTTACTGTCCAAGTGGGGAAGGCAGTTGACACCAGATCGTATCCAGTTAATAGCGAGTCTTCCACAGCCCAAGACACAGAAGGAGGTACGAGCTTTTATTGGCCTCACTTCTTATTGCAGACAATGGATTCCTCAGTATGCATTTCTAGCCAAGCCACTGATGCAGTTAACGACACAGGAGGCAGCCGTATCGACTGTCCTCCCTTGGACCCAGGAACATACACTTGTTTTTAATGAATTAAAGAAAGCCTTATGCCAAGCACCCGTTCTAGCCACACCGAACTACAGTAAGCCTTTTACACTTTTTGTCACAGAACGTGATGGTACTGCATTATCTGTTCTCACACAAGATCAAGCAGGACAGTACAAGCCCTGTGCTTATTTTTCGAGCACATTAGATCCAGTAGCCCAGGCTCTGCCTGCGTGCCTCAAGTCAGTTGCAGCCACAGCTCTAGCAATCAGACAAAGTGATTCCATAGTGTTAGGACACTCCCTGACAGTACAAGTTCCACACTCCGTGGAAGTTCTTTTAAACCGAACACAGACTCAGCACTTGACAATTGCACGTTTAACAGGTTATGAACTGACACTGTTCCAGCCACACATAGAAATCAGACGCTGCAACGTTCTAAATCCTGCTACACTGTTACCGTCAGTTACTTCATATCCTGCCACACATGACTGTGTGGAAGTTGTTAACACTATGACTAAGCCAAGACAAGACCTGACAGACATTGCATTACCTAATCCCGACCTGACACTTTATGTGGATGGTTCATGTATGAGAACTAGTACAGGAGAACTAGTAGCCGCGTATGCAGTGACTACTGAAACTGAAGTTATAGAAACACACCGTATTGACACCCTGTCTGCTCAAGCAGCAGAGCTAGTAGCTCTGACCCAAGCCTGCATACGTGCTAAGAACCTGAAAGTAAACATATATACAGATTCACGTTACGCATTCGGAGTCGTACATGACTTTGGAGTGCTCTGGCAGGAGAGAGGTTTCATGACTTCTCATGGAACCAAGATTCAGCATGGTCTCCTCATTCAAGCTCTGTTAGATGCAATACATTTACCGACAGCTATCGCTATCATGAAGTGCAAGGCACATACGAAAGTTACTGACATTATTTCCCAAGGTAACGATCTAGCAGATCGAACAGCTAAGCTTACAGCTCAGACTCTAGACATTCCAGTTAACACAACACAGACATTCAATCCAGATCAGACTACTTGTATGACAGTTAAGGACCCTACACAAGATGTCATAGATATACAGTTACATGCTACTCCCGAGGAGATCAAGAAATGGTCCGAACAAGGAGGGGTCCAGACAGATCAAGGATGGTTGACGAAAGGAAAAGCCACATGGTTTCTCCCCGACTCTATGGTTCAAGTCATTATTAATACCGCACATAGTCCAGCACATCTAGGAGAAAAAGCTATGTTAGACAGTATTCAGAACCTTTGGTTCAACAAGCACTTACGAGCTGCAGCCAAGCAGAAAGTCCGTACCTGTATGATATGTTGTCAGTTCAATCCAGGTAAAAGTGTCCCGGTGGAACAAGGTGGATTCCAACCTCCTGACCACCCTTTTGAAGTCCTCCAGATGGATTATATTCAGATGGAGCGATGTCGAGGTTTCAAGTATGTCCTCGTAGTTGTATGCGCTTTGTCCAGGTGGACAGAAGCATATCCAGTTCCAGATTACACAGCCGCGACCACTGCCAGGCAGTTGGTTCGTGAATTCTTTCCCCGCTATGGACTCCCTAGGGTCGTGTATTCTGATAACGGCCAGCCATTCTCATCTGAGCTTATGAAACATGTTTCCCTTCTGTTAGGGTACCAGTGGAAGTTCCATTGTGTGCGCCATCCTGAAGCAGCCGGTCTCGTAGAGAGACATAATCAGACCCTGAAAATTCGCATTGCCAAAATATGTAAAGAGAAAGGTGTAGAATGGCTAGTTGCCCTGCCAGTTGCCCTATTTTACATGCGGATGGTTGCACATTCCAGATCAGGTCTGTCCCCGTATGAGGTCGTATTCGGCCGCCCCCCAAATATGTGGGGTACACCTAGACCCCGCAGTATTACAGATGTTTCCAGTAATATGCTGACAGATTACCTAGCTTCCTTGATGTCTGCCCTACACTCTTGTCGTTCACAGGTTGCCGCCGCATTTCCAGACAACACCGAGGTGAAACCGCATGAAGTCATTCCAGGCAACCTCGTGTTGGTGCGGAATTTTGATCGTTCAAGTCCGCTGGAGCCCCGCTGGAAGGAGCCTCGGATGGTCTTATTAACTACAAGGACAGCAGTGAAGTTGGAGGGCAGGAAAGGATGGGTCCACCTGTCCCACGTCAAAAAATTCCATGGACTTCGTGAAAAATCTTTTGCTAAGGACTGTCCTATTACTAAAGACTGCCTAAAACCAGACTCCGAACTTGATTCTGAACATAAAGTTCCTCTGTTAGAGAAAACTCTGCAGCAGGAGTATAAAGAGAAACTCCGGTCTAGTAAAATAAGTCAGCCAGTTTAATTGTCTAAGTCCCTCTCGGGTGAAACGGTTAGACAGGTTCCTGACATGTATAAGATAGACCCCCACAGTGAGAGAGTTAGTCAAAACTCTATACGATGTATCATTGTTCTAAGTTTCTTATTGTTTTTAAGTTTAATGGTTACCTGCACAAGTTATGCTTTACATTTATGTTTTCCAAGTTCACATGTAAATAAGTTTCCTAATGCTACAGTAGAGCACACATTTAGTGATCTGCCTCCTCACGAGCTATCCTATCGTCTTGCTATGCGAAATAATACATTTATTAGAATGTTACACTATTCACACCAGACCAGCAATGCCACTAATTGTTGGGTGTGTGGTCGACTCCCCCCTTTCCAGACACCGAAGGGAGTTCTGCCACTCTTTCCTTATCCGTTTTCACATAATGGTTCGTGTGGAGCATGGTCCACTTTAACGTCATCCTCCAATGATATGTCCCTTCTGAATAAAACATGTTTTCCAGACAAGCAAGGTTTCCCCCATAGAACAGGGTTAGATCTAGAAAATGAAGTATATGATTTAGGTAATTATTCTTCGAATTTTATGGTCCTGAATGTTCAGTCTGAGACTACTCCAGATTTGCCTGCTATTTCAGTACTACCAGTCAAAGGCGAATTATGTGTCAGAAAGAATGGTTCCGCACATGTAGGACATAGTGATTGTACTACTATTGTCGAGTATAGTGACAGTGGGAAATCTATTTTCAAAGCCTCACATCATTCTTATTTTGTTTGTGGTCAGACCGCATATGTTCGTCTGCCCCTCGATTGGGATGGAACATGTTACATTGCCTTCCTACTGCCACCAGTTTTTCTAGCCCCATCCGATTATCACAGAAACACACATCTAGTACACGTCAGACATAGAAGGGAGATCGAGTCCCCAATTGTCGATCAAACTGAAACTACTCTAGAACAGTATCAAGACTTTAATAAAGGTTTCTTCTTCTTTATAGGCCCTGTCCAGAATAGTAAGTTAATACGTAGACTAACCAGAACCCTCGAAGCAGTAGTGAATGAGACTACTTCTGCTCTAGGTAACTTAACCGAAGAACAATCTGCTATGAGATTTGTCGTGCTCCAAAATCGACTCGTTCTTGACGTCATACTGGCCGATAGAGGAGGAGCATGTAGAGTCATCGGATCTAGTTGCTGCATTTTCATTCCTAATAACGCGCCGTCTGTTTATTCAACTATAACCAGACTTCATAAAATTGCCCATCAGTTACACCAGAATCCAGGCACCTGGACATGGTCCGGTTGGCTCTGGAGTATCATATCTGCCTGGGGATGGAAAGTATTGTCATTCCTAGGTATTGCAGTAATGATCATATTCAGTTGCTGCCTCTGTATACAATGTGGCCCTGCGATTTGCGGCATGTGTGCTACCTCTTGTATTCCTAGTCCTAAATCCCGTTCCAAGACAATTCGAGACGAGCAAATGATGCTATATGAAATGATAGATGGTATCATGAATATAGATGTTTCCTGATGGAAACGTAGGGCACAAGGAGGGAATGTGGAAAAGTAAATTTTGCCATGTTATATGTGCCTACGTGTTCCCCATCTTATGCTATATGTGCATGATCGATATGCATGTATTCCCCTCTGATCGATTAAAGACGCAATTACAGTTGTGTCCATCTCTAGTATGCCAGTTTCCAGTCTTCGTGAAAACAACGAATATCAGGCCTATGTAAACCTGCGTTGCCACATTTTACAGTGTGCACGTTAATTCATTGAATTGTCCCCGTTTCTAGGCCTCAAAAGGGCCCGGACTCAGATTCAACTCCTGTCTCCTGAACCCTCTCCGAGGAGCGATACAGCCCCCACCTGTATCCCTGACCCTTAGCTTACTTCTTGCCACGCAGTGCCCGGCCCGGCCTGGCTCTGCCTCCCAGTCTGCCAAGAATATGTTATGTTTCTAGTTATCAGTTCAGCCCTCCTTCTCTGCATTCCTAAGCTACTGAATCGCATCAATAGTTTCCGTCATAGTCTAGCCTTTACGTCTCCATGCAAGAGAAATACTGTATTAATATTCATAGAATATTCCTCGCACACACAATACATATAGAATTATGCACGCACCAGTCTTAGTGTCCATTAGCCTTTGCCCTGATAACTTTTGGATTCTATCAACATGTACTCTAAACACCAGATACTAGATATTCCTTGGGTACATGTCGCTCTGACACTCCAGACTTTAGTCTCCTCTTCTAGCGCAGAAGTCATAGCCCCCAGTTCTCCCTGGTAACACGTCATTGCCCGTTTGCGCGCACCACTAGGTTAGAGGTCCCAGCTGCTCAGGTAGCCCCCTCCATGTTTCCGCCCCGGTTATGACATATTCTGTTACGTTTACATCACATGTCTATGTATACGCCCTGTACACGCCTTCTTGTTACTTCATTTTGTCCTTATCTTTCGCGACTGTTACGAGTCACGCCTACTGCTACGCCTACTGTATTGAATGTAATGCAATTGTTTTGATATATATACTGTGAACTGTTACTAAAAGTTGTCCAAGCCTAGCGCATTTTTCCCAGATCCTGCCCCCGGCAGCTGCCATCCTATTCCCGTACAGGCTGTCCTGTTCCTGTCCTTTATGCCTATTAAAGCCTGTAAACTCCAGCTACCTCGAATCTTGACTCTTATTTATTGAGCTATCTGTTTATATGAGTATCCTGAAAAATAGAACCGGTAATTAATTATTTATTTACCACACATGAAGTGTCTCATTAGGGCACATTTTTGGTGGCCATGCCTAGACAAAATGGTGAACAAAAAGGTGAGAGAATACACCTAGTCTATAAACAGTGACAGGATGCTGAGAGTATTTACTGCCCCCCTTAAACCTGTGTCATGGCCTGATTCTCCTTGGAAGAAAGTGGCGTTTAACATCTCAGGCCCCTACAATAGTTTACCTCTGGAGGCTAGATTTGCTCTGGTTTTAGCTGAATATAATTCAAAGTGGTCGGAGGTGAATTTTGTAGGTTGTGATCATGGTTTTTAAAGACATTTTTGCTCATGATCATGGTTTTTAAAGACATTTTTGCTCATGAAGAATGCCCTTAGGTGCTTGTAACTGACAATGGTGTAAACATACGTCACATGAGATGGAGGAACTTCTTCAAAAGTATGGTATCAGATATGTCACCATTGCTCTTTACAAACCAAGAGAAAATAGTCAAGTTGAGTGCTTCAACCTGGTACTTAAGGATGGTGTTAAAATAGTTTGCAAGTCAGGAGGTGAATGAAAGGATCTTATGAGGAAAAGAGTATGGATGTATCGATTACACTTCATTCTGTTACCGGGGTGAGTCCATTCAGGGTGTTGAAGGGGAGGGATCCCATTTCAAACTTATGTCCATGGTAGATAAAGAAGTGCTGTGGTCATGTTGTAGTTGAAAGAGTGAAGGAGCGGCAAGTCAAGATGAAGACAAGATTTGATGATAAATGGAAAGTAAAGATTCCTGATTTTGCTATTAGTGATTCTGTAAGAATCAGCAAAATGGCGTTTGTGGCGAAAGGTGGATCGAAATTTGGACATCCTGTCAAGGTGGTTAGACTCAACAGAAATAGTGTGGTCGCTCAGGATGCAGATTGGGAAATGTAAGGAGGATCGACAAATGTAGGAACAGTGCTGAATGGCACAAAGTTGGTGGCAAATCTGTTTTGAGTGATGTGATGGATTCTGATGGACATCAATCTGTGGCTTCAAGGGTGAAGGAGAATGACAGGATCATGCGATTACCAGCAAGGTATAATGTTTAGAATGTTCATTAATCATTTTAATAAAGGAGGAAATTTGTTACGGTTGTTCACATGGGTTTGTTTTCAATATTATGTGTTCCATGGTTACGGTTCCAAGGTTCTGGAATGACTGGATAACTGTATCTTAGCAGTACTGGATATGAGCAGTTGCTCTGTACTGTGATGCCACAAATAAACAAAATAAACCTAATTTCATACATAAATTCTGGATTTGTGTCTTTACAACATGCCAGAGCAAATGGCAAACGGAAACAAGGATTCAAGACAAGGAAACTCCAGCTTAGGCTATTTAGGGCCTGCAAATGTAGACGGCCATACTACCTGCCACTTGTGCACTCCAGTTCCCAGCACTTTTAGCACTCACTCAAAATGTGCCTCATTCCCACAACACTATGCATCATCTCCAATATCTCACATTTACCTACACATCACAAATGCATGTCTTCAGTACACGCAAAGTAGCCTCATCAACACTCTGCTGCGTTTCTGCTGATCCATAAACCAACATTAGCGGACCACATTACAACGCGCTAAAGCCAGCACCCATTCCATCTTCATCATGGAAAACTCACTCTTTCACGCATCAGTGTGCAACCTTGATATCCCATGCCCTTGGACTACACCTTATAGCACCGTTACCAACGGGAAACAACCTTTAGAAACGCAACTTTTACAACGCACTACCATTACAACGAAACCTTTAAAACGCAACATCCATTATATCGCATGCCATTACAACGCAACCATTACAACGATTGACACTACAGTGCATACCACTACAACGCATGTCATTACAACGCATACCATCCCAATGCATAACATTACAATGCATAGTACCCTTACACTATCCAACACTTACCCTACTGTTGCACCCCCTGGAGTTAGAATTTTAAGTTTTACCCCTACACTATCCAACACTTACCCTACTGTTGCACCCCCCTGGAGTTGGAATAGTAATTTTTACCCCTACACTATCCAACACTTACCCTACTGTTGCACCCCCCTGGAGTTAGAATAGTAATTTTTACCCCTACACTATCCAATACTTACCATACATGCAATGTAATGCTATGCGTTGTAATGGTATGCGTTGTAAAGGTAGTATGCGTTGTAATGGAATGCGTTGTAAAGGTAGTTTTAAAAAATTCGTTGTAATGGCATGCGTTGTAATGGAATGCGTTGTAATGGATGTTGCATTGAAAAAAATGCGTTGTAAAGGTAAGCGTTGTAAAAGTATGAGTTGTAACGTCATACATCTGTTACCAACAGTGACAGAATAGAAAGGAATCAAAGATTTTCACAGATTAATCTACCACTGCACACTCCTGCATTTAAAACTCAAAAAAGCAACTTCATGCTTGTCTCCTGCCACTATCAACTCTTTGCTGCATACACTATCACATTCCATCATGGAGTCAGACTCACCTTTGTCACCATACTATTAAACCCAATTACCACTTCATCAACCACCTATTCAAACAACGATTTTCTATTTTTTTTTGGCAACTTCAGTTTCCCCTTAAAAAAAAACCAACCTCCAAATCCATAACGTCAGCATTGATCAGCCTGCTTGAAACTGCCAAAATCAAAGATCACCCTCTTTCCACCCACAACAAAATCATCATCCGGGATAATATATGACCGTCTAATAGCAACCTTACCTGCTACATCACACTTCACCACTACTGGTTCAATTATCGGTGGCACCTTTCAACCTACTCAACTCCAGGTCTTCCAGACAGAAGAAACCAGTCTGATCTGTTCAGGAAGTTACCCATTAGTGATCCCCACAGTGAATTTCACATTAGCCTAATGCTCTGTAACTACATCTCTTACAGCAAATTGTGACTCTCACCTCAGATTCCTGCTCTCCTACCTCAACA
This sequence comes from Lissotriton helveticus, assembly GCF_964261635.1. NCBI lineage: Eukaryota > Metazoa > Chordata > Amphibia > Caudata > Salamandridae > Lissotriton > Lissotriton helveticus. The sequence goes on from NC_136067.1 coordinate 1,870,247,212, forward strand.
ACACCTTCCAGGCCATAATGGACAAGCATACCTCAATAGAACACGCCATTATAAGCCAAGGTCTTCCACCCCATGGTATAAAAAAGATTCACCAGATAAATATTCTGTCATCAGATTGCAGGAGCAGCATTAGTATAAAACAATCTGCAAGAAAATCTCACCACCCTAAAGTACCTTTGTAAAGCTAGTGTGAGCCTTTAAGCGGCCATCTTGAGAGAGGATGATACAATATATCGTATACCATCCTCGCTGACATGCCCCTTTCGTGATTCATTCCACCATGGGGCTGAGAGTTGTTCCAGACTGCTACTTTGCAGAAGGCAAGAGGCTTTTTGCCTCAATGTGCTAGTGTAGCAATTTTTTTACCTCATAGGATTTGTTTCCCTGCTCGTTGGATGTGAACATTTTCTATCTTATATTGCTCACAAACCTTGCTCAAAAGCTAGAGGTGAGTTTATTTGACTATTTTCATACAAGATTAATTTATTTCGAGCTATTTTTGACAATCTAATGATTCTCTTAACTTCGAAAGGGTTTGTTTCCCCGACCTTGATGGATATGAAGATGTTCTAATCTAAATTACTCCCACCCCTAGTCCAAAAGGTTATTTTCACTCGCCTTCTTTCCAAACTGATATTTTATACATTCCCACAGTATGATTCCTCCTTTGGCAGGTTACCATTCGGAAGCTTATTGATGAACACAATCAACACACTGAAAATTGTGATAGCTGCCTAACAAGACCTGGGGCAGCTCATAGGTGACCTTTGGGAACCGTTACACACTCAAACTAGGTGAGTGGTCTGCTTAGACACTCTGGATAGAATAGTGCCTTTAATATCAGTGCAATACAGAGAAATTCGGTTATTGGTTAAAGGGGGGGGGGGGGTAAAACTCCTCTCTAGCAGCAACCACTATCCTCAGAAGAGTGAACCACAAGAGGTAAGCTAAATTAACCTGTGCTTAACCTTCTAGTAGCTTGCCACAAAAGCACTCAGACTTAATTTAGAGGCAACGTGTAAAGTACTTTATGTAGCACTCAAACAGTGTTAAAGTGAAAACATCACTCAAAAAAATCCGACACAAATCTAGAAATATAGAGTAAAGTTTAATAAATACAATACCAGAATAACAAAAATCCAATCAGTAGAGCTGGAGATATACAATTTCAAAATCTTAGGAAAAAGCAACACCACAAAGTTGAAAGCCATACAGAACCAAGTTCAGCCCACTGGACAATGTACCTAGTTGTACCAGGACTGAAATGCAAGGTCCTGTGTCGAGCTGCATCAATTCTGATGGGGCTGCCTATCAGGAGTTGCGAGGTGCTGTGTCAGGATGTGTTGTGCTGCGTCAGTTCCAAATAGGCCACCAATCAGGAGCTGTGAGGTACTGAGATGGTAGGACCTGGCTTCAGATGCGTCGCACAGTGTTGGTTTTAGTGGAGCCACCGATCAGGAGCTACAAGGAACTATCATATAAGGCCCCGTGTTGCACAGCATCGAAATGGGTCGTGCTGTGTCAGTTATGAGGAACCCACAGTTGGGACAGCAGGATTACACTCTGATGCCAGCCAAGGGTCTAGGACCTGGAAATGAGGTCTCACCTCAGCAGAGGCCAGCAGCAGGGTACATCCGGGTACAGCTGAATCTGGGAGGCTGGGCAAATGCATTACAGGTCTCAAGATCTTGTTTTATCCCTGTAGTTCAGAAAAGGACAGCAAGCTTGCCCTTGGAGTCACTCTGGGGGTTCTGGCTTCAAGGAAACTTTCCAGTCTTCTTTCCTCAGGCAGTCGAAGGGCAGACCTGCTTGCAGCAGGGCATTTTTTCCAGCAGGAGGGCAGCAGAGCAGTCCTTTGTCTGAGTCTTCCACAGGCCCAAAAGTGATTTGGAGAGTTGGTATGAGGGACTAATATTTATACCTGGTGCCAGCTTTAAAGTGGGAGACATTTCTAAACTTCACACCACATCTGGTTTTGAAATGTTCTTCCTTCCCCTGACCTGGCTCAGAGGGTTCTGAGGTGACAATAGACTAGTGTTAAGTACTTTGTGTGTGTGCTGAGGAAGCCCCTATGAAGTGCAAGTGTGGTAGGTGACAGCTTCTCCCCTTCTATCCTGACAAGATAGCCTATCCTGAAAACAACCAGTCCCTCTTTTTATCACTCTCTGGGAGGAATACACAAAGGCCAACTACCAACTACACCTAGTCATGTGACCTGAGATACAGGCTGCAGGTACCAAGTGGTTTAGGCCAGGAAAACACCTGCTTTCTAAAAGTGGCATTTTCAGAACTGTGACTTAACATCTGACTTTGCCATTAAGGAGAGTTTTAAATTACAATTCATTTGAGACCAAATTTGACATTCATACCTGCTGCCAATGAAATGATTTTTTTTAGTTTTTCACTACCAGGACTTTTTATGTACACTGCCACCTGGCTTTTAGAGCTTACCTTAGAAGTGACTTATATGTATTAAATACGAAGGTTTGGACCTGGCAAAAGGTGTATTTTACCTGGTCAAAATGGCAGTTTAAACTGCGCACAAGCTGCAATGACAGGCCTTGAGAGACGTTCAAAAAGGCTACCTAAGTGGGAGGCACAATGAGTGTTTAATTTACAGGCTCTAGGTACATGTAGTACTTTTTACATGGGATGTACATGTAGAATAAATGGGCATATTGTGTGTATGCCAATTTTGCCATGTTTAGAGGAGTGAGCAAAAACACTTTAACAATGGTTAGCAGTAGTAGAGTGCTCAGGGCAATCAACCAATGTGCAAACAAACCACCAACAAGGATTTCTTGAATGCCCTCTATGTTGATGTTGTCACCAGAAAATTTAGTGCAGCATGCCATCCAACCAACTCACTCAACATCGTCTTGTCCCCATCACAAACCAGTCAATAAAAACTTCTAGAGACCTGGAGTGGATAGACAACTTTGCCTCGCCTTTCTCAGCAACCATTCAATGTACCGGGGTCAAAGCAAAATAGAACAACAAACCTTAAGATCTTTCAAAAATGTTTCCATTGACAACTTTCAGCTCAAGCTGATTTTTTCATCTGTGACTGCCATATCTAACATCAATACACTTCTGAACGGTTTCATCACATTTCTGGATAAGCATGTGAACACACACGCCTAAATTAAAACACACAAGTGAAAGCCAAAACTTTCAGCACCCTAGTACTCCAAAGATCTTTCTGATAACAAATGTTCCATTCACAGGGAAGACAATGGAAGAAAAACAGAACCCTAATGACCTCACACTACTGGAGTCCATCCACGCAACACAGAGACAGCTTACCAAATCAGTCAAAGTCAAATGCTATATGTTAGAAATAGGGGTCTCCAGTTGGCAGTGGTATGCACCCTGTCCAAGTAGGGACCCTTCTTCCTAGTCAGGATAAGGGAGTTACACACCTAGATAACCCATGCTCACGCCTTTGGTAGCTTGGTACGAGCAAACAGGCTTATCTCAACGGCAATGTGTAAAGTATTTGCCCCGAACACACACTATAACACAGTGAAAGCACTACAAAAGGATACCACACCAGTTTAGAAAAACAAAGTATCTTTATCTAAACCAAACAAGACAGAAATGACAAAAATCAAACATACACAACTCAAAATATGACTTTTAATATGTTTCAAGCAATTCTGTCCATAGAAAACTATGGATGCATGATTTCGATACAAAGTACCTCAAATGCGTCAAAATCCACAATGCAAAACAGCCACAGAGGAGGGAAGCGTCAGAAAACAGCAATACGTCAGTTCCTGAATCCTTGGGGAGGAGATGTGACAGTTCTGCTGCACGGAGCAGTGATGCATTGAATCTGGACTGTATGGGAAAGTTACGCTGTGATTCCAAGGCGGTTCTGGTCTGTGGGAGCAGCGTCGGAGAAGTGCAGCGCACAGGTGCAATAAATGGAAATCTGGATGCGCTGAAGGTCAATGCAGCGGCGGCAAACAGGTGCTGTGTTGGTTTTTTCAGCTGTGGTCTCATTTCTTTTAGTCACTCAGCAGGGCCTGCGTTGGAGTCAGGACGGTGGTCTCAGACTTCGGAGACCAATGCGCGGAACTCAACAACGGCAATTCTTTGGGCCTCTGGTAGGCGCTGCATGGATTTCTGGGCTGTGCATCTGTAATTTCTCACACACGGCGGTGCTGTGTCTGAAACTTCAGTCACAAGAAGGACAAAGCATTGATTTTCAGGTTTCTTTAAGATCTTGTACTTCTTTGCAACAGGAACAACCTCCAAGGGCCCAGAACTGGGGTTGTCACCACAAGGCAGGTCAGAACTCCCAGCAGTGTAGTTTAAGGAAGCTGCAGATGAAGTCTCTTTGTCCCTGAGACTTCTTAACAGAAGGCACGCTCTAAATAAAGCCCTTTGAGATCTTCATAAGCAGGATGCCCCAGAAGGGCTAAAGTTCAGTCCTTTCCACTGCCCACAGACAGAAGCAGCAACTGCAGATCCACCCAGCAAAGCAACACACAGCAACAGGGGGCAGCACACCTCCTGGCAGCTCTTCAGCTATTCTTCTTGAAAGGGTCCTCTTAGTCCAGAAGTAATCTAAAGTTCTGGGGTTTTAGGTCCAATACTTATACCCCATTTCCGTCTTGAGGTCTTTGTTCAGAAAGTCTCTTTTGCTCAGAAAAAAACAGCTCTGTCTTCCCTGATCCAGTTTCACTACAGGAGGTGGAGACAACATTGTGCAGAGCAGCCTATTCAGTCCATTCAGGTGTCAGGGACAACTCCTCCCACCACTCTAGCCCAGGATGGCACATCAGCATATGCATTTGCAGGGCACACCTCAGCTCCCTCTGTGTGAGTGTCTGGAGTGAATGCACCAGCAGCCCCTTTCAGTAAAACCAGACTGCGAATCCACAAGCAGGGAGAGGCACAAAGGACGGTTAAACAAGAAAATGCCCACTTTCTAAAAGTTGTCTAAAACAACAGGAGTGTAACCCTTAAACCGAGTTGTGATTAGGATAGGTACCTGAAACAAACAACAATATCTCAACTGGTGTAGTTAAGGAGGATGTTTAGGTATGCAAGTCAAAGACTTTACATGAGAGGACAAACCAGGAGACTCTTGGTAGATTTTTAGAATGTGCAAGCAGCATCATATATTTGAGAGTAAAAGAAAATTTACATAAATAAACATACAGTAATTACAGCACTGTAAGCTAAAATGTGTGAATAACCCAAATTGACCTTGGTGCTTGAATGTGAAAGTGACACACGGCTCGAAATGTGAGCAATAATATACAGTGAATGGGGTGGTTCCAGACATAAATGTACTGTTGACAAAAGAATTGAGAACAATTTCGTTGGAACCATGGAGGCTGCGCCTTTAGTCGCGCTGAAGGGTCGACGGTATTTCGATCCAGTGACTCTGGATCTTCATCAGGACAGGGTTGTCAAATAATCGCAGTGCTCTATAAGGAAAGGGAGAAGGGTCGGGAATTAGAGGGATGCGGGGAAAAGGCAGCTCGGGGGCCACTAGAAGGAAGTTCAAGGAAGTGGAGCGGGAAATGTCAGAGGCCTGAGACGCAAATCTGGGTGGCGGGGGAGTAGGCGGGTGGGACCACTGGTTTTAGAAGTCCGAAACAGATCTTCCTGGTTCTCTATAACTAACGCGAACCACCACACTGATCCCACCCCAGCCCATTCTGATCTACCCACATACCTTCCTGGTTCTCAACACTAACGCAAACCTCCACACTGATCCCATCACCCACCCTAGCCCATTCTGACCCACCCACCGCTTCTCTCCAGCAGTCAGCCCTCCCCACTCCAGCCAGGCACACGGGCCTTTTATCTTTTGGACTTCCAACACCAGTGCTCGCACCCGCCTACACCCCGCCACCCAGATTCTCGTCTCTGGCCTCTGACATTTTCCGCTCCACTTCCTTGATCTTCCTTTGCGTAGCCCCCAAGCCGCCTTTCCCCCGCAACCCTCTAATTCCCAACCCTTCTCCTTTTCCTTATACAGCACTGCAACTATTTGACAATCCTATCATGATGATGATCCAGAATCACTGGATCGAAACGCTGTCGACCCTTCAGCGCGACTAAAGGCGCAGCCTCCGTGGTTCCACCAAATCGTTCTCAATTATTTTGTCAACCGTACATTTATGTCTGGAATCACCCCATTCACTGTATATTATTGCTCACATTTCGCGCCATTCTCTTTCACTGATCACCAATTGTCACTTGCGTCGCCACTTTCTCTGTCACTTTCACATTCAAGCACCAAGGTCAATTCGGGTTGTTCACGCATTTTAGCTTAGAGTGCTGTAAAAACTGTATGTTTATTTATGTCATTTTTCTTTTGCTCTCAAATATATGATGCTGCATGCACATTCTAAAAATCTACCAAGAGTCTCCTGGTTTGTCCTCTCGTGTAAAGTCTTTGACTTGCATACCTAACCATCCTCCTTAACTACAACAGTTGAGATATTGTTGTTTGTTTCACTTTCTAAAAGTGGCATTTTCACACAATTTAAAAACTACCTTCACTAAAAGGTGTGATATTAAATTCTGAGTTCAGAGATCCCAAACTCCAAATCTCTAGCTTTTCCCAATTGAAATTTACACTTGTTACAAGGCAGCTCCAATGATAGCCAATGGGAGAGCTAGTCCTTGCAGTAGTGAAAAAAATGTAATACACAGTATTTCACTATCAGGATATGTAAAAACCACCAGTACATGTCTAACCTTTAACACACACTGTACCCTGCCCATGGGGGTGCCTTGGGCATAACTTAGGGGTGATTTACATGTAAGAAAAGAGAATGTTAGAGTCTGGCAAGTGGGTGCACTTGCCAGGTCGACATGACAGTTACAGACTGCACATGCAGGCACTGCAGCTACATGTCTGAGACACTTTTGAAAGGTTACTTGTGTAGGTGGCACAATCAGTGCTGCAGGCCCACTAGTAGCATTTGATTTACAGGACCTTGGCACACACAATGCACTTTACTAGGGACTTCTCAGCAAATCAAATATGCCAATCAGGTATTACCAATCATAATCTCAATTTACACAGGGAGCACTTGCACTTTGGGACTAACCAGCAGTGGTAAAGTGTCCAGAGTACAGAAACCAGCAAAAACGATATCCAGCACCCAGTCAAAAAAACAGGAGGTAGAAGCAAAAAGTGAGGAGAATCCACCCCAAGAAAGCCAGGTCTAACACTATACCACCATCATTAATGAAGCTGCTAACAGAAGTAGAACACTCTTCAAGACAAGCAATGGATCAACCCTCTGCCTCACCCTAGAAACCCATACTTCTGTGAAAAGCACAATGCCCGCAAACACTTCTTCAGTGTGTAAAAATACATAAGATCCAAAAGCATATCAACACCACCAAACCTGCTTCTTCTGTGACACAGACTCTTCCCTGCTGTATCCCCCAATGGTGGTCTTTCAAACACCTGTCCTTTGCAGAGCTTGCCAACATCCTCAACTTGTTTAGAGACTTCTCCATGAAGATGTTGTTTTACCCTTGATGATATCTTACCCTTGCCTGAGAAGCTCTCTTTCCCATAATCATCATCATCAATACCTACCTTGTTCAAGGCCTCTTCCCAAAAGCTGTCAGGATAGGTCAGTTCCTTCCACTCTTGAGAAAATCCATATTAGACCCTGATGATCTTGCCAACTACTATCCAGTCACTCACCTACCCGTAATCAGCAAGGTCATTGAAAATGTACTCTATGCACAATTCCAGGAACCCATCAATGCCCACCATTTTCTTCATGGCTACCAATTTCCTTTTAGATCAAGCTGTAGCTCAGAGACCTCTACATTACAAATCCCAAACACTGCCTGTCTGATCTCCTGAAGGTGTTCTCTGCCTCCTGATATTTTTAGATCTCTCAGCCACCTTGGACACCATTGCTCATCCCAGCTTCATCCACGCCCTGGTCTCTAATACGAATAACTGGCATTGTCCATTAGCTATTTAAAGCAGATCCAAGCAACACCAGTTCATTCACATGGTTACTTCGCAGTCGCTAAGAATTCTTATCACCTGTGGAGTCTGGGGTTTCATTTTGCCCCATGTCATCTGAAACCATTACATGGAGCCACTTGGTAATCTACTGACCAATACCAGTATCAACATACTAATCACAACGCATAACTGTTCTTGAAAGTATCCTTTGCTCTTGGCATCTGAACCCTCAAGCACTGCCTGTACCTCATCTAGAACTAGATGTCTAGAACCTAAAAGAAGGTCAACTCCATCAATGCAGAATAACACTATTCCACAAAAACAACAGATAACAAGTAGTCTAAGCCTGGCACAACTATTTGGAACAGGATGGTTTCAAACCACATCTTTCACATAATGCCAAGCAACTCAGGTATACCATGAGCAACAACCTCAACCTCAAGGAATACATCACCAATAAATACTATTCAGCCTGGTAACAGCTCTCTTTACAGAAGTAAGTGACATCATTCCGCCTGTAAAATGACTTCATAACTGTTGTTCAAACCCTTATACTCTTACATTTGGACTAGTCACCCTGCCCATTTGGCTGACAAGCTCAAAACATCTGATGGCTCTGAGAAAAGCTACAGCTAAGACACCATTAGACCATATAAGATTTTGGAGATGCAAATAAAGTTAATAGGCTTTCCTCATTTATGCAGCCAGGATCTGGAACATTATCCCTGTATCCACCAGGCCTGCAATAATGCCTCTCCAGTTCAGGAAAGAACTTTAAATAATGCTACATCACAACAAATTAACAGTACGCTGCCACTCTCAGAACCCAGCTTCCCCTTCAATCACCTATTAGCGTAACTTTGCATTTGACCCTGTCCAGTGTTCTTCTGTGTTTGCCTAGGTTTGCGCTATACAAATACCACATTAATATATACAAATAATTGACCAGTCAAGGTCAGGTTGAAGATATGGGTGTGAAAACAGTACCTTGACCTCGTCAATTTTTCTGGTGGTAACAGCAGGTTTCCTAGGGTTGTGATTGGAAAATGATGACTTCATTAAAGACTTAGTTATGTGTTATCTGCATCACCATATTACATGTTTTTTAAACATCAGCAATAAACAATCAAGTCAGAAATGAAATACATAAGTCCAGCAACATTTCACAACATCCTTCATTTTACTCGTTCAGGAAATTAAAAACAAAATTGAATAAAAATAGGCGTCCTTGAAAACCTTCATTCACAGCCTTGGAGCACATGCTAAAAAAGCAACAAAACAAATTGTAAAGAAATTCACTATGACTTACTATGTCTATCTTTCAGATCAAATGATGTCAGGACTCTGCAACATATTACTTACTGTCTTACATTAGCACATAGCTGAAGCACTATAAGGAAGCAAATGTGCTCTTTTTAGGGTGTTGTTTCTAACCCAGTACCTAGCAGAGTTTCCATTATTCAGTTGGCCTGTAGCAACCGTTGAAGAATATTTCATGGGCCACCCTTGAACTTCATAGCCACACTTTCCTGAACATAACTAGACATCCCTAAAATGTCAACTAATGTTGCTGTTGGTATCCAGAAAAAAGAGCCTCCTGAATGTTAGCACTTTGGGCAGTGCAGTTCATTTGCCAAACTAAACTAAGGAGAGGTAGAACACAGAATCAGTCACATACTCACTGCATTTTTCTAAACCTCAATTGCCTCAGCCACCTTCCCCGATGACTGGAAACACACAAGTCAACGCCCTACTAAAAAAAACATTGGCATACCCCAGGGAACTCAACAACTACCAACGATCTCTCTGCTCCAGTTGTCAGCCAAAGTATTTGGAAAATCCATCAACTAACAATTCTCTTCACATCTGGACTGGAAACTCCTACTCAACTCCTCCCAATCTGGATTCCAGAGCAACCACAACACTGATACAGCCCTCATCACAGCTACCGATGACATCCAAGCCCTACTCGGCCAAGGAAAGACTGCCGCTCTGATCCTCCTAGACCTCTATGCAGCCTTCAATATGGTCTTCTACCGCACACTCATCACAAGGCTGTACAATACAGGTGTTAAAGGAGCCACTCTCTTATGGATCACCTCTTTCGTTACTGGGGGAAAGCAAAAGGACATTGCTTTGACTCGTCTACTTGTTTGTGTCCCCGTCGCCTTTCCCCTCCTCTTTCCATGCGGTGTCTCTCACCCTCCCCTCCTCTTTCCCGCCTTCATTATCTGTCTACTTACCCTGCTCCTACCCCCCTCCCTTGAATCTCTCCCCTTGCCTGCTTTTCCCCTTACGTATTTGTGCTTATTGTTTATCTTGACCTTACAAGTAACTATGTTGCCATGCTCTAATAACTTTGTAACCTTTGCAATCGATGTAACTTGTAACTATGATCTGATACTCATGTAAAGCGCTCTGATACCTCCGGGTCTAGCCAGTGCTGTATAAAACCTTTAAACTAAATAAAATAAAAGGTCTGCCTTCCCCCCTCCACCTCCAAACCCAAGGAAATTATCTGTGGATTACCCCAAGGACCGCTGCTCAACCCAACCCTCTTCAACACTTTGATGACACCTCTGGCAAGCCTCGTCAAAACCCATGGACTCAACAACATGTCCTTCACCGACGACATTCAACTCATCCGCTCCCTCTCCTAGGCCACCACCAACACCAAGACCAACTCCCACAACTGCATGACAGACATCACCATCTTTATGAAGGGCAACTGCCTGGAGCTCAACTTGGACAAGAAAAAAGTACAGATTTTTAGAAACAAAAGTTCACCATGGCATGCATTCAGGGGACCTTCAGAACTCTGACCTACGACTACCCCCACTGACCATGCAAAGACCTAAGCATCATTCTAGACAACAAGTTAAGCAGTATAACACAGAGCAACTTAGTCTCGTCCTCCTGCTTTTTCATCTTCCGCATGTTTCATAAGCTGTTCAAATGGCTATTGGCAACACCAAAGTGCAATTACCTGGATCTCCTCTCCAGCCGACTGGACTACAGCAACGCTCTCTATGCAGGGATTGCACCTCACCTCCTCTGATGACTACACATCATACAGAACCCTGCAGCCAGCATCGTACTGGATCTCCCTAGATAAAGATGCATCACCCCATACCTCATGGAACTCCACAAGATCCCTGTAAAGAAAAGATGCCAGTTCAAGCTCTTGACCAATGCATATAAGGCCCCACACAACTGCGGACCCGCCTACTTGAGCCACCAATTGACCTTTCATCAGTCCACCAGACAGCTCCGTTCTGGGTCCCTTTCTCTAACCCTCACCCCGGGTTCCACATACATAGCACATGCGGAGGTCGCTCCTTCACCTACTTGGCAGCAAAAAGGGACGAGCCACCCTTTCATCTATGGACCTCTCACTTCTTCCAGAGTTCCAAAAGTCCCGGAAGACCTGGTTCTTCAGCTAATCAACTGGACCCTGCCAGTTCATCGCTCTACAAATCTACTGATTGATCAATTGATTGATTGAATGGCTACTGGTATGGCAAAAAAGAAGTTCTGCTAGTCAAACAGTGGAAAATGACCTCCACATCATGCAGTGTTATACCGCACTGGATTACAAATAATTATTGTCAATAAATGAATGAAAATATTTCTTACTTTGATTGCCAGCAGGAGATTTTTTTAATTAAATACAGGTCGTTGTTCTTTCTATGCAAAATTGCTTTGACTAAAGTTCTAGTGGGATTCGTGTCCTAGTATCATTAGTAATTCTGTACCTTAGCCCAAAATTAACTTTTATCTTACCATTCGCAAAGTCTGCAAGATGAGCATTTACCATTGACTGAAGCATGAGCACTGAAGATCACTACTTGCTGTATAATGTAATCAGTTTGTCATCAAACTTCTCCTCATCTGGACAACTGTAGTGTATATGTCACGTTTTGTTCTAAATTACAGCTGAAAAGTCATCAATTCCAAGCCGAATTTTCAGTTAATCCTTCCATCTAGGCAAAGGTGCAAAAAGACCAATTGAGGGAAAGAATGCAGAACAATATCATACATTCACCCCAGTACAGTGATCTAGGCCTAAATCCATAGTTTTTTGCTCCCATGCCATTCCAGTTGACCCTGCGCCCAATGGGAACAGTCCAGCCCGAACTGCCCGGACAGTTCCTCCCAGGACTGGAAACAAGCATCCTAGATCTGGTTTCAGGGTTTCACCCCTCATCAGTCAGTATAGCTTGACTCCAGTGGCATGTAGAGCATGGACCCATGTCTGGGCATCCCCGTCCCACTCGGCTGATAGAGTAAACGTTTGTACACTGGAAGGGGTCCAAAGGATTATCAATCACAAGCGTCTGGATTTTTGGAAGTCAAGAATTCTATGTCAACCTTTTAACGTCTCCATTCTATTGATGGACATTGCCTTGATTTACTTAGATTGAAGTGACACTTCTTCGTGGTAAACTGCTCCATGTTTTTGTGCCCCAAAGGGTAGAAAGCACCCCTTCTAGAGCTAAGAAACAAGGTTGGATATTCAATATTCAATCAAAGGATTTGAGCAAGACTTTTCTCATCCAATGGTGTCTTTATTGGTACGCCCCTGCTTCTAGAAACCCTAGGGTTTGGAACACTTTACTATCTCAATTGCAAATAGAACAGTATAACTTTGAGCTGCTGGCAGAAGAAAACAATAGATTGACAGTTTAGAAACAAAAATAATGATTTAGATATTCACGAGTCTGCACTTAAAAGCCATTATAAACCAATGCTGAAGAAATTATGATGGGTGCTCCTCACTGAAGGACCATACAGACCTCCCCATAGCATAACATAATAATTACTCTTGAAAATAAACAGGAACATTTAGGCAGAGATGCTTTGAAGACCAAGAGTAACTTGCAGAAAAAGAAAAAAGGTTTTGGCAAGACCTGCAGATAAAACATTGCAATAAGATAATGATGCCTTCATCCATCAGTGATGGGAATGGAACTCTGTTGCATCAAAGCCTCATTTCATGAAGCAATTCTAAAATGTATTGGGGTTTGGTGGACTTGATCCATGTCAGATAGAAAGATTTTCTCACCTTATAGTAGCCTATTGAATACTGGCCTTACCCAATGAAAGGGTGGCATTACAAACTCAAGCTACTCTGGGCAACAGGTGCCTGGTTATGCCTTTCTTGGTGGAAAGGGAACAATCTATAAATACATGTATGAAACCCCCTTTTCAAAATGAAATAAATTGGTAAGCAGCCCATTTGGGTTGAGGATTCTGTTAGTAAAGTTCTTCTGAATCACTTTGACTATGCATTGAATTGCAATTGATGCTGAGGCAGAGCACCGAAGTGGCAAAGATGTTATTATTAGATCTTGATCAGAGGGTAAAGAAGTTATATGCGATTCCCAGGATTGAGCTGATACAGAATTTATTTGGGAAAGTTTTACCTCTTCTTAGAAATTGGGTTTCTGGCTGGCAGAGGTATGCACCCTGTACAAGCAGGAACCATAATCCTAGTCAGGGTAAGTCAGATACACACCATAAATTAACCTGTGCTCACCTTCTGGTGGCGTGGCACAGAGCAGGCAGGCTTAACTTGGAGGCAGTTGTAGTTCTTTATACCCACTTCCAAGCACCAAGGACTGGATTAGCACTAATTGTCTGGGCAATACTTGCAGCAAGCAAAGTCCAGGTGTTGTAGGTGAAAAGAAGACGTTTTAGATGTGCCCTGAGATGTTAGAACAGGGGGCAAACCAATTTGCCCTTGCTGACACTCTAGGATCAAGTGAGATGGCCCAATCCTTCATAAGAACGGCAAAGGGTAGCAGGCAGCAGGACAGCGCAGCAGAGCAGAAAAGCAATTCTTCCAGAGCAGCAATCCTGCACAGTGGCAGTCCTTGTATCAGCACAGCAGTCCTTCCTCCTGGCAGAGTTCTTCACAGGTCTAGTAATGTCTGATTTAGTGGGTTCAGAGTCCTAGGGCCTCATTTATGAAAAGTGACACATAGCTGCGTCAAAACAGCGATGCGTCACTTTTCATTGCGCCCTCCCTGCAACACCAATGATGCGTCATATTGTAAATATGACGCATCATTGTGCAAGGAGTTACAGATACGTCAGTATTCCTGACGTATCTGCATGGCACAAAAGTGACGCATTGCTGGAGTGTGTCACAAAAGTGACGCAACTCCAGCAATGTGTCCTTTCACATGGGGCTTGGGCCTGCGTCAGTCTTACGCCTGCTGTGAGGCAGGCGTAAGAAATTGACGCATTTGAGTCCTAGAAGTGGCGCAGTGAAATCTTATAGATTTCACTGCGTCACTTCTATGACCTTTTCTTGCGTCAGACCGCCCTCCTGCATACATTATACCTGGCGCAGGTATAATGTAGCGCAGGGGTTTACAAAGTGACGCATCTACCTAGATGCGTCACTTTGTAAATTTGGTGCAACAAGGCACATTTTTTACTCTGCTTGTGCGTCACAAAAAGTGACGCACCGGTGGCGTAAAAGTGATGCACGCCCTCATAAATGAGGCCCCTAGTACTTATACTCAGTTGTGCCTTTGAAGTGGAGGTGACTTCAAAGAGGTAGTTTGAAGTGTACATAGGCCTAACCCTTCGCATCCCTGGCTCCAGACTCACTACAAGACTCACTACAAGGGGCATGCAGCCATTTGTGTGAGGACAGGAGACTGCCCATTCAGGGGTAAGTGTCAGCTCCTGCCCAGGAAGACCCATCAGGATGTAGATGGCCACTCAGTCACACCTAACATTCCTTTGTGTGTGGCAGTCTAAAGAAAATACCCAAAGTCTAGCTGTCACTCACCCCAGACATGTATTGGAGACAGACTGCAGGCACACAGAGAGAGCAGAGAAAGTCCATGATTCTAAAAGTGGCATTTCTAAAATAGCAATGTTAAATCCTATTTGCCAGCAAAGAGGATTTAATATTACCATTCTAATGATACTAAACATGCTAAGGCTACTCCTTCTCGCTCAAGAATTACCGCTTAAAAGTGAGGAGTAAAAACGTGGTAACTAGGAGAAAATTAGAAGATCAATGGGGAAGGTGGGCTATTGTTGAGATTTTAATAGAGGGAGTATGGACAACACTAGTCACGGTTTATGGTTCAACACAGGATGATCCAGAAATTTTCAAGTTTTTAGATTCAGAGCTGGCAGTTAGGCCTCCTCAGATCATTATAGGAGGTGATTTTAATATTAACGGGGCAGAGGGCCTGGGAGTAGGCACGATAAGAAAGTATAACGGCAGGAAGAAAAGAGTACATAAGGCCCTTATCGATCTTCTAGGGAATAACACCTTACGAGATGTCTGGGGCACAACAAGATCAGAGCAGACAGGCTACACATATTACTCTGCACCACATCATATTTGTGTTAGATTAGATTATTTTTTAATATCCAATGATTTAATGACTAGAGCAAAAATTGACAGACTTCCTCGAATTCTTAGCGATCATAACCCCTTGATTTTAACGATGAAGCAAGGAGGGGGAATAAAGCCAAAAAGGGTATGGACATTTGAAAGAGGACTTCTCTTAGACAATGATTATATAACACATATGTCTAAATGGATTAGTGAGTTTTTTTAACACAATAGAGGGAGTGCCTCGGTGGGAGTAATATGGGATGCTTTCAAGGCAAGAGCTCGTGGAGAGACATGCAGTTATAGTGCCTACAAACGGAAATTAGAACGGTTACGATATAGTGATATAGAGAAAGCTGTACTAGTAGCAGAGGAACAGCTAAATAACTGCGTAATAAGGGGTGAACCAACTGAACAATCTATTATAGATTTAATAAAAGTGAAAAGCGAAGCAGAAGAGGAATTTGCAAATAGAGCAGCAAAACAATACACAACTAGGAGGGAGAGATGCTATGAGTTTAGCGAAAAAGTTGGACGTGTTCTTGCTATGCGTACCAGGCAGATAGCGGCGGAAGGGACGGTTAAGGAGATTAGGGACGAAAAGGGAATATTACATTCAGACCCAGAGGAAATTAGGGAAGTGTTCAGGAAATTTTATCAGTCATTATATGACGACCTAAATCCCAGCAGTAGCGAAGAGATAAATGAATACCTACAGAATATCCCAGTTAAGACTATTTCTTTTGAAGAGGCAGACGAGTTAGAGGTTACGTTGGACAATATCGAGATCAAAGAGGCTATGTCTAATCTCCCTTCAGGAAAGGCCGCTGGCCCGGATCAGTTACCTTTAGAGTTTTATAAAACCTTCTGGGGATGTCTAGGGCAAGACTTGACTAAAACGATTCAAGCTGCCCAGACGGGGGAGTCTGTCCCAAAATCCTGGGGGGGCGCAGATATAGTGTTAATCTTAAAGAAAGGGAAACCTCCGACTGAGAGAGGGTCTTATCGACCGATTACGTTGATGAATAACAACACTAAAATATACTCAAAAGCCCTGGCCACAAGATTCGCTAGCATAATAAGTGCCCTAGTCAGTAGTAACCAACATGGTTTTATTCCTGGAAGAGGGACGACTCACCATATTAGGAAAGTCATAACTCTGTTCGATGCTGTCGAGGTAACAGGAGACCCGATGGCAGTAATGCTGTTGGATGCGGAAAAAGCATTCGATCGGGTCTCCTGGAACTATCTGTGGCATACTCTAGTCAGAGCCGGGATCAAGGGTGGGTATGTGAAAGCACTTCAGACTCTGTACAAGGAACCAGCCGCAGCCTTAAGAGTAAATGGGGGCACTACAGGACAATTTACGATTAAGAGAGGTACACGGCAGGGGTGTCCATGCTCTCCGCTGCTATTCGCCATGTACATGGATCCACTAATTTGTAAGATAGAATCGTCTCCAGAAATCACCCCATTATATACAGCTCTGGGACCATGTAAGATACTCGCCTACGCTGATGATGTGGCGGTGATAACACCATGCCCCACGGAAGCGATTGAGCTGGTAGAGGCGGAGGCTCAAAGATTTGGGCAAGTCTCGGGCTACTCCCTGAATGTTTCAAAAACCCAAATTATTAAAAACTCAATGACTCCTTGTGATGATAATCAAGTGGTACCAGCAGGGAGGTATTTAGGAATTAATATCTCAGCAGATTTAAACAACCTGGTGGAAATAAATATTGCTCCAGTAGTTGATAAAGCGAAGAAAGACTTGGATCGATACGAGAACTTACATCTGTCGTTAGTAGGACGAGTTAATATTATTAAAATGTTGATTTTGCCAAAATTTTTATATCTTTTCAGGGCAATACCACTCTTAGTCGATAACAAATGGTTTAAAATTTGTGAACAGATGATTAACCGTTTTATTTGGGCTAAAGGTAAGACACGTCGGGCACTGAGGTATATGTCACTTCCACGGGAGAGAGGGGGGTGGTCATTACCGGATTTAAAATTATACTATTGGGCTGCAGCACTACAAGGTATGGTTGCTTTGATTGGAGGGGCAGAGATGGATGGATGGGACAAGATAGGTTCGCTCGCTATCTACGGTTTGGTTTTGGGTACAAATGCTGAAAATATATTTTTGAGATTTACGAAGGAAAGCTATTTTAAAAGAACACGATTCAAGACAGTAATGGCTGCTTCTAATATATGGAAAGGATTTTCCAAAAAGGTTGGAATAGGGAAATACAATGCATACACCAGATTCAAAAATAACCCTTCCTTACCCAGCGTCGTTTTCTCAGGAGTTGTATATCAAGATTGGGAAAGGCGGGGGATAGGCAAGATTGGAGATATGCTGGGCGGCCAAGGTATTCTGCAATTCACTGAATTGCAAAATAAGTATACTTTGAATACAAAACACTTCTTTAAATATCTACAAATTCGAAGTTGTATAATGAATAAAAAAGGGGGATCATTGGGCTTCGGAAAAACTATAATGATGGATCTTATAGAAAATGGCTCTGACTGTACTATAAAGAGATTTTATTTAGAGATGACAAAATTAAAGAAAGATGACCTGGAGAAATGGATAGGTAAATGGTCACTAGATTTAGATATAGATAGGGGTATCTTTATTGAATCACTAGAAATGGGAAGTAAAATGTTGTGTTCATCGTCTCTTCAGGCCCAACATTATAAGATTTTGTACCATCTATATTATACGCCTAAGAAAATTGCTCAATGGGGGGGTATATCTGGAACTAGCTGTTTTAGGTGTGGCAGCATGGAGGCGAATTTGATACATATCTTCTCGGTCTGTCCGCACCTAGATAAGTTGAAACAGGATATTGGAAACTTTCTCCAGAATGCTTTAGCAACAACAATAGAGCTAACCCCATCTGTTATGCTATTGGGGGTAAACCCCAATGGGCAATTAAACTGTAAATACTTCGTGTTTGTAGCAATGGCGATTCTTAGACTGTTAGTGGCCTCGGCTTGGCTCGACCCAAATCCTCCTACTTACCACCAATGGCTAGGTAAAGTATTATCAGCACAAAAATTAGAATCCGCTATCCACGCCAGGAAGGGGAAAAAGGGTAAAAAACTGGGTATGCAAATTTGGGGCCCCCTCATTCAGTGGAAGTTAGGAACTGAGTGATGAAATATGAAGAATCTGTATTTCGAATACCGGAATTTATGAATATGCATGTATTCCCAAGTTTTATTGTTTTGTATTAAGTATGTCGGAACCTGTGTTCTACGATTTTGTATCTTACTGTGCCCTGCTCATGCTACCAGGGGGGGGGGGGGAGAAAAGGGGGAAAAACCTTCTCAATAAAAATATTTAAAAAAAAAAAAAAGTGAAATAAGGAATTCACAATGTTCACCGAAGAGAGGAGTAGGCTTCACAGTGGAGAAAAATGAATTTAGGTATTTTTCATTTCCATTACATGTAAAACTTAAAAGTACACATCCTACTTGTTACTTACACAGCACCCTGCTGCGTAGGCTACCTAGGGCCTACCGTAGGAGTGACTTATATCAATAAAAGGGGAGCATAAGGCTTGAGAAGGGGTTAAATGCCAAGTCAACTCGGCAGTGTAAATTAAATACTACTAGTGGGCTGCAGCACCCATTGTGCCACCCAATAAAGTAGCACTGCAATACATGTCTCAGCCGGCCAATAAAGCCTGCAGAGAAGTTTTAAACTGCCATTTCAAAATGGCAAAGAACCTTATGCCAGGCCTAAACCTTCCTTTTTAATACATATAAGCCACCCATAAAGTAGGCCCTAAACTTAGCCTGTAGGGTAAGGTGCACTGTATTTAAAAGTGGAACATGTGTTTTTAAGTTTTACATGTTCTGGTAGTGAAAAACTCCTGAAGGCATTTTTCACTACTGTAAGGTCTCTCCCATAGGATAACATTGAGTTGATTTATTACATTTAATAAGTGCTAACTTTTGATTGGGAGTAGGTTTAAATGTCATGGTTGGTCTCAAATGAATTGTTATTTAAAATCCTCTTTAATGGTAAAATGCCCCTTTTGGGACGTTGGCATTTTCTTGCCCTCAACTTTCTGCGCCCTTCTTTGATTTTGCCAACTGCCTGGGCCTGTAAATTGCTCCCCCCTCAGGAATGTGTATTGGGCCCAGACAGTGAGCAAAGACTCGGAAGTAGCTAGGATAAGGCCATCCAGACAAAGACAGTAGCAGTAAAGCTGTGCCCTGCCCCACTTACATTTTCAAAGGGCTGCCTCAACCACACTCGCAAAGAAACTTGACACCAACTTTAATACGTATACATCAAACCCAATGGGATTTGTAAAGCACTGCTTTTCACCTGTGAGGGTATCCAGGTGCTCGGGAGGGTTGCTGCAGATGAGAAGGAATAGTTGAAGAGCCAGCTCTTTATGTCCTTCCTGAACTTCTGCAATGCAGGTGCTATGCAGAGATGGAAGGGGAGGCTGTTACAGGATTTGGCAGTCTGGTGTGAAAAGGTGTGGGCACATCTCCTGCTCCTGTAAATGCAGGGTGTGTGGGCCAAGAATTGGGATGAGGAGTGAAGTATGAGGGGAGGTTGGTAGAAGTTCGCCCCATGGTTGAGGTATGCCAGTCCATTATTGTGTAGAGCTTTGTAGGCGTAGAAGAGAAGTTGGACCTGGCATTGTTTGCCAATGGGGAGCCAGTGCAGAGACTTGAGGTGCGGGGTGATGTGGGTCCATCTTGGGAGGTGGAGGATTTGCCTGGCTGCTGTGTTCTGGAGGGTCTGGAGTCTGTTTAGTAGCTGTGAGGGGATTCATACCTAGAGGGGGTTGCTGTAGTCCAGTCAGCTGGTGATGAGGGCCTGAGTGATTAGCCAGTTGAAAAATTCCCTGAGCATGAGCAGAGTGAGGGAGCAGGAGGAGGAGAAGACAGCGTTTATCAGTTTCCTCATCGAGAGCTTGCTTTCCAGAATGATTCCAAGGTTTCTAGAGTTTTCTGTGGGTGTGGAGTCGAGCTCTACAGGCCGCCAGGAGTCATCGCACAGGGAGTTGTTGCTTCCAAAGATGAGAACTTCTGTTTTGTCTGTCTTGAGTTTGAGGCATCTGTTTTGCATTCAGCTTGCATTGCTGGTCATGCATCTGTGGAAGTTAGGCTTGGTGTTAGTCGGGTCTGAGAAGAGTGAGAAGATGAGCTGAGTAACGTCTGCGTATTAGATTATGTTCATGCCCTAGGATTTGACCCGGGTGGCCATAAGGTCCAAATAGGTGTTGAATGGGATCAGGCTTAGGGAGGATGCTTTTGGAACACAGCAGATGATGTTTTTTGGACCCAGGGTGAAGGATGGGAAGTGGACACTTTGGATTATTCCAGAGAGGAAGGACGCAATCCATTCAAGGGCTGTCCATTGGATCCCCATTTGGTAGAGACTGTGCAGGAGGGTGAAATGGGATATGGTGTTGAATGATGCAATGAGATCAGTTAAAATCAGTGCCGCTGTTTCTCCTCTGTCTAGGAGAGTTTTGATGTTGTTTGTGGCCGCAATCAGGGCGGTTTCAGTGCTGTGAGTGAAATCCAGATTGTGAGGGGTCCAGTAGGTTGTTGTTATCCAGGTGGGTGGTAAGTTGGTGGTTTATTTCTTTCTCAAGTACTTTAGCTAGAAAGGGCAATAGGGAGATGGGCCGCTCTATGCGGTCGGCAGTGGGTTCTTGAGGAACCCTGGGCGAAGGACTTTGCTACGCCCACGAAGTGGACGTAGTGTTGCCTACGTCGCCCTTTGCAAAGTAGGCGAAGCAGGCAACACTACGCCCACTCCTTGGGCGTGGCGAAGTTGCCCGCCTCCGTCCCACCCTCCCGAACATACCTAATTTCAGTAAATGGGCAAATAAAAATAACTAAAAGGCACTTACCTTGTCCGCGGCGTCCTGGGGCTCCCTCTGCTCGTTCACGCCACCGTCTTGATAACCAATGCGCATGCCCGGCTGCCCGCGCATTGCATTTTACGAATTCATATATCAACCCCCGGTCTCTAAAATTGCATTTGCAGATAAAATACCGAACGACTTTGAGAACATTCTGCAAGTGTCCCGCTTTCGGTACGTAAGTCTGTTTATGAGTTCAGTTAAGATTCTAACGTTTTGAGTATTAGTGGTCTAAATCTTGGTTGCGTATACATCCACAGGTTATTAACATCTCTTATGACCGGATTCAAATGAAATTTAACCAACTTAATCTTTTTGACGTGACAACGCAGGTACTGGAAACAGAAGTTTCCTTCTTTTACTTTGCTCTATTAACACACAACAGCATACTAAGGTTGATAGCACCACATGATCCCACTGATTAATATGATGAATATGTTTTTTAGGCGAACTTGTTTGTTAAAATACACAGCTTTTAGGGGTCAACTGAGATTTTTCACTTTAAAAGTAGTAACACCACGTAGTGATATAAGGTATTCCTAAGAGTGATACTTTGTTTAAACCGTGCAAATTGAATCAAAAATTCATGTGTTTCTTATATACCATCAATCAAACGATTTTATTACAAGTGTGTTTTTCCTCAACAGAATACTATGCCCCTGAAGAAGGGCAAATTGCCCGAAATGCATTGGGCGTTTTGAATTTGAATTTGATTTTGAATTACAAATATGATTACAATATTGAAAAACATATGATTGGTTTACAAATGATATACATCGGAATAAAAATGTTATTGAAAAGAAAATAACACAGCTTCAAGAAACCTTTTTTCTTCTGAGTGCTTCATGAGGACGCTGTTCCCTGCTGGAACAGTGCCATCTATATCTGTTTACTCACTCCCATGACCCAGAAGGGAGATCTCATTTAGCACCATCATACCTTCAAACACAAGACTTGAACCTTATCACACCTACTAAGTGCGAAGATTCTGTCATTACATTGTTCTTGTTTTCTCCTTTCTGAGTCAACAGAATCACGCACCACTAACAAAATGCTCTACGAAGATATTTTATTGATGACAAATGAAAAAGCTGAAACCTTAAGATTCTCAGAGGAGGACACACAACGCATTTATTCTCTGATTCAAGAAAGTGAAACATTAACACCTACAACAGGGTCCAAACAAAGTAACATTAAACAACTACTCTACTTATCCAAGAAAATAGTCAATCAAAAACTTCATGCCAGTACCCTTGTAAAATATCACAAAGTACAAAGGATCCCCCGAGGATTACGAATCTCACTCAAATCCACACTTTGCAAAAACAATCCTAAATTTACACAACGATGGCAAGCAATACTTAACAAATGCTCACTAGATTTGATTCTAATAATTGTGGAGGAATTAGCCAAACTTATCAAAGACCTAACAACAGAAACCCAACAACTTAAGGATGAACTTGACGGAATGTTAAATAAAGAGGAAATGGACGCCATACTAAATTATATCAATAAACAATTGGAATCATACACCAAAGAAATAAATGACCGTAAAATCAGGAAATTTAAAAGGGACACACTTGATTACAAGTTAGGAGAAGTTTATAGTTGGGCCGAAATATATGCCAGAAGAAGACAACAAAAACCGAGCTCAGGGAGACCTTCTGATGAAACTTCATCATCTGATGATTCTCAATATAGAAAACAGTTATCACGATCAAAACCAACACCTTCTACCTTACCATCCCAGGAGCTACCAACTACATCTACCGGTAGTGATAATATTGGAAATGCTTTTTTAGAGAGAGGACAGAAATCGTCAGACGAACCAGGAGGGGCAAAAGGTCCAACAACAGAGGATGCAATAGCCAAAAACACCAGGAGTCAGAAACCCTAGTAATCAATCTATCAAATAAGATACTCTTGCATGTAGAAATGAAAGTACTACAAAAAGGAACGTCGTTTGTGTCCACTTTCCATTCCAACCAACTAGATACACAAATCTGCATATACAAATTCATGAGAACATTACGGTTACGACACTTCTTTTCAAATATCATTCCAATCAATGAAGAACCACCCAAAGACACACTGATGGGCCTCAGGAGCAAAAGCAAATACATTCCTCCTGTAAGCCATAAGGTACTTGACGCCTTTGAAAAAATCATCCATAAAGAAATTGAAAAAATCTACAAACAACCGAAATCCAAAATGAGATATCTATCAAAAACTGAGCAAAACATCCTCAAAAATTTGGCTAACAATTCTGAAATCATTATTCGCCAAGCAGACAAGGGAGGAGCCCTTGTGATTATGAATGTAGAATTTTACAATGAGAGAGTCAATGAACATGTGAATGACAGTAATACGTATTACAAAGTGGATCAAAATCCCATTAAACAATTCATGGAAATATTGGCAAACCTTATTGACAAAACTGTGGATCTGGGAGTCATTGGACAGAAAGAAAAACAATATCTCACCAAAATCAATCCATCAACACCGTACTTATACATGGCACCCAAGGTGCACAAACACCCAACACATCCACCTTGCAGGCCTATCGTCTCAACAATAAACTCCATCCATGAACCAATTGGACGGTATATTGACAAACATCTACAACCACTAGTACAATCTATGACAACGTATATAAAGGACACCACGCATTTCCTTACAATTTTGGAGAACCATAAATCTGAGTTTACCAATGACATGCTCCTATGCACAATTGACGTACAATCCTTATATACATCTATCCCTCACAATTTGGGTCTGGATGCCACTGCATCGTTTTTAATGACGTCAGACATGGAGGAAGGATTGAAAGTATTCATCATGGAATTACTGAACTTTACACTGTACCACAGTTATTTCATGTGGCAAGAACAATACTTTATTCAAAGCTCTGGAACATCCATGGGCAATTGTGCTGCGCCGGCAATTGCGAATCTGTTCATGTACCGGTTTGAACTGGACAATATTGTGAATAAGGTGTGCTGGACCAAGAACCTTTTACTCTACAAGAGATACATAGATGATATTTTCATTCTGTGGAAAGGTATACAACCCGAATTCCTGCAAGCCATAGAAGGTCTAAATCAAGTAAATGACCGAATCAAGTTCACACATACCATCCAAAATAAACAAATAGCCATCTTGGATGTACTAATCACAAAAAATGATGGCAAATTGGATACCAGCGTCTTTACAAAACCCACAGATCGCAACAATCTGTTGCATTTCCACAGTTTTCACCAACCGTCTCTCAAGAGACACTTGCCGTACTCTCAACTTCTAAGAGTTAAACGGATTTCTTCCACTGATGATTCTCTAAATTTGAGCACTAAAACTTGCATTGAAAAATTCAGTGAGCGAGGTTATCCCCGAGAGATTCTTGAGGAAGCAAAACTAAAAATGAGTAAACTAGACCGGAAGGTCTTACTGTAATCAAAACCAAAACCATCTACTAAAGACCGAATGGTATTCGTTTCAAAATACTCAACTGAAAGTTCCAAAATAAAACGAACAATTCTGAAAAATTGGTCTTTATTATCAACGGAGGATGACTTCAACAACATTTTTCAACAGCCTCCGAGGTTCGCATATCAAAGCTCACGAAATATCAAGGAAGTTCTAAACAGAAAAACATTGGAAAAACCAAATTCTTTCAAGGGGACTATTCCTTGTTTAAATTGTGGAAACTGTAACGCTATAATCAAGGGAAAGGAGATAAAACATCCCAGTAAAGGTACCACGATCCCTTTATGCGTAACTGCGACTTGCGACAGTCGAAATCTCGTATATCTTATCAAATGCCCTTGTGGCCTGGCCTACGTCAGGAAAACCGAGAGAAAAATTAAAACGCGTATAATTGAACATAAGAGTAGCATCAGAACCAAAAATTCAAAATCGCCTTTGGCAAGTCACTTCAACAACATGAATCATACGCCTAGTCAAATACGTTTTTTAATTCTGGAACAAGTCCCATTATTACCAGGCCGAGACAACTCACAACACCTCTTGCGCAGAGAAGTGTTTTGGATATCCCACTTGAACACTTGTCATCCAAAAGGTCCCAACGACCATATGGATTTAAATTGCTTTATCTAAATAATGAATAATTATGATGTCTTGTATCTGTGATAATGTTTTTTGTAACATAGACAGTGTTTCACATACATTTCATTTATTTGACGTTTCTGACAAATTGACTGTGCTCTTGGAAAGTAGATCAGAACTACTCACACTCTTTCCATCTTTAGATTGACCCGTGTCGCCATATTACACATTCAAGTGTTTATTAATCATATTCCTGGCACCTCATTTCGATCATCACATTGTACCTTGAGTCCCGCCATCTTTGAATGGGTATTTTCCAACACCAACATAGTCCGTCATTTATGATGATGATTTACGAGTCCCGGCCTGTCGACAGGAACTTCCGGGTTAATTACGACAGGTTCATAGAATCTGTTTACTGGCACCTCTCGCTCGGCACCCTTTAGAAGATCGATGACATTCGTTTTTCGAAAATCAGCCACCCTTACGGTAAGCTCTTTCTTGTGTAGAGTAAACAGCGCAAACTACAGGTACTTGTTTAATGTGCCTGCCGTTACGAATTCATATATCAACCCCCGGTCTCTGATATTGCATTTGCAGATAAAATACCGAACGACTCTGAGAACATTCTGCAAGTGTCCCGCTTTCGGTACGTAAGTCTGTTTATGAGTTCAGTTAAGATTCTAACGTTTTGAGTATTAGTGTTCTAAATCTTGGTTGCGTATACATCCACAGGTTATTAACATCTCTTATGACCGGATTCAAATGAAATTTAACCAACTTAATCTTTTTGACGTGACAACGCAGGTACTGGAAACAGAAGTTTCCTTCTTTTACTTTGCTCTATTAACACACAACAGCATACTAAGGTTGATAGCGCCACATGATCCCACTGATTAATATGATGAATATGTTTTTTAGGCGAACTTGTTTGTTAAAATACACGGCTTTTAGGGGTCAACAGAGATTTTTCACTTTAAAAGTAGTAACACCACGTAGGGATATAAGGTATTCCTAAGAGTGATACTTTGTTTAAACCGTGCAAATTGAATCAAAAATTCATGTGTTTCTTATATACCATCAATCAAACGATTTTATTACAAGTGTGTTTTTCCTCAACAGAATACTATGCCCCTGAAGAAGGGCAAATTGCCCGAAATGCAATGGGCGTTTTGAATTTGAATTTGATTTTGAATTACAAATATGATTACAATATTGAAAAACATATGATTGGTTTACAAATGATATACATCGGAATAAAAATGTTATTGAAAAGAAAATAACACAGCTTCAAGAAACCTTTTTTCTTCTGAGTGCTTCATGAGGACGCTGTTCCCTGCTGGAACAGTGCCATCTATATCTGTGGGCCCAGGGGGCCATGGGCTGGGCACTGTCCAGGTGCGGACGGGCCCAGACAGGCTTGCCCACTGTACATGTGCTCTACGAGGAGAGGGGGCAGGGTGCTTGATGGGATCAGGGGGATGTGGACGGGAGAGGGAGGACGAGAGAGCAACTGTGATGAAAAAGCGGGAAAAGTGGTTAGCCTGGAATAGAAGGGATCCAGGATCAAGGGGGGGGGGGAGTGAGTGCGTAAGTGGAAAAATAATTATGGACTAAAAAATTGGATTAGAAGTAGTAATAAATGAGATTAGAAGAAAAACATGATTGGGGAGAAAAGTATGGGTAGAAGGAGTAAGAACGAAATTAAAGGAGAAAAACAATTAGGGTATAAATGCAATAAGGAGTGAAAATGCAATTAGAAGAGAAAAATGAATGGGGGAAAATGGGATTAGAAGGAGTGTAAAAGAAATTAGGGGAGAAAACCGATTAGGAGTATAAAGGTATGCTCTAAAGGCTCATAGTGTAACTGCAACAAATGATGGACGGAATGCTGAATGATTCAAACATTCTCCCCAGTCAAGAGATCTGGGTTAAATTCATTGTTTTTTTGCCCACTACACCACCCCAGTTTGGATCCAGCCATATGCAAATCAGTCCAGACCGAACTGACAAGCCAGGTCCTCCCTGGACCAGAAACAAGCATCCTGGGACCGGTTTCGGGGTATGTCACCCTTCATCAGCCAGGCTAGCTTGCATCCAGTGGCACAGTGAGCAAGGGACCCACGTCTGAGCATACCCATCCCACTTGGGGTGAAAACTGTAAATGCAACACATTATGTACAGAATGCTGAATAATTCAAACATTCTCCCCTAGTCAAGAGATCTGGGTTAAATCCATTGTTCTTTTGCCCACTACGTCACCCCAGTTTGGACCCAGCCATATGCAAATCAGTCTTGATCCTGTGCCTCATGGGAACAGTCCAGACTGAACTGCCAAGCCAGGTCATCCCTGGACCAGAAACAAGCATCCTGGGACCGGTTTCGGGATATGTCACTCTTCATCAGCCAGGCTAGCTTGAATCCAGTGGCACAGTGAGCAAGGGACCCATGTCTGGGCATGCTCATCCAACTTAGGGCGAAAAGTGTAACTGCAATAAATGATGGACGGAATGCTGACTAATTCACACATTCTCCCCCAGTTAAGTGATCTGGGTAAAAACAATTGTTCTAAAGGCTCACAGGCCAGTGTGCGTGGTGTTAAAAAAGTAGGACATTTGTGTTAAAGTTTTAATTGTCCTGGCAGTAAAAACCTCCTATTGTAATGTTTACTGTTTTAAGGGTATTGCTTCCATAGACGAACACTGGGTTACCTTATTTTGAAGTGATAACTTCATTTTGGGAAAGGATAGAAAAGTTTGCTTCTTCCACTTAAATGAAATGTAATTTTAAATCCTCTATTATGGTAAATGTGGATCTTAAGCTACTATTCTGAAAATTCTACTTTTAGAAGTTGACATTTTTCTGCCTAAACCATTTTTCTGCCAGTGTCCACAGTCACATGACTGAGGATGGCTCTCCAGTGGTGTTTTGGCTATTTCTTACAGACATGAGGACAAATGAGGCCTAGGTGTGAAGGGAGAGGATCTTTCTGACAGGATGGCTGAGGAGGACTTGTGCTCTGTCTGATTACACATCAAAGGACCCTGCCCTCAGAATACACAAAGGAGCCTGAAGCCAAGCCTGCCCTTGCCTTTGTCACCCAAGAAAGCTCAGAGCTAACTCCAGGGGAAAAACTGACAAAAACCAATTTGAAGAGTATGTCAGAATCCTCCCCTACCAAAAGCAGGCACCAGGTTTAAAAGTAGCACCCTCAGAATGTCTCATCAGAACACTGCTGGACCTGTGGAAGATTCAGAAGAAGAACTTACCAGCTGTCTGGAAAAGGAACATTTGACCTGATTGCCTCTCCAGAAGTCCCTCTAGGTGTCAGTTGGTTGGCCTTCAGTCTGATCTACAGGACGCAAGAAAATTCCATGGGCCCCCCCAAAACTTTCCAGCTGACCAGCACTATCTGAACCTGCCTGGATCTGCTGGAGTCCTTCCACTGTCCTGTGCTGAAGTGAGTCCTGCCCTCCAAGAGTTGCCCCCTGGTGCTGGACCATTGGCTGTTATCGAAGTGTACTCCTTCTGAACTTTAGGTAAAAATATAAAGGCTCTGAGCTCCTTGTGACCGCAAAGTGGCCTCTTTACGTCAATAAATGACCACCTATGAAGACCACCAATGTGAAGCTCCAGTGAGACCTGCACTTTAAATGAACAGCGGCATCCCATGTCAACTGCCAACGTGAAGCTTCAGTGATGACTGGCTTTTTGCACCAAAGCAGTATCTATTTGTGACACCCAACCTGCTCCTTGCACCAGAATTGAACTCCCTGTGAATGCCGTCACATGAACGAAAGCCTCTCACATTCACTTGAGAAGGCAATTCTTCAGCAGTACGAACCTGGTCCCGTACCTGGCCCAGGCTCCGTTGTGGTAGGCCTGAACTTGAGATTTTAACACAGCTGGGTGGCGCTTGGGCTTTTTGGTGCTATTATCACTAGAAACTTTGGCTCTCTTTATCACTCCAGCAGAGGTCAGCAGGGCTCAGGCAGGTCCAGTTGCAGTTTTAGGCAAGTCCAGTTCCAGGTCCAGGCAGGGTCAGTTGCAGCAGGTCAGCTGGGCAGTTGCAGGGAGGCCACTGGAGCTTTTTGAGTCCCTGTAGCTCAGAACAGGAAGTCAGCCAACTGACCCTTGGAGTCACTTTGACAGTTCTGGGATCAAACAGCAAGGTAGGCCTCAAGCAGCAGGGCAGTCCTCTGAGGGAACAAGACAGACTTCAGTCAGCAGGGCAGTCCTCTGTGAAGAACCGCAATAATCCACTTACAGGGTCTCGGCAGTGGGGGAACCGCTCAAATCTTCCATACCCTTCATACGTAGTAAAAGGAGACACAGGAGCCTTCGTCTGCAGGAGGAACCAGATTTATTACAATAGCCCGGCCTATGGAACAGAGTCCAAAGCCAGTCAAAGACAAGACAGAGGAGGCTGCTACTAAATCCGTAGCTAACTAGCCCTTTTATACGTTTCATAGGCCAGCCTTTTGGCTGCAAGACCATTGTCCAATCAGAGCAGTGTTTGTTGTTGATTAGCCGGATCCAGGTGGTGTTTGCAGTTAATGATCTTGGTCAAGGGAAGGTAAACAGCCAAATGTTAGTTTTGCTTTGATCGGGGCTTGGTTTCCTCAGGTTTCTTTGCCCAGTTGCCTTGATCAAAAGCCCCGGCTTTACGAGCCATTCTCCGATTGTCTGGACGAAAGTTCAGCAGTCAGACCATTGTCCAGATAACCTGATCAAGATGTCAAGGATGTGTTATCAGGATGGGAGCGGGAGAGGAAAAATGATTCATTTACTCGGGGTGAGGGTCATGTGGCTGTCTGATGAATCTGCAGAGAACAGGGGGTTGGGCGGGTGACGGTTCCTGATCAGAAATGCAGGCATGCAAAAATGGATTTTTGTCGTGTCGATAGATTTTCCTCGTGCATCAGGAAAAACGACCAGGTGAGTCGCGTGAAAAAGTGTTTGCCACGAGATGGCAATGCAAAAATCAGGGGAGTCCTGTAAAAATGATTGTCGATCAAAAAATACCTTTCCTCAGATCCTCCTTTTGCCATAGAGTGGCAAATACTTCATGAAATGTCAATGTTCATAAGCCCATTTGTTTCTTGCTGGATCATTACCATCATATTAGTGTTGTGAATGCTTTATGGCGGAGGTTTGATGGTCTGGACACACATGGTACAGAGCACTGGCAGGCACTGAAAACACAAACAGCAGGAGACCAGGACAGCTACTCCTAAGGCAAGGAAGATGAGGACCCCCCAACCCCACTGGGAAAGAAAGCCTCAGATCCAGCCGGTGAGGACCAGTTGCCTTCATCCAGATGTACTTCGGAAGAGAGATGATGCAGACGTTGGATGGCATTGTACACTGTGGGCGTGTTGTCCGGGATATACACACAGCAGCTGGAGCCGATCAATTTACATACGCCACCACGATCAGCCAGGATGACGTGCAGGACCATGCGATTTTGCAGCGTTATGAGGCGGTCCGCCAGCAGCTCTGCAGTGATGTTGAAGAGGGCACCAGCTGTTACTGTGATGGTGGCCTCAAGAACTCTGGTCAGCTCCACTGTTTTCCATGGGGCCCCAGAATGGAAGCATACCTTTAAAGAAGTCCCCAGCTTCCTGGCCCGCTGTATCTTCTGCTGATATGACACACCTACGTGTGCGGCGCAGGGCGCTCTTCATTGTCAGATGGTAACCTCCATGGGTTGAATATGTTGGTGGGAGGAGGAAAGCCAGATAGCAGGTACCGGACCAGTTACGGGGGAGCCAAGTGTAGGCGGCAGTTCCACAGATAAAATAGGTGTTGGGGGATGCCACCAACTTCGGAGGAGATGTGGAGTTTAGTGTTTTAGTGATGCAATATATACTGGTGCCAACTTTCTTAGTCCCTAGGCCATGGATGCAGACACGGCCTTGTACATTTATGATGTTCAAAGTGTCTCTTTCATTAGGCAGTATCTTACTGGTACGGAACCTGGAAAATGTTTGTCGAGTGGTGGAGTTGAATACTACCATCTCACCAAGTTCATCTGGTGGTAGTAGCAATGTGGAAGAGTTGGTCGGGCAAAAAGGAGCACTGGTATTGCCAGATCTGTTCTGCCAGAAGTCATCACGGAATGTTCCAAGGACAGGATGGGCAGTGCCATAGATAGTGTAGGCCTCCTGCATCAACATCCACCATGTAAGACAGGATCCAGAGAGGGAAAATGGATAAGGAAAGAATGGGACAACTTGTAGCATGGAATGTGGCATCAGTCCGCCTACCCAGCAGTTGGAAGTGTTCATGATCAGTTGGTGATGATGCAACATTTGTATGAAGGTGCTATTGAAAAATTCTGCACGGCGGGGTAATTTGTGGGCTGGTAAGGAATAATACTGATGCTCTGCAGGAGTCTGGATAGGAGTCGGTGATGTAGCAGGATGGAAGATCAGTAAGAGCCAACCAAGGATAGATAGGAGGAGGGAGACAAACAGCGTCACCACGGTGACCAGGAAGCATCTGCTATGTCGGAGACTGGCATCTTGTTTCTGGATACAGGTGTTTGGGAAGGCGGCCATTATGCTAAGTCAGGGACCCCTAGTGGCTGTCTGTGATTGGTGGTTGTTTCACCGGATGCAGTAGCCGAGGGCCCTTATGGTTTACCTCAGTCTTACAAATGGCACTACTCTCAGCCTGGGAGGATCACAGCCCTACAGCCTTTGGCACCTGGCGAAGTCAAGGGCAAGCCTTCCCTCTGGAACGTAAATTATATCTGTCGGAAGCAGGGACAGTATGATCAGGAAACAGTTGTTCTTGATGCTGAGCAGTGTTAAGGGAGGGTTCCACCCTTCCTCTTAGAATGTTGTCACTCTCCGTTTCAGTGGATGTGGAATGCAGCCTAGCGTCGCTGAATGGGACAAAGGTTGGAACTGCCTCTGTCTCTGCGTCTCCCAGTCCTTCCCTCACCCACTGGTCATAGGGGAGAGGCAGAGGGACACGCCGGCAGTGGGTAGAGTGTACCCAGTTCTTTCGACCATTCACTTTCACAGTGGTGCGGGTGGCCAACAGTACTTGGCGGGGTTGTGTGCTCGAGGCTTTTGGTCCGCTGGAAGTTCCTCACCAAGACCCAGTCGTCAGGTTGAATGACGTGTCATGGGCCCTTGCTTTTGTCCGGTATGGCCTCGTGCACCTCATGATAAAGAGTACGAAAGGTGTTGGTTAGAGTGTACAGGCAATCAGTCAATACAGGGTATTCAACATCTGACAGTTTCTTAGGTCGAGGGACACCCCAGACATTGGCAGGCCTCCCGAATACAATTTCATGGGGCGATAATCCTATCCTAGTGTGGTCCGTTGTTCTAGTGTACAGTAGGGCCAAGGGCAGAGCATCAACCCAAGTGACACCTGTCTCAGCTACTATTTTGGCCATTTTAGTTTTTAGGATGCCATTGTATACCTCCACTAGACCTGCTAACTGGGGGTGGTTAGCGGCGTGACATTTTTGTTTTATGCCTAATGCTGTACAGACATGGTCCATGATTTGAGCTGTAAAGTGTGTCCCATTGTCGCTCCAGACCAAGCTGGGCAAACAAAAGCGTGGGAAGTACTCCTTGAGTAGTACTTTGGCGGTAGTGATAGCAGTGCAGTCTTTGACGGGGTAGGCTTCCACCCATCGACTGAATGCACAGACCACCACCAGGACATATTTTAAGTTAACGCACCTGTCCATCTGGATGTAGTCCATTTGGAGGACTTCAAACTGGAAGGTAGGAGGAGAGAATCCTCCCTTAGGAGTAACGGTGCCTTTTCCGGGGTTGTATATTAGGCAAACCATACATGTTTTAACCAGCTTTTCAGCATATGCTGGTATTTTGGAGTTGGACCATGTAGGTTCCAACTGTTTGCAAATTCCTTTTGCGCTAATGTGGGCAGGACCATGGGCCATTGTAACTACTGCCAGCACGTGACTGTCAGGCAACATTCATTGTCTCTCCGTAGTTGTACGGACCCAGCAACCATCACTTCCCTCCTTTGCTAAGTGATCTTCCCACTTAGTTCTTCAGGAGTAGTATGGGACTGAATGTCAAACACACTCTGTACTGTATTTTCAACTATGCCCCCTTCTGTCACCCACCTAGCGGGACCTCCTACATACATTCCTTCCTTTTTCCTAAGCGCTGTTTGTCTGGCCGTCTGGTCAGTCAGAGCTTTGCCTTTCCCGACATCGTCTGTCACCTTCTTATGGGCTTGACATTTCATAATGGCCACCTTTTTGGGGAGTGTCAGAGAGTCTGAGAGTCGGTGAATTAGGGGGCCATGTTGGATCTTGATCCCATGGGAGGTAAGGAAATTCCTTTCTTTCCATAACCTCCCGAAGTTGTGGGCCACCCCGAAGGCATACTAACTGTCGGTGTAGATATTTACCGTTATACCCTTACTTAACTCACAGGCTCTAGTGAGGGCC
Organism: Lissotriton helveticus; assembly: GCF_964261635.1. Classification (NCBI taxonomy): domain Eukaryota; kingdom Metazoa; phylum Chordata; class Amphibia; order Caudata; family Salamandridae; genus Lissotriton; species Lissotriton helveticus. The sequence continues at coordinate 1,870,280,967 of NC_136067.1, forward strand.
ACTAGTTCTGCTGCCTGGGCAGAGCACTGCGGAATCAGAGCTGTTTCTACTACCTTTTCTAATGTCGTGAGTACGTAGGAGGCTGAGGTGTTACCATCTGGCCTTCTGAGACATGATCCGTCCACATACAGTGTACCTTCTGGGTCTGCTATCGGGGTATTCTGTAAGTCAACCCGTCCCTTTGTCTCGTCCTCTGTCCTTAATATGCAATCATGTGGGTCTAAGCGGGCATCTTGAGTGTCCAATGGGAGTAGTGCAGCGGGGTTTAGTGCAGTGCATCTTTAGATGTTAATATGGCTGGCAAAGAGTGTCAGTTCATACCCTGTAAGTCGTGCGCTAGTGAGGTACTGTGTCTTGGTGTTGTTAAGGAGGGTATCTACAGAATGGGGGACCATCAGAGTCAGAGGGGAGTTCATGATGATTCCCACACTCTGACGACCCATGAGGGCGGCCGCAGCTGTCGCCCGTAGGCATCTTGGGAGAGCCCTCGCAACAGTATCTAAGGTGGCTGGAAAATAGGCATATGGCCGTTGGTGACCTCCAAACATCTGGGTCAGGACTGCGCATGCACAGCCATATGTCTCATGTACAAAATGAAAAAATTGTTTGCTATAGTCAGGGATACCGAGGACTGGAGCAGTGCACAGGGCCCTCTTCAACTCTTCGAAGGCCTGCGCATGCTCTGTAGTCCATGGAAAGGAACTGTCTGATACGTCCTTGGTGGTGAGGGCAAGAAGGGGTTTGACCATGGCTGAAAAATTGGAAATCCACTGTCTACAGTATGAGATTACGCCTATGAAGGCTCGCACCTGTTTTTGTGTTCGTGGGGCGTCATTGCATTGATAATGGCTACACGATCAGCGGTGAGTTGCCTTCCCTCCTTCGAGAGGAGATGACCTAAATAGGTCACCTTCTCTTGACAAAACTGAAGCTTTTTTAAAGAGACTTTGTGATTGTGGAGGGCAAGGTGGCGTAACAGACAGAGAGTAGCCTCTTTACATGTTGTGGCAGAATTTGCAGCAACGAGGAGGTCGTCTACATATTGCAATAGCGTGGAATTGTCAGGAAGCTCCAAGGAATCTAGTTGGCTTTTTAGGGCTTGGCTGTAGATACTGGGGCTCTCGGTAAATCCTAGAGGGGCGCGGCAGAATCTAAAACTCCGCCCGCCAAGGGAGAAACCAAAAAGTTGTCTGCTGTCAGGATATATAGGTATGCTGAAAAAGGCGTTCTTTGGGTCAATGACAGAGAAGTGCGTGGCGTTAGAGGGAACCATCATCAAGAGGGCAGTGATGTCGGGACAACAGGATATTTGGATATTTGTTATTTTGTTAAGGGCTCTCAGGTCAATCACAAATCTGTATATTTTTGGGGAGAGAGCATCTCCATTAGTCTTTTTAAGAACGGGAATAATGGGACTGTTACAGATATTGCCACGTGTCTCCTCCACTATGCCCTTGTCCACCAATTCGGATATTATTGTCAACAGGGCCATTTCTCCTTCCGCGGGCAGTTGATACTGCTGAAGGCGGGGGAGAAGTGCACCTGGCTGGATGCGTACCACATGCGGTTGAGACACCCTACATCAGTATCTGATGATGCCCACAGGGAGGAAGGTAAAGACTGCAACTCTGGTGGGAGGGGACCGGACAGATACATGTAGGAAGCTCCAGTCCGAGAGATTGTTAGGGATACATCTTGGGGACTACATGATATGGTCGCATACAGGGCTTTTAGTAAATCCAAACCTAGCAAGTTCTCACTGCAACCTGTAGTAAGGACCAAGGGAGAGTCAACATGTGCAGGGCCAATATCGAGAGGGAGGGGTTCAGACACAGGACTGGTCACGGGCGTCCCTGCAAAACCCACGGAGACATTCATATTGCCAGAAAAGGGTGCCTCCGGGACTGACAGACGTGCAATAGAAGACCTGATGGCCCCAGTATCCAAAAGAAAATTCTTAACATTCCCCACAACTGACATTTTAACATACGGGCCCTTTTGATCCACTGGAATTTGCACTGTGGTAATACCCCTTTCCTGGCTGTCCTATGCTTGGTAGGATCCTGTCTCATCAACTTCGTCATAATCATCATTATAATAAGTGCGTGTTGCTTCGTTCCCATCAAACCTGTTGGTCGGGCGCTGCCGGATGGGGGTGTCATCCCTGGGCCTACGTTCTTTATCCTATGGATGGGGTGGGCCATGATCCTGAGTCGGCCTCGCTTCCCTGGGAGCGCGAGGCCGAGTCCTCACTGTTCTTATGTTTTCTGCTAATACGGGACACTCATCTATCCAATGGCCGTACCCCTTACAATAAGCACACTGATCTGTTTGTAGGGCTCCTGTACCTTGAGGGCTGGAGGGGGTGGACTGGCGAGCTCTTGGAGGGGGTTGTGGTTGCGGTCTAACATTTCCGCGGCATCGGGACCTCGGGGAGGATAAGCTTGCTGCAAAAGTGCCTTAGTTTTAAGATCCCTAACCTTCTTACTTTCCTTATCTTTGTTTTCCCTATTCTCGTGATATTGTGCCATAGCCAAGATACCGGTCATAGTTTGGGCAGACCATGTACTTTCAACCTTCTTAAGCCTGGCAGAGATCTCGGGAAGCAAGTTGCTGACAAATTTGTCGACAAACACTGGGCCAGAACCTGGGGTCCGGGGATCCAAACCACTATGCCCCTTGCATTCGGTCTCAAAACGGGTAAATAAGTCAGCCACATTTTCATCTTTTCGCTGTCTACAGGCATTTATTTTATCCCAGTTAATGACAGTTTCCAGTAAAAGTGTTTTCATAAACGTCATTATTTTACCGGGCAAAGTCAGGATGGCGGTTTCTGGTTTAGTCCCACCTACCCTTGCTTGTTCCATAGCCTCTAGGTCAGCCCATTTACCCCCCAATGCCACTTCGTGATCGGTATGCCGAATTTTGTCCCAAATCTCAGTGGGTACAACCGCACCAAAAAGTAAATCTATATCCTCAAGAACGAGAGTACCTGCGGATATAATCTGGCCTAATTCTCGGTAAAAGGCAGCCGGATTCTTCCGGGGATCTGGTACCTGTCCTCTTAATTGCATTACTTCTGACCTTTTCCAAGTAACATGAACCCAAAGCCTGCGCCAGTGTGCTTCGACAGCCCCTCAGCCATTATTTTGGGCGTCGGTAAGTGCACTAACAAAGACAGGGGCCGCCTCTCTCATTGGCATAGCTGTTCCTAAAGGGGCATTTGAAAAGGCAGTCATGTAACGGTAAGCTAATAAGACAGATATAGCACCAAACATCCCCTCTCCCTGAACATCGCCTCTTTTTATTTGTGACCTAAGGTCCATCAATCCGGTAGGTATCTGAACAGACACATTCTCAAATTTTTGCATGACCAAAGCACACATATATTCAGCCCAGGTGGTTTGTTCCATAATTGTCCATTGCGAAAAGGTGGATCATATTTCTTTAAAGGAATACATATTTTTGTTACTCATACAACATTCACATTGTTGTCTCTGTGGGTCTTTCTCTTGAAGGGATGAAAAGCTGACCGCTGAGCGCAAGGAGGCCAATCGGGGGAATTAAATAAGTTACATAAGTCTTGCTTGACTGTAGACCACGGGGAAGCAGGAGTAGGACGGGTAGGGGTAAAGCCGCCAGGGTTGGACTGATGGAGACTCGTCATCATTCCCTTGGCGAGGACAGAGTTAACGTGTGTGGTCGAAGTCATGGGAAAGGTCGGGAGGGCTGGTGTGACAGGGGGAACAGTAGGAGGGGCAGTGGGGGCTGGAACGGGTGGTGGTAGGGGGACATGCGGGGTGTGAGGCGTTAGGGCAGGGTACATTGGGGCATATGCAGGAGGGCTTTCTAGCATGGTATCAAGCAAGGAATCACTTTCTTCTCCCCCTCTATATGGACCTTTCCTTTTTCCTCACGAACTGGATGACATTTCTGTACCCGAGCCCCATGTTCCCTATTGGCTGTTTCTACCGATTTCGTTATTCGATTTTGCAAATTTTCTCTGGCGTGGTCGGCCATAGACATTCGTTCTTGTTTTCTTTCTTGTGCCTTCTGTTTTCTAGCTCTCTGTTCTACCTTTTTCCTCCAAAATCGGACAGACTCAAACATGGACGGGCGCGTTTTTCTTTTAATTAATTGTTCCTCTAAGTTAGCGAGGACTTGGGAATCAAAGGAGCCATAGAATGGCCACTGTAACTCCGCGTTACTTTTCTTGGTGTATTTCACCCAAAACGAGGAAAACATTATGGCAGCAGGGCCATATTTAATATACATGGTATGGCCAGGGATTCCTTCTGGAGGAAGCGGGCAGGTCTCCTCCAGCTGGGAGTCCTGCGTACACATACAACAACATAACCTCTTGAATTTACTACTGACCGGCATGCTTAAAAACAGGTGACAGACACCAGCGGGTTCCTAAAACTCACCTCGCTTGCTTGTCATTTGCAAAGGACAATAATAGCAGAATCATACAGAACAGACACCAGGGTTTTTTTAAATTTACCTCGCTTGTTTGGCTTTGGCAAAAGTCAATAATAAATTGGTTTTTGCAAAGGTCAATAACAGAATCATACAGACTTGGTGGATGATCAGTCCACCCTTACCTTACAGGGGTAGTTCTCTTCTGCAGATGTAGGGCTGTGTCCTGTTCCAGAATTTATCTGCTAGGGTACTCCAGCGAGAAGGCGGTCAAGTGGCCCAGACCAGGGAGGAGGAACATCGGGGGAGTCGTTTGGTCTACCGGAATACAAGAATCCTGGGGTAGGGCGCCTCCGTCAGAGTCTCTCCATGCACCTCCTCACGTCCACCGGGCCTGACCTCCATACTCGTGGAGTCCCTATTCGGGCGCCATTTGAAGAACCGCAATAACCCACTTACAGGGTCTCGGCAGCGGGGAACCGCTCAAATCTTCCATACCCTTCATACGTAGTAAAAGGAGACACAGGAGCCTTCGTCTGCAGGAGGAACCCAGATTTATTACAATAGCCCGGGCTATGGAACAGAGTCCAAAGCCAGTCAAAGACAAGACAGAGGAGGCTGCTACTTAAATCCGTAGCTAACAAGCCCTTTTATAGGTTTCATATTCCAGCCTTTTGGCTGCAAGACCATTGTCCACACAGAGCAGTGTTTGTTGTTGATTAGCTTGATCCAGGTGGTGTTTGCAGTTAGTGATCTTGGTCAAGGGAAGGTACACAGCCAAATGTTAGTTTTGCTTTGATCGGGGCTTGGTTTCCTCAGGTTTCTTTGCCCAGCTGCCTTGATCAAAAGCCCCGGCTTTACGAGCCATTCTCCGATTGTCTGGACGAAAGTTCAGCAGTCAGACCATTGTCCAGATAACCTGATCAAGATGTCAAGGATGTGTGATCAGGATGGGAGCGGGAGAGGAAAAATGATTCATTTACTCGGGGTGAAGGTCATGTGGCTTTCTGATGAATCTGCAGAGAACAGGGGGTTGGGCGGATGACGGTTCCTGATCAGAAATGTAGGCCTGCAAAAATTGATTTTTGTCGCGTCGATAGATTTTCCTCGTACATCAGGAAAAATGACCAGGTGGGTCGTGTGAAAAAGTGTTTGCCACAAGATGGCAATGCAAAAATCAGGGGAGCACTGTAAAAATGATTGTCGATCAAAAAATACTTTTCCTCATCTGGTAGCAGCATGACAGTCATTTGAGAAATAAAGCAGACTTCAAGCAGCAGGGCACTCCTCATAAGTTCAAAGCAGTCTTTCAGGGGTCCTCTGCAGGTACAAGAGTGCACTTATTAGTGTCTCTGGAGGTCCCATAAGTTTACCGGTGCCACCATTTGAAGGACGGAAACTTCTAGCCGATCCCCACATCTGATTCAGAAAAATTCCTGCCTTCCCTTTCTTTCCCTACCCATGCTCCATGAAGTCTAGGGTGACAAATGACTGGTTCTACTGTAAACATATTTTGTGAGTGTGCAGGAGGCAGCCCTTTAAAATTTAAGTGGGGAAGGGAACAGCTCTGTGCCTCCCTATCAGGGCCCAATATGCCTTCCTGGTGGAGGAGAAATCAACAGGTTCAGGCAGATGGAACTGCTAGAAGGCCTCAGAAAGTCCAGGGCAGGAAAATTCCAATGTTCCAAAATGGGCATTTTCAAAACTCTAATCTAAAATCCGACTTTGCCATTAAAAATACAATTCGTTTGAGTCTAAACATGACATTTCTTACTGCTCCCAATCAAATGTTAGCACTAATTAAAAGCAATAAGGTAACCTAATGTTATCCTATAGGAGAGGTATGCCTTACAGTAGTACAAAATGACTTCAGGAGTTTTTCACTACCAGGACATGTCAAGAAACTTAAAACACATGTCCTACTTTTTAAATACAGTGAACCCTTACCTTTAGGCTGGTTAGGCCCTTCTGGCAATGGTTGAACATCTGCGGAATGTGTTGGATGCAGGTCAAACGGCAGCGCTTATTCTATTAGATCTTAGCGCTGCCTTTGACACCGTGTCCCATCGCATCCTTCTACACCGCTTAGAGGACATTGGCATCTGTGGCTCTGCTCTGCAATGGTTCCGCTCCTTCCTCAGTGATCGCTCCTTCTGCGTTGCCACCCCTCCTTTTCAGTCCAAGTACCATCCTTTGGACCTGGGGGTTCCCCAAGGCTCCTCGCTGAGTCCCACGCTTTTCAACCTGTACGTGCAGCCGCTGGCTGAGGTCGCCAGGCAGTGGGGCCTAACCATGGTCTCTTATGCCGACGACACTCAGCTAGCGGTTACGATCAGCGGGGATGCCAAGCGGGATGCCCCCAGGTTCCGAAACGGGCTGAGAGAGGTGGCCAGCTGGATGAATAACTACTGTCTCCAGCTGAACGCGAAAAAAACTGAGGTGATGATCGTTGGAAGAGATGCGGACCGTTGGGGGGACAGTTGGTGGCCGCCTGAGATGGGGCCGGCCCCTACACCAGTCTTGGAACTCAGGAACCTGGGAGTGTGGCTTGACCATACACTCTGTTTTACGACCCATACCAAGAGAGTGGCGGCAAGCTGTTTTGGTGTACTACGCGGGTTAAGACCGGTGCTCAAATTTTTTGATGCCCCGACAAGACAGCTGGTCACCCAAGCGATGATTATCTCCCGGTTGGACTATGCTAGTTCACTTCTTCTGGGAGCAAACCAAGCTGAGATTCTTCGTTTACAACGGGTACAGAATGCAGCGGCGAGGGCGGTGGTCGGTTTGCCTCGGACCTGTCCCACCTCTAATACTCTTCGGTCCTTACACTGGCTACCGATTAAAAGTAGAATTCACTTTAAAGCCCTTAGCCTGGCTTTTAAAATTTTAAAAAGGTCGGCACCTGAGATACTTAACAATCTTGTATCTCCCTACGTTCCAACTCGCCCACTCAGATCTCTCGGTCAATCCCTTGCGGTTGTCCCACGGTTCAGACTCAGCCGGATGGGCGGACGTTCCTTTCGAGTGAGAGCTGCGACTCTCTGGAATGCTCTCCCTTTAGAAATCCGCCTCTTAGATGATCTATTAGCATTTCGTAGGGCTCTGAAAACCTTTTTGTTTTAAAAATTCCTCTTTCTTCCTTTCCTTCTGGTTTTAGTGTTGTGTTATGTCCACCTTTCCCTGCGCCAGGACGCTCCTTCGCTGGAGCATCTGTGCGCACTAAAAATGTCAATAACATAACATTACATAACATAGGGCATACATTAAGGGTGGTTAATATGAATTAGAAAGGAAGGTTTAAACCTGGCAAAGGGTTTATTTTGTCAGGTCGAGTTTGCAGTTTAAAACTGCACTACTGCCTGCCTGAGCCATATTTTTGAAGGCTATTTTAGTGGGTAGATCAATGAGTGCAGATACTGTTGCGTGGATTCTGCACATATATAGAACTATGCACAGGAAAACAGGACCTCAGCGAATAAGGGTGTATCAACCTACCACATTAGTACCCAAAATCTCAAACCGACTAGGTATAGTGTCTCATTCGTTCTCCTTCTACAGCGAAGCTACCAGCGCAGCTACCAATAATCAGTCAACCCAGAACACGTCACTCTATCTTGCGAATCGCGGGAGCCAGACACTCTTTCGCTCACTCACTCGTACTTGTCCACAATGCGAGTAATCTGAGACGCAGTATAGTTTAAAATGTTTATTTCAACTAACACGCTCTATGGTGCAGTACACAAGCCAATACTAGCAGCAAAATACATAAACTCAATATAGTCAGCATTGTTCCAATACCATAGAATACAAACGGGGATATCATTTTCTAAAAATTAGTGGAAAATGACTGAACGACCAAACTACCCTCCCCCGTGGTAAGAGATAGTTTATAAGCAGACCCCCATACCTCAAGGCCTAGAAGCAATGCTCACATCTCAGGACAAGCACAGCTCTTCTCTTCGGAAATGTGTCTCTCCAAGTGCGTTAAAACATGTTGCACTTGCAATATTAAAGCACACGATTTCCAATAGTGCAGCTGTGTGTGTAGCATGTTATGTCTAGGTGCGAGGGACTGACCAGAATGGAATAAAAGGGGCATTGATGTTTAACCTTGAACATCGTGTGCAGACTAAACCTCAGAGCACAGCAGAGAACATGCAAGGTAGACAAATCTCATGTGAAAGGGGCACAAACAGGGTCTTGCGAAATATATGCAGGCAGTGTTGTGCGCAGAAGCTGCCTCATGGCAGCGAAGTTCATGCTAACTTAGCAAATGTCGACAATGGACCTAAAAGCCATACTACAATACCAACTAGTAGCATTTATTTACAGGCACTGGGCACCCTTGGTACAATATACGAGGAACTTACAAGTAAATTAAATGTACCAATCAGGTGTAAGCTAATTGTACTGTGTTTTAGGGGGCGAGCACAAGCAATTTAGCACTGGCTAGCAGTGGCAATGTGATAAAAGCCAACACAAATGGTTATGGAAAAAAGGAGGGGTGAAAGCAAAAAGTTAGAGGTGACCCTGCAGAGAGGGTCAAGTCCAACAATGCCTGACACAGTGTTGACACTGGAAGAGGAGGGGGACATGAAGCCCACAACTCCTGACATAGAGGGACTTTAGAAGACATCAATAGCTTGACCTGAGTGTTTTCTGCATAGGTATTGAGCTCAATGCTATTGAATGTGTTTTAAATCAGTGATATAGCTTTATTGTATATTTTTATATTTCTATTTTATATTCTGTTTTCTTGTTTGGACTTCCTTGGATGGGAAGCATGCCACCCAAAAAAGTCCCCCAAAACAAATTATTGATTGTTTTGATCCTCTAATATGTAAACTTCTTTTGAAAGAGGCATCACTAACGCTAAAGTCAAGCCACTAAGAAATTAAATGTAATTCATTCTAGACAGATCGAATCAGGAAACTAATTCACTTTTGATCACTTTTGATTAGAGTAATAAAAATAAAAAATAAATTAAAAAAAGTATTATAGGGCCAAATTCAATTTTTCTGGTTTCATCAATCCATGTGTAAAATCTTGTCCTCCGGAAACACATTTCTGTAAGTAGTTTGAGTGTAGCGCATTGCTGCCATGAATTCATTATTTTATCTCTGACAGAACGCAACTCACTAATGTTAAATTTTCCTTGTCAATATTTTGAAAAAGCGAAACCAACAGAAGGGCGACGTCAAACCTTGCTTGACCTAGGCGTCCAATTTCTATAGAATACGACATTTACTTTCACTGCACTCTATATAGTTTAACATGACAACCAGGCCCAGTCATTCAGATTGGAATGAAACTTTAAATCTGACTTTTAGCCTTCTACCTTTAAAGTGAAAGAAACATTATATGCGATCTGATGTCAATGATACATAACTCTTAACACCACATACGCAATCCCCCCTTGGGTCTATTTATTGGAAAACATCATACTGCAAGTGTCAACTATGAGATGGGCTCTTGATACCCACCCTGGCAATAAGCTCCAGATGGCCTGAACTTGAGTTATCTTGCATAATTGATAGCATATTGTGGGAATCCATTACATCATAATGTCATTTCTTGACATACTGTTGGCACATATGCACATGCACCGCCAGCTACATTCAAGTAAAACTATAGCTGGTTGCAACATTAAATAAGGGGTTGAGGAACAGCTTCTGCCTCTATATCAGTTAATGGTAAGTAATGTTCCAAATCTATGTAACCATTTATAACAAGTGCCATATGTATCCTTTCTCAGTAATTTACCCATTAGTACATCAATGCTCTCACAATTCATCAATAATTAACTAGCTGTAAGGGGTAAGGGGTAGTGGCAGTACCTTCTGACCCGCTAGCTCGCCAGAGGCTTTAGCACTGAGCCTGCGCTCCAACTATTTTGTGACTGTGATTGCCTGAATGCATTTTAAAATCTGTGATTGAAAACGGAATTTTAGACTTTTTAAAATTTGCTATTTCGCATTGTTCACACTCACTATCACCACACTTATCTTGTTTGGTGTAACGCTGCCATAGGAGACGCATTTCCGACCACTGATTCGTCTTCCCTCTGATCGCAAGGGGGAGGACACCACTTCCTGCTTCGAACTGCTTGGCGGTTAGCGCTCTAGCAGCTGGGTCTCTCGGGGCTACTTAGAACTCGCCTCTTTGTGAGCGCGCAGCGATCGCGCGCAGTGGAGCCGAAGCTACGCCGAAGAGTAGCCAAAGAGTGGCCCGTCTGCGCCCGTCCGCGGCAGGACGGGGCCAGGGGCCACTCACTCTGCTCTATTTTCTATCTTTTATTATTTTATTATTCACTATGGCCTTTTCAATGGATACACGCCTTATGTAAACCTCACAATCCCTACTAGCTCTCCGACCTCAGGGACAACCAAGGTGTGCACGTGACAATTGGCCATCCCCTGAAGGCCCGTTTTCCTGTCTTCAATGTAGACTACAAGCCACTTCTGATTCCATTATCACTGGTCTCATAAGGACCACTAATACTAACACTGAAACGAAAGGCTGGAAAAGCTTTCTTCTAAATGTTCGGTCACTTCCTCGCCATCATGTCGAGATCTGGGACACTATCCAGAGCCTCAAACCAGAAATATGTTTCCTCACGGAAACCTGGCTGAAACCCCACACTGTTCCTTCCATAACTCTGGGTATCCCTCAGGGATATAACATTTTAAGACTGGATCGCCCAGTAAAAACTGGTGGCGGAACCGCCATTATCTATAAAGAAAAGCTCCATATCACAGTGTTAGAACAAACAATTCTGCCTACTATGGAAATTATGATTTTTAAAATTAATACTAGATCTAAGGATCACTGGAGAGGCGCCCTAGTATACCGACCCCCGGGCCCTAATGCTGGCTTTTCACTAGCTTTAACGGAAATACTAGCCCCATATATGAGAGCTAAAGAAAATTTCATCCTGCTTGGAGATTTTAATTTTCACGCAGACGTAGCTGAAGACTCTGATACCAAACTTCTTTTAGCTGACCTTGCTCTTCTGGGTCTCCACTTAAGAAACAGCGGCCCCACCCACAGGAAAGGCCACACTTTGGATTTAATATTCACCAATCATCCCTCGATACAATGCCACCCCCCTAAGTCTATTAACTGGTCTGACCATAGTATGCTGGAATTCTCCTTTTTACAACTAACTAAACCCTCTGATCCCCCTATCACTTTGAGCATTAAACGGAGACCATGGCATAAAATCACCCCGGACTCTTTTGAGCAAGTCTGGAGAGAACCTACTATTTCTGATTCTGATAATACAGAATCGGCTCTATCCAAACTAAATAATACTCTTCTGGATACCATAAACGTATTAGCCCCACAAAAGATAGTCAAACAATCCTCATCTGCCAAAAAAGAAATATGGTACACCGAAACCCTAAAAATAGAGAAACAAAAATGCCGAAAGCTGGAAAAACAATGGAGAAAGAACCATTCTCCCGCTAGTAAGGAACTCTACTTGCAGGCAATATCCACTTACTATAAAAATATAAAAAAGGCAAGAAAAACCTGCATACTATCTCAGCTTGAGGAAGCCGGCAACTCAACTAGAGAACTATATAAAATCCTTAATACCTTTACCAATCCTTCGGCTTGCGAAAGCCCCGACACCTTCTCCCAAGAGTTGTGCAATAAAATTTCTCAATTTTTCGAGGAAAAGATCGAAACTATCTATGATAAAATCCTGGCCAAACATTCCAATATTTCGGAAAACCATAGTATTTTATGCCAAAAAACCCCCACAGAAACCTTCAATGACATCCCAGAAGCCACGGAGAGTGATATTTTATCACTACTGAGCGACATGAAATCTGGCTCCCCTCATGATCTTCTCCCTGCCAGACTCACAAATAATCTGAGCAGAGTATTATACCCGATCATCCAAAAAATCCTCAACCTTTCCTTTAAAGAAGGTAAACTTCCGCAGCAATGGAAAGAGGCAGTTGTGAATCCGATACCTAAAAATACCATCTCTCCCTGGACGGAACTCTCCAACCTCTGCCCCATCTCTCTTCTGCCCCTCCTGAGCAAGTTGGCAGAGAAATTTGTTAACATCCAGATTTCCGGTTTCATAGAGGTGACAGGGGGCCTGGACCAATCTCAATCTGGGTTCAGGCCCAACTACAGCACCGAATCAGCTCTCCTCTCCGTGACTGATAACATCAAAATGTCACAGGATAGAGGAGACTCAATGATTCTGGTGCTGTTAGACCTGTCAGCCGCTTTTGATACTGTTTCTCATAAAATCTTGTTGAGCCGACTGCAAGGAGTGGGCATTGGAGGTCTGGCCCTGGCATGGTTGGAGAGTTTCCTCTCCGGACGCTCACAATCTGTCAGCCTGGGCCCCTACCATTCCATCTCTAGGGCGCTCACGAAGGGGGTGCCACAGGGCTCATGTCTAAGCCCCACATTATTTAATGTGTATGTGGCCCCCCTTGCTGAGATTGTGAGGAAGTATGGATTCACACCAGTGTCTTACGCCGACGACACTCAACTCCTCTACCCTTTCCATGCCCTTAATTCTAATGTTAGGGAAAATTTTGCGGAAGGTATGAGGGCTGTTTCAAATTGGATGGCCTCCAACTACCTCCAATGCAATGTCGGGAAGACAGAGGTGATGCTCTTTGGGAAAGCTAACATACTCTGGTCTCCCGACTGGTGGCCTATGGACTTAGGACCTGTACCCTCTCCAAAACTTACAGTCAAAAATCTGGGTGTGAAATTGGATCAAAACCTAACCCTAAAAGAACACGTAAACGTGATCGCTGGAGCCTGTTTCCGCACTATTAGCCTGCTTAGACGAGTTTTCCCTCTCTTACCAGACACCTATAGAAAGACCTTTGTGCAGACCCTGGTCATAAGTCGATTAGACTATTGTAACGGGCTCCTGATACAAGCCAATGAGGATGCCATCAATCGATTACAGGTGGTCCAGAACACGGCGGCCAGATTGATCCTGAATGCTCCCTCAAGAACATCTTCCAGACCCCTGTTGAGAGAACTACACTGGCTCCCTATACGCCAACGTGTTAAATTTAAGATCTGCTGCACTGTCCATAAGTGCCTGTTTGGAAACGGTCCCAATTACCTAACTCAAAAACTACAGCTTTATAAACCAGACCGAGATCTGCGGTCAAGCAATCAACTTCTGCTAAAACCCCCTTTTGTCAAAAAGACCAGACAAGGTGGCCGAGCTTTCTCCTTAATGGGACCGACCTTATGGAACAACTTGCCCCTTAGCCTCAGACAGACCACCAATCATCTATCATTTAGAAAAAGGCTAAAAACCAACTTGTTTGCAGAAGATTAATCTACTGTAATGCCATCACTGTAACCTCTAGCTCTTCTGCAATGCCCCTGTTTTTGCACCAACTTAGTGAGCAAAGCGCGGAGATACCCCGTACGGGGTCGATTCTTGCGCTATACAAGAAATCAAATAAATAAATAAATAAATAGCTCGCACTTTCATCCTTCCATTCACTCATCTATTTATGCAGCCAGCGGTCTGTGCACTGTTTCCTCCATCCATCCAGCCAAGCAGTCAATAACTCATTGCACATGGATTAAGGTGGGCTTCAATTCCAGTATTAATAATTGTGGAATCCAAGCATTGTTTCTCACTGATATGCTAAAATGGATTGAATAACGGTATTTTGAAAAACCTGTTCACGAGAGTGAATGGGTATGGAAACCATAAATAACAAACAGAAGTAAAGATGCCTAATAGTGAAAATCGTAGATGTTTTTTACTGAGGGGTTCTAAGTGACTTCAAATAGATAAAGAGAACAAAGCTTGAGTTGTCTATGATGTTATTCAGAACCCCAAGATGAAAAACTCCCATTTCAGCCTCCTACTCGTCTGTAATTTTATGGGCAATGCTGCCCTAAATGATCTGCCCCTTCTTTCAATATCTACACTAACGCAAAGCAACAATTGGAAGCCCATATATAACATGGCCTCCCCTTCCTTTCCTGTTAAAAAAAGGTGGCTTCCGGCCACCCGCCCCAAACATCCTCTGTATTTAGTCTACCATTGCGCTTGGAGAATGGATGATGTTGGACGTTAGAGTTTGACAGGCAGTCAAACCACTATGTGCCCTATGAATAGAGTGACCTACGTCCTGCTTTGAGTTTTTAAATAAATGTCCAGATTTTTGGGAAGAAGGCAGAGGGATCCTGAAAATCAGCATTCAAATGTTAAGTAATTAATCTCTAGTCCCTCTGTACGAAGCTATTTTTAGGTCTCGAGCTCTGCCAATGCGCTTGCGCATTGCGGATGTCGAGATCTATAGTGCTACCTGCTGTAGAGTGTGTTGGCGCCGGGGGAAACACCGTCCCTGCTGTCCCTGCCACTGGCAAAGCCTTCATCACCACCGCCCACGCAGCACCCGGTCTCTCCCCGCTGTCGGCGCTCCTCTAACTTCAGCGCGACAGCAGAGGAGGGGAGATCGAGGGGCATGGAGAGGCTGCATCTCTCAAGTGCCCTTGCGTTGTGCAGCTGACGCCGGGGGATGACGCGCCAGGAGGCGCCTTAAAATCACCTGTGTACTCGGCGGAGCGAGGCTACCTGCTATAGAGCATGTTGGCGCCGGGGGAAACACCGTCCCTGCTGTCCCTGCCACTGGGAAAGCCTTCATCACCACCGCCCACGCAGCGCCCGGTCTCTCCCCGCTGTCGGCGCTCCTCTAACTTCAGCGCAACAGCAGAGGAGGGGAGATCGAGGGGCACGGAGAGACTGCATCTCCCAAGTGCCCTTGCGTTGTGCAGCTGACGCCGGGGGATGGCGCGCCAGGAGGCGCCTTAAAATCACCTGTGTACTCGGCGGAGCGGGGCTACCTGCTGTAGAGCGTGTTGGCGCCGGGGGAAACACCGTCCCTGCTGTCCCTGCCACTGGGAAAGCCTTCATCACCACCGCCCACGCAGCGCCCGGTCTCTCCCCGCTGTTGGCGCTCCTCTAACTTCAGCGCAACAGCAGAGGAGGGGAGATCGAGGGGCACGGAGAGACTGCATCTCCCAAGTGCCCTTGCGTTGTGCAGCTGACGCCGGGGGATGACGCGCCAGGAGGCGCCTTAAAATCACCTGTGTACGCCGCGTCGCGGGAGCGCGCGGGAGCAGCGCCGGGCTAAGCCCGGGCAAAGGGCGGGCCCTCTACGGCCCTCTAAGGACGGACAAGGCTGGGCTGGGCCACCCCTCTAACTCCAGGTCTGAAGCTACAAAGACTCGGCTCTTACAAAGGTACTGTACATCTATCCCCAGATTTTGTTTACCCGTCTTAAAGCCCTACTGTTCGATCCTGGCAGCTACTGATACCGCTTAAGGTTTTTTTTTTACAAAAAAGTATAGACTGTTTAGGCATGAGGAAAGGGGCCAAAACGTCCAGGATGCCTACCTTAAGGTCTAACACAAGACCAAAAGTGAACACGCCACAGCCTTTACCGACCCTAACCTCGATTGATAGGATGTTGCAGCAAACCATAGGGGTAGTGGCATCTGCCATTGTAAATACCGAAAGACGGCTCTCACTAGTACCATCAATAGCGATCCAGGACTCTGAGGATGGCCCCGTGGTAGTAATAGCGGATGAACCTGACACTAGTTTCTCCCTAACCTCTTCTTATGTAGAGCTACCATGCGCACAGGCAGTCACAAATACACCCAGAGAACCACAGGCGCTTAGTTTGGACGTGTCCTCGCCACCTAACCTAGAAAAGACGAATCCGGATAACTCCTTTACAAGAGGAAGGAATAAAGCCCATGGAAATAAGTCCAACAAAAAGGGGGGGGGTCATCATAAAACTAATCAAAATTTGATTACCCCAATGTCTAATACCACGCAGGGCATACCCTGTTGGATAGCCAACATGGTTGCTGACCTCAAGGCAGGCTTGGAAGAGTCTATCATTTCTCAAATCAAACCCTTGATTTCAAAAATTGACAGACTCACTTCATTAATAAATAATAGAGGGACCGGATTAGCTAAATCGGTAACTACCCCAGCCCCACAAACCAAGACAAAGGGAAGTACAAAAACATTAAGTACATCAAGTATCAGTATAACAGCATTAGATAATAACTCATCAAAACAAACAAACAGCGCAGCATCCCAAATAACAACTATTACTAAATCAACAGTCCCCTCTCAGTCATGTCCCAGTAGCAGCAACACAATGCTGACGCAAACAGTTCAGGGACAGGGAAAAAACAGTCTGACCGCATGCAAAAACACTACAGGCAATATTCAGAAGGAGAACACTATCCCAGCAAAGAATAGCCTCCCCAAAAAACCAGAAGGGAAGAAAGGCCCAATAAGTTTTCATACAATTAACCTCCCACCGCAGGCACTACCTTACGTAGCAGTTTTAACAGGGGTACCCCCGCTAAAGGAAGGGAAAAAGGAAAATGACACAGAACTAAGAAACAAATGCGTCCAATGGCTAAGAATAAATAGGCCCTTACCGCCCCATATTTCTGGGGAAATACTCTCTGTAAGAAGAGGGGAATGGATAGGGAAGGGAATCAAAACGATAGCTGGAGACATCATAGCTATAAATTTCAGGGACACCTCAGCAGTGAACCATATCTGTAATGTGTCAACGCATGGTTCTGCTTCCAACATCTTCCCACTACACCTGTCATATTTGTACCCCGTGGCACCACAGAGACCATCATATACAAATAGGGACCACCTGAGTAGAGCCCCTCATTTTGGGCAACAAATTAGACAGGAACAGTGGCAAACTCCATGGCAGTCCCGCCCGTTATATGGTTCAACCATTGCAATGCATGCTCATTGGAACAGGTTCTGTGCTCTGGACGAGGTGGATTGACTCGTCCAGGACCAACAAAGTCCACCCAAACTTGTTAGTGCGCCCTCAGAGAAAGGATACCCGCAATTAGCAAGCACCACACCTACTGTAGTGCTAGAGGTCAGAAGCGCCAGGAATCTTACCCTAAACGCTACAATAGAGGATTTGGGAGACATTAAGGGAATAGAAAACCGGGCAGAGCCAAAGGAAGGCAATACACAGCCCATCCGACAGCCCATTAACATCGGGAAAACCTATGGCTCCTAACGTAATGGGGGGCAATGTAATAAGGCTGGATAACCAGGATGGTTTGTAATTTATATCCTGGAATATAGCTGGGGTGGCGGCCAAGTTCAAATGCCAGGAATGGAGGGATTACATAAACAGCTTCCAAATATATGTCTCCAGGAGACCTGGGCAATTGATCACGTCCAGTATACATTGGATGGGTTCAAATGCTTTGCTGTACCAGCTGTAAGGGGGGCATCAGGGAGAGCAATGGGTGGGCTACTCACTTACGTAGATCTCCGGATACAAGGGATATGGTCCGATCTTAAATGGGATTCAGTGAATATGCAGGCAATAGGCTTTCGCAATAAAGGGCTAAACATTATGGTGGTAAACTGGTATAATGCTGTGGGAACAAACACCAGAACAAACACCATAAAAGAACTGGACGCCCAACTACAGGCATAGTCAGCTTACAACAAACCTGCTCGGCACCCATACATTATTCTTGTAGGAGACTTCAACTGTCATTTGTGTGAGAGATTAAGACCAATCAACAAGGAATGGTCAAGATGTACAGTTGTAAAGGGCCCACATTTTGTCCATTCTGCAGAAGGGCTGGAAATGGCTAACCTTGTTAATAAACACAACCTGATACACGTAATGGATCTAATAAAAGTAGACACTGCTGAGGAGCCTAATCCAACATTCAAGGGAAGAGGCTGCCATTCCTACATAGATTATATTATGGTTTCGCCCATGATTAGAACTGGACTTGCCACTTCAATATTGAACTTAGCCCCTTTAGTGACCACAATCCTTTGGTTGTGGACCTAAACTGTTTTAACTTTGAAAAACCAGAGGGTAGAATTGGCACAATAGAAAAAGTCACAGATCAGGGGAGGAGACTAAGGTGGGCCAAGGTAAATGGAGATGAATTCTACCGCAACCTTGTAATAAAAGGGAAAAAACCAATAGATGTCTGCCTTGATGAAAGTACGACAGGAGAGAGTGTGGTCAGGGCATTCCAAGAAATAGCCTGCCTCGTGGACGGACTATTAAAGACAACAAAAGGATTAAAATCAACCCAGAACCCGCGATGGTTCGACCATGATTGCACTAAGTCACTCAAAGACTTAAAAAAATGCCTGAGTCAGAGACCAAGGGATAATCACAAAATAGCTTGTAGCAGACTTAATTATAAAAAAGCCCTGAAAAGTCGCAAATCTACCCTGCAAAATCTGGCCTGGAAGGACCTAAGGGAGGCGACGGAAAGGAGAGACACTGCCGCTTTTTGGAAAGTCATCAATGACCCATGCTTTAGAGACCCGAGCGGGCCACAGATGGTGAACTCAATATTACCCGAACAATGGTACACCCATTACCAGAGTCTGTATAGCCATACGGGATTGTCACAGCAGGAGGGAGGAATAAGCCCTTCAGTACCTGTCAGCATAGACTTCTCTCTGAAAGAAGTGAAATCTGCAATCACAGGGCTAACAAAAAGCAAAGCGCCAGGCCCTGACGGTATTCCACCGGACCTTTACTTGAGTCACATCGACTTGTGGGCCCCCATCCTCACGAGGGTCCTGAACGAGGCAGTAGTGGCAGGACTGCCCCGTTCCTGGTCCTCGGCAACCATTGTGCCAATTTATAAAAAGGGGAATCGTGAGGACCCTCAATGTTACCGCCCTATATCATTAATTGATGTGACGGCTAAGGTCCTGGGGCGTGTCATCCTAAGCCGGTTACAAACATTGGCAGAGGACAATGACATTTTAACTGACACGCAATACGGGTTTAGAGAAGGATGATCAACAACGGACCAATGCCTAAACCTATATCTCCTGACGGCTAAGTACACCATCGCCAGTAAAGGGGTTATCCATATGGGGTTCATGGACCTTTCAGCGGCCTTTGATCGCGTCAATAGACAAAAATTATGGGCCCTGATGACAAGTCTAGGAGTGGACCATGGATTAGTTAACATACTAAAAGCCCTACATTGGGAGACTACAGCCTCAGTGAGATACACGCAAGATGGAAAGAAGACAGAGCCATTCTTATGTACAAGCGGGGTGCGCCAGGGCTGCATATTAGCTCCATTCCTTTTTTCATTATACATTAACAACTTGGATAAAGAGCTAGGGAAGTTGAGTGTGGATTGCCCTCGAATAGGGCCGCGCCCGGTGCCTGTCCTCTTATATGCGGACGACGCCGTGTTGCTGGCCCGCACCTCACTGGGTCTTCAAAAACTGATCGACGGTTTTGTAAGCTTCATGAATTCACTGGACCTCGCAGCAAATCTGGAGAAATCATATGTCATGTCAGTTGGCACAAGTACCAAAAAGGCCTTTGTACACACGATAGGATCCCATAGGCTGGGAAGGGTCAAGTCTTTTTCCTATTTAAGAGTCTCCTTCGATGAGAAACTGGACTTCAGAGGTCTCATTGAAAAACATGCAGCTAAATTGGTGGCATCAACGGGCGCCATAATGGCCTATGGGAAGAGACTTGGAAGATGGTCGCCGGAGCAGATTCTCAATTTGTACAGATCAATCAATCAATCAATCAATCAGAGCATTTGTATAGCGCGCTACTCACCCGGAGGGTCTCAAGGCGCTGGGGGGGGGGTCCGCTACTGCTCGAACAGCCAGGTCTTGAGCTGCTTCCTGAAGGCAAGGTGGTCCTGGGTCAGGCGGAGGTGGGTCGGAAGGGAGTTCCAAGTCTTGGCAGCCAGGTAGGAGAAGGACCTTCCTCCTGTGGTGGCTTTTCGGATGCGGGGGATGGCGGCAAGGGCGTGGCTGGTCGATCGGAGCTGGCGTTTGGGAACGTAGAAGTTGAGGCGGCTGTTGAGGTATCCTGGTCCTTGGTTGTGTAGGGCTTTGTGTGCGTGGGTGAGGAGCCGGAAGGTGATTCTCTTGTTGACCGGGAGCCAGTGCAGGTCTCTCAGGTGTCCGGAGATGTGGCTGCGGCGGGGGATGTCCAGGATGAGTCGTGCTGAGGTGTTCTGGATCCGCTGGAGTCTCTTCTGGAGTTTGGCGGTGGTCCCGGCGTAGAGGGAGTTGCCGTAGTCCAGACGGCTGGTGACTCGGGCCTGGGTGACCGTCTTCCTGGTCTCGGTGGGGATCCATCGGAAGATCTTACGTAGCATGTGCAGGATGTTGAAGCACGACGAGGAGACGGCATTGACTTGTCTGGTCATGGAGAGGGAGGAGTCCAGGATGAAGCCCAGGTTGCGTGCGTGGTCTGTTGGTTTGGGTGCGCTGCCCAGGGCGGGGGGCCACCAGGAGTCGTCCCAGGCGGAGGGTGAGGATCCCAGGATGAGGACTTCCGTCTTGTCCGAGTTCAGTTTCAGGCGGCTGTTCGACATCCATTTGGCTACGTCTGTCATCCCTTCGTGCAGGTTGGCTCTGGCGGTGGCGGGGTCATTAGTGAGGGAGAGGATCAGCTGGGTGTCGTCGGCGTAGGAGATGATGTTCAGGTTGTGCTGGCGTGCGATGGCTGCGAGGGGGCTCATGTAGACGTTGAAGAGTGTTGGGCTGAGCGAGGAGCCTTGAGGAACGCCGCAGATGACTTTGGTGGCTTCCGATCTGAACGGGGGAAGGCGGACTCTCTGTGTCCTTCCGGCGAGGAAGGAGACGATCCACTCCAGTGCCTTCTCCTGGATTCCGACGTTGCTGAGGCGCTGTACTAGGGTACGGTGGCAGACAGTGTCAAAGGCCGCGGAGAGGTCCAGGAGGATGAGGGCCGCTGTTTCTCCGTTGTCGAGCAGGGCTCGGATGTCATTGGTGGCTGCGATCAGGGCGGTCTCGGTGCTGTGGTTGGTCCGGAAGCCAGACTGCGAGAGGTCGTGGGAACCGTTCGTCTCGAGGAAGGCGGCCAGTTGCTTGTTGACTGTCTTCTCGATGACTTTGGCCGGAAACGGGAGCAGCGAGATGGGGCGGTAGTTCTTGAGGTCGGTTGGGTCTGCTGATGGTTTCTTTAGTAGAGCGCTGAGTTCGGCGTGCTTCCAGCTCTCCGGGAAGGTGGCGATGTCGAAGGAGGTGTTGATGATGTCCCGCAGGTGGGGTGCGATGACAGTGTCGGCCTTGTTGAAGACGTGGTGAGGGCAGGGGTCTGTCGGAGATCCGGAGTGGATGGAGTTCATCGTGCGGATGGTGTCTTCGGTGCTGATCGGGGTCCAGGCGCGGAGGGTGGTGGTGGGGGGCGGTGGTTCGGTCGTGGCGTGCGTCGGTTGGGTGATGAAGCTGTTGTGTATGTCCGCGATCTTGTTGTGGAAGTAGGAGGCGAGGGAGTTGCAGAGGTCTTGCGAAGGGGTGATGCCGTTGTTTCCGGCGTTGGGGTTGGAGAGCTCTTTCACGATGTTGAAGAGTTCCTTGCTGTTGTGTGCGTTGTTCTCCGGTCGATCCTTGAATGTGTTTTTCTTGGTGGCGTGGATCAGCTGGTGGTGTTTTCGGGTGGCGAGCTTGAGGGCAGACATGTTGTCCGGTGTTGGGTCTCTGCGCCAGATTTTCTCGAGTGCTCTGCAGGTCCTCTTGGAGCTCTTGAGTTCGTCGTTAAACCATGGGGCTTTCTTGCTGCCGGGTCTGCTCGGCTGGGTCTTCAGCGGGGCGAGGTCGTCTGCGCAGTCGCTGATCCATTTCGTGAGGTTGGTGGCTGCTTGGCTGGGGTTTGTTGTGCTGGTGGGAGGGTTCTTGTTCAGGGAAGTAGCGAGCTGGTCTGCAGTGATCTTGTTCCAGCTTCTGCGGGGAGCCTGTTGCTGGTGATGGTGGAGCGTGGTTCTTCTGAAGCTGAAGTGGACGCAGCTGTGGTCCGTCCAGTGGAGTCCCGTGGCGTGGCTGAAGGCGATGTCCTTGCTGGAAGAGAAGACCGGGTCGAGAGTGTGTCCAGCGTAGTGGGTGGGGGTGGTCACCAGTTGCTTGAGTCCGTGGTTGGCGAGGTTGTCCAGCAGGGTGGTGGTGTTGCGGTCGTTGTTGCTCTCCAGGTGGAAGTTGAGGTCCCCGAGGAGGATGTAGTCGGCGGAGGGGAGGGCGTGCAGGCTGATGAAGTCGGCGATGTCTTCGCTGAATTGTGTGCGTGGTCCCGGGGGTCTGTAGATGAGGGTGCCTCTGAGGGTGATCTTGGGGTTGACGTGGATCTGGAAGTGCAGGTGTTCGGCGGGTGCGAGAGTGTCGTCGGTGTTGGTCGTGATGCGGATGGTGTTCCTGTGGATGATGGCGATGCCTCCTCCCGTCTGGTTGGCGCGGTCTCTCCGGGTGATCTTGTATCCCTCTGGGATGGCGATGGCGATGTCGGGCGCTGAGGAGGCGTTCATCCAGGTTTCCGTGAGGAAGGCGACGTCTGGAGATGTGGTGTCGAGCAGGTTCCAGAGCTCGACGGCATGTCTGTGGATGGAGCGGGTGTTGAGCAGGATGCACTTCAGGTGGGTGCTGCTGGAGGTTGGCTTGGTGGGTGCTGGTGTGGCGTGGGTCCGGTTGCAGGTGAACTTGCAGGAGAGGCAGCTGAAGGGTCCGTGGGTGCGTCTAGGTGTGGCTCGGTAGCAACCCGGGGTTCGGCCGGTGTTGAGTGCGTTGAGTTCGGTAGCGTCGTAGGTACGTCGGGTCGGCTTCCGTCGGTGGGGGCCAGGGGTCCTGGCACTGGGCGCGGTCCAGGCGCGGACGGGCACGGACGGGCGCAGACGGGCTTACCTTTGGCGCACCTTCGGCGCTCATTCGGTGCTCCCGCTGCGCGCGTCCGCTGCGCGGTCGCTCTGGGGGCGTCATAAGTGAGGAGCCGGGACGGCGGGTCAGCTGGGTGGCGGGAGCGGGGCGGCCAATGGGCAGGAGGGGGGCGGAGACACCGGGGGGCAGTGGCGGGAAGGAGGGCGGCTCGAGGGAGCGAACAGGAGGGGGAGGGCAGCACAGGGGTACAGAAGGCAAAAGGGGGAGGCAAGTGAGCGAAGGCGAGGGGGGACAGGTAAGAACCGGGGGGAAACAGAAAAACAAGTGGAGGCAAGTTACACAACGGGGGGAAGGAGAAGATGCGAGTGGAGGCAAAAACGGGAGAAATTACCAGGGGGGCTAGTGGATAGTACAAGCAGCAGGCGCACAGAAGACACAGGGGGGAAGCAGGCACGCCGCAGCAGACAAACAGTGGCGAAAACGAGGGTGTGCAAGGCAGTGCGCGGCACTCAGCAGGGCAGGGTCCTGGCCACGGCGGGCAGGAGCAGCGGAGGTGGGGCAACCTCACCTGGAACAGGTTCGAGCGGTCGCTGCTCACCTCTGTGCACAGTCCCCTTAAGTGAGGAGCTGGGAGGGCGGGTCAGCTGGGTGGCGGGTGCGGGGCGGCCAATGGGCAGGAGGGGGGCGGAGACACCGGGGGGCAGTGGCGGGAAGGAGGGCGGCTCGAGGGAGCGAACAGGAGGGGGAGGGCAGCACAGGGGTACAGAAGGCAAAAGGGGGAGGCAAGTGAGCGAAGGCGAGGGGGGACAGGTAAGAACCGGGGGGAAACAGAAAAACAAGTGGAGGCAAGTTACACAACGGGGGGAAGGAGAAGATGCGAGTGGAGGCAAAAACGGGAGAAATTACCAGGGGGGCTAGTGGATAGTACAAGCAGCAGGCGCACAGAAGACACAGGGGGGAAGCAGGCACGCCGCAGCAGACAAACAGTGGCGAAAACGAGGGTGTGCAAGGCAGTGCGCGGCACTCAGCAGGGCAGGGTCCTGGCCACGGCGGGCAGGAGCAGCGGAGGTGGGGCAACCTCACCTGGAACAGGTTCGAGCGGTCGCTGCTCACCTCTGTGCACAGTCCCCTTAAGTGAGGAGCCGGGAGGGCGGGTCAGCTGGGTGGCGGGAGCGGGGCGGCCAATGGGCAGGAGGGGGGCGGAGACACAGGGGGGCAGTGGCAGGAAGGAGGGCGGCTCGAGGGAGCGAACAGGAGGGGGAGGGCAGCACAGGGGTACAGAAGGCAAAAGGGGGAGGCAAGTGAGCGAAGGCGAGGGGGGACAGGTAAGAACCGGGGGGAAACAGAAAAACAAGTGGAGGCAAGTTACACAACGGGGGGAAGGAGAAGATGCGAGTGGAGGCAAAAACGGGAGAAATTACCAGGGGGGCTAGTGGATAGTACAAGCAGCAGGCGCACAGAAGACACAGGGGGGAAGCAGGCACGCCGCAGCAGACAAACAGCGGCGAAAACGAGGGTGTGCAAGGCAGTGCGCGGCACTCAGCAGGGCAGGGTCCTGGCCACGGCGGGCAGGAGCAGCGGAGGTGGGGCAACCTCACCTGGAACAGGTTCGAGCGGTCAATCGTTCAAACGATCAATCGTCTGTTCCAAAGTCTCTTACGGGGCGGAAGTATGGGGCTTTAAGACTAACTACGTGTGTCGTATTCAAACAGAGGAAAACAAGTTCCTCAAAAGGCTATTAAAGGTTCCCCAGAGTACTTCGTCGTATATCACACATAATGAACTGGGGAATCACATATCGAGGACAGAATAATGATTAGACCGCTTTTGGCCTCGATCAAAATTTGGAGGAACCCTGAGGAAAACTTCAGCCGACAACTCATCAAAGACTGCATGAGCCGGGACAAAGGGGGACAGATCCCGTGGCTAAAGTATGTTAAAGACTCTTTGGAAACAATAGGCCGCAAGAATGCCTTTTTGGACCCTGAAGCCACGCCTTATCTGAACAAGGCGGAGGTCAAAAAACTGTTTTTTGATTGGACATCATCAAAAAGGGCCCTTAAGGAAAAGGGGAAATTGTCAGTCATGGCGCATTGTGCGTTAAAAAAATCACATAGAATGGAACCATACTTGGCGGTGATGCACAATGCGCAGGAAAGATTTTATATGACTCGCTTCAGACTAAATCTCTTACACCATCTAATTGCCGTCCCATCGGGCTTTACAAAATCAGTAGAATTGAAGGGTACCTGCGGCTGCGACACTAGGTCTCCGCAGGATACCCTTCATTTTGTTTTATTATGCCCTTTTTATTCAGTCCCTAGGCGTATGTTTTTAGTAGGGATTCTGAAAAAAAAGAAGCTGGGACAGGCGAAAGCTGCTCTACTCTTTCTGCAAGAAGCTTCAGACCCCCACACTTTATTATGCATAATAAGCTTCATTAAGATGGCAATGAGAATAAGGAATACACGAGAAGCAATGGACCTTTAACATCCTGTAAAATCCAGCCTCAGATTTTAGTAAAACTCCCTAATGAAGATGTTGCCCCATGTGTAGGATACTCTGGGATATTTTATACCTTCTTTTTAACCTGTCTCTTTTTCTTAATAATGCCTTTTTTATAATAATGTCTTTTTATAATAACGTGTACATATAGATTGTATGATTCATATTTTTATGTTCTTTTATGGTACTCTCTGAAGTGTCGAATAAAGGTATATGATTTGATTTAGTCTACCTCTATCCAAAAAAAAGAAATTAGCTGGCCTCCTACCACCCGCCCCACACTTATATTTACCTTTTCCATGCTCAAATTGAAAAAAAAATCTGTCCTCCTTTAAAAACTCCCCTACATTTCCATCACCTCCAATTACCAAATATATAAAAATAATACCTATCCTCTTGCCTCTTCCCACCACCAAACTCTATATTTAGCCTCTACTATCTAAGCTGAATAAAATACCTGCCTTCATGCCATCCACCCCCACTTCTCTTTTACCCCCTCTGCTGAACATTAAAAAAAATACCTGGCCTCCTGCCAACCACCTCCACCTCACTGAGCGCCAGTTCTCCACTTATCTATCTGTGCCCAAAGCCACAATCTCCACTCTCACAAAAGAGAGAGCTGGCACTGCACTGACAGCAGCGTATATGACAGCCACTGATTAGGACAGAATTCATTTTCCTGTGAGTGTGGGTCTGCAAAGATCTGTTCTGGCAGGGGAAACAGCCATTACAATGCAACTTTCACAACGCACTACCATTACAACGAAACTTTTACAACGCAGGATCCATTACAACGCATGCCATTACAACACATGCCATTACAACGCAGATGCTATTACAACGCATGCCATTACAACGTAAGTATGGGTAACTATTTAATTTAATTTTAACCCCTACACTATCCAACACTTACCCTACTATTACACCCCCTGGAGTTAAAATAGTAATTTTAACCCCTACACTATCCAACACTTACCCTACTATTACACCCCCCTGGAGTTAGAATAGTAATTGGAACCCCTACACTATCCAACATTTACACTACTATTACATTCCCATTAATTAAAATAAAAAAAATACTTACCCATACTTACGTTGTAATGGCATGCGTTGTAATAGCATCTGCGTTGTAATGGCATGCGTTGTAATGGCATGCGTTGTAATGGATCCTGCATTGTAAAAGTTTCGTTGTAATGGTATGTGTTGTGAATATGCGTTGTAGCATCATACATACTTCTGGCAGAGATATTTATTGGTAGCAGGGCGACAGGTTCGGCCGCTCTGGGCGCTGACCTGTGGAGGGGGCACCAGCCTCAGGAGGCGCTGTGTTTAGCAATAGCTTAGGATTGGAGATCTGAGGTGAACTTTTGCCCAGTGTTACTGAGAGAATCCGAGGAGGCAGCCATGGGGTGTCGGGCGCCAAAAATGATTGTTGAACCAGGCGCCACCAGCACTAAAGTCGGCCCTGATTGGCAGGCACAGGCAGTATGCCATCCGCATTCTTCTATTTTGGTCAGGCATAGGAGACCCAGGAGAGACACTAGGAAATCGATGACTTGCTAGCTGCCATTTCACCACCTCACTTGGGTCTCTGGAGATTTGGGCAAGGGGGCTGCACACAGGGAATGTGAGGGCTTTACCTCGTGATGTCACAAAAGTAGGAAACAACTTTTTTCCCCAAGTCTCCCAACTGTATTTTTTTAAGTAAAACTGTGAGTGGTGGGTTGAAACACTTATTATTCGGTTGAGGAACAGTTTCTGCATCTAATTCAGTTAATGTCAAGCAATTTCTAAAATCTATGTAAACATTTATACCAAGTGCCATTCATATATGTATAGACTCACAGTAATTTACCCAGTGGCTTCCAATGGAAGCCATATATAACAATCCAATGCTGGTGTAATTTTAACCTGTTTGACTTTATTGTACCCCTACGCTCTCCCTGAACGCTGTGAGATCGAGACAGCGCACTCCACTGGTGGCCGATTTAGGGTCTCCTGGACCACGTAGTAGGCAGAACTAACAGCGCTCTCCACAGCCGCCATCTTAGGAAGGGCGGTCGGCGCTCTAGCGTTGCGGGCGATTTAGGCCCCCACACTACAAATAGAGCGAGCAGACAGCCTGATTCAGTAACAGATTTGTCCACTCCTGAGGCGCAGCCGGGAGCCACGGTCTTCTTTTTAAAAATGTGTATCTTGATTTGCTTGTGTAATTTTAACCTGTTTGACTTTATTGTACCCCTACGCTCTCCCTGAACGCTGTGAGATCGAGACACAGTCTATACCCACCCTCACACTGTGTGAGTAAAACACAGTTTCAAACATCCTAAAAACTTACCGACAACCTCCTTGCTACCCCCGTCCCCGCGCACTCCACTGGTGGCCGATTTAGGGTCTCCTGGACCGCGTAGTAGGCAGAACTAACAGCGCTCTTCACAGCCGCATTCTTAGGAAGGGCGGTCAGCGCTCTAGCGTTGCGGGCGATTTAGGCCCCCACACTACAAATAGAGCAAGCAGACAGCCTGATTCAGTAACAGATTTGTCCACTCCTGAGGCGCAGCCGGGAGCCAAGGTCTTCTTTTTAAAAAAAATGTTGTATCTTGATTTGCTTGTGTAATTTTAACCTGTTTGACTTTATTGTACCCCTACGCTCTCCCTGAACGCTGTGAGATCGAGACAGTCTATAATCACCCTCACGCTGTGTGAGTAAAACACAGTTGCAAACATCCTAAAAACTTACCGACAACCTCCTTGCTACCCCCGTCCCCGCGCACTCCACTGGTGGCCGATTTAGGGTCTCCTGGACCGCGTAGTAGGTAGAACTAACAGCGCTCTCCACAGCCACCATCTTAGGAAGGGCGGTCGGCGCTCTAGCGTTGCGGGCGATTTAGGCCCCCACACTACAAAATGACCCCGCCCTGACGGACGCGCAGCGGACGAGCGCAGCGGGTGCGTCGTTGGCGCACTGGAGGTGCGCCAGAGGTAAGCCCGTCTGCGCCAGAACGAGCCAGGAGCCAGGCACTAGGGAGCAGTCGAGGCTTTCATACTCCAGAGATTCCTTATACCATCTCAATCAGCCTCTCTTACATCTCTGCTCTCATTCTCTTAGAGCAGAGTCCCATCGCACAGACTGTCCCTATTGCCCATTCAAACTCAACCCCTCTTTAAACGAGGACAACCCCCAGACGATCATAAACATGGCCCTGATCAATTGTAGGTCTCTGCCCAAACATGCCCACGAAATACACTTACTCATTGAGGAGCGCCATCTAGAGATCCTGTTTCTTACTGAAACTTGGCTTGCTCCAGACTCAGACGCCGACATCGTGCAGGCACTGCCTCAAGGCTTCCTTATACAACATTTGAACCGTCCAAAAGGTAGGGGAGGAGGAATTGCTGTCATTTTTAAAGAATCCTTCGCATGCAGATTTCTCGATAGCCCTTTGACGGACTGTGAAAACATGCACTTCACTTTCCAAATATCCCCCCGTAACTCCCTTTCAGGAGTCCTCATCTACCGTCCTCCAGGAGCCATGGGGCAGTTCCATAATTCACTTTTGGAATGCTCCATGGCCATGGCCAGCACCTGGCCCAATTTCCTAATTTTAGGAGACCTCAATGTCCATTTCGACAATAGCAAAGATGACACCGCTACAGAACTGATTTTAGACCTTGTAGCTCACCAACTCCACTTACAAAACAATCTTCCAACGCACAATCTTGGGCACTTGCTTGATCCCATTTTTTGCAATTTCCCCGACCTCTTGGTGGGAACACCTATTCCAGTGCCCTGGACCGACCACCTGCTCATTCCCTTCAGTTGGCAGATTCAGACCACTTCTCCTTCCACCCAAGCACCGGGTAGACTTTCCCGCCCCTGGGCCAAACTCGACCTCGACAAATGGAAACTTGCATTAGAGCATTCCAGGCCACAACTTGAAAGTAACCCTTATTCTGCGGACGCGCACTTCACGTCCTGGATTGAAAACTCCCTAGATACCGTTCTTCCCAAGAAACCGTATCTGAAACCTAGGAAAAAAGCCACCTCCCCGTGGTTTACACACGAAGTCCGCCTCCTAAAGAAAAACTGCAAGAGAGCGGAAAGAGTTTGGAGGAAAGACTTTGACCCCAACAGTAAAAGTGACTATAAACGGGCTATCCTCAACTACAAAAAAGCCCTCAAAGGCGCCCAAACAGCCTTTTTTAAGGAAAAAATTTATAAGGCATCCTGTTCGTCCAGAGAAACGTTCCAAATCGTGAAAACACTTCTAAAAACTCCAGAACCACCCTGCCCGCATAATCTCTCGGACAATCACTGTAATGAGTTAGCCACGTTTTTTGACCAAAAAATACAAAACATCCTCAAACATCTTCCCCCTCTTCTCCCTGCGGACCCCCCACTTATCCATTCATAGCAGGCCCAGAACCCGAATACAGAACTTGACATGTTCTCCCCCATCTGCGAGGAAACCCTAAGGCCCATCCTTCAATCCCTCAAAAGCGGGTCCCCGCGGGATCCAGCACCAGTCAGACACCTTAAACAGGTCGCTCCTACCATTCTAGCACCAATGGTGAACCTGATAAACTCCTCTATTGAAAGTGGAACGGTTCCACCTAGCTGGAAGAAGGCGATGGTTAAAGCCTTAATCAAAAAACCCAACCTTGACCCCAGCAATCTGGCCAACTTCAGGCCAATTTCCCTCCTCCCTTGCGTCAGCAAGATGGCTGAAAAATTCATCAATAATCAATTATCAAATTACCTGGAAATCAACGAATTGCTAAAATCTTCACAGACAGGATTCCGCCCGGGCCAGGGCACGGAAACAGCGATGGTAGCGGTTGTCGAAGAGGCCAGGAAGATCATTGACGCAGGAGGATCAGTGGCGGTGATCCTTCTGGACCTCAGCGCGGCATTCGACACCGTGAACCACAACATCCTGGCTCAGCGGCTCAGTGACCTCGGCATCTCAGGACCGGCCCTGGCGTGGCTAAAATCCTATCTCCACAATCGCTCTTTCCAGGTGATGGAGGGCTCGTCTTTGAGCCCGACGCTCTTCAACGTGTATATGTCGCCCCTGGAAAGGATTGTCGTCCCGTATGGCATCAAACTCCTGACCTACGCGGACGACACCCAGCTGGTTGTCTCCCTCAGCCGGCAGGATAATTCCACCATCGACCTGCACTCCTGCCTGGGGGACATAGTCAGCTGGATGAACTCGTCCCACCTAAAACTCAACGGCGAAAAAACGGAGATAATGGTGATGGGCAACCAGTCCCATTTTCGCCCGGAGTCTCTGTGGCCCCCATGCATGGGCCCCCCCCCCAACCCCCAAAGCCAAAATCAAAAGCCTGGGGATTTGGCTTGATCACAATCTTACCCTAAACACCCAGGTAAGAAAAACGGCTGGAACCTGCCTTGGTCTTCTACGCTCTACCCGCAAGATTCTCCCCCTACTCCCTTTCCAGTCATGAAAGCTTCTCTTACAGGGTCTTATCCTGTCCAGACTGGACTACGGAAATGCCTTATATCTCGGCGCACCTAAGAAAGTTACAGCCAGGCTACAGGTTGTGCAAAATGCTGCTGCTCGGATCCTTACCGACACGAAGAACCGCTGCTCAGCTAAACCAACGATTAAAACATTACACTGGTTGCCCGTGGTGCAAAGGGTGCAGTTCAAGGCCTTGTGCCTAACCCACAAAATCCTTCATGGAAAAGCCCCGCCAATACTTAAGGACCTTGTTGTCCCGCATACCACGTCTAGAACCCTTCGATCCTCTAATGCCCATCTAACTCAAATACCCAGGATCAAGAAATTCTGAGAATCTGGCCCTTTGCGAGCGCTATTTTTGCATTTGGGATTCATCATCCCAAATGCAAAAATCGCAATTATAGAAATCGCTAAATTGCGAAAAATTGCATTTAAGGAATCTCAATTTGAGATTCCTTAAATGCAATTCATGAACCATTTTAAAATTGCGAATTCGCAATCTGGGGTCGCTATTTACCGCGAAGTCTAACTACGTGGTAAATAGCGAAAACTTAGAAAAATGCACTTTAGTGCATTTTTCTAAGTTGTATGTTACACACACACATGTCCTTTTGACATGTGTGTGCGCAACACCAGTGTACATTACCATTTCAGGGGTGCTACAGGGACACCCAGGCACCCTTGAAATCGCTTCCTTATTTGCGATTCGCTAATTGCTCATCGCAAATAAGGAATGACTCCCCATTCATTCCTATGGGCCTTTAGGCCCATAGGAATGTTTGGGAAAGCCATTCCTTATTTGCGATTAGCAATTAGCGAATCGCAAATAAGGAAGTAGTAGAAATCGCAAAAAATATTGCGATTTCTACATGCATCCCGTTTTGCGAGTCTTTAATAGCGAATCCTTAAAATTCGCTATTAAGGACTCGCAAAACATGACCATGATGAATCTGGGGGCTAATGACTACACATACGTGCGAATCTCATAGGCTGCCACCTATGGATTTCCCATTATCTCTAATTCAGAGATTGAAATCTCTCCCTACAAATATTTTAGAGCCTTTCACTTCAAGTGGAAATAGGAAATCCAAAAGGCCAGCATTAAACACGAGTATTTTGCTCCTGGAGGAAACACATTTTTTAACCTTATATATTTTTTGTTGTAATTTACTTTTTGGGAGTTACTAGTAGATTAGCTGGAAGGATACAAATTAGGAGTTTTGAATAACTGAAGTTTAATATTAGACTTGAAATTTATTGATACTCTCCTACCCAAAGATGACAACAATGATTCATTGTAGTTAAGTGCAAAATGTGACATTTTGAGAGGAAGAATTCCATAGAGGAATGACAGAAAGTTACAGGCATTAGCAGGCTGTCATGGAGGACAGACGTGTTGGTGGTGCTGGTACAGTATTAAAAACAGCCTTCACAAAAGCACCAGGTTACCACTAGAAGTAGACAAAATGATCTCAGAGCAATGGGAGAGGGCAGCAAAATTTAGCTTTGACTAACGTACAACACTTTCTTGTAATGTAAGGTGTTGCTGAAGTTATCTTATTCATGCATCTGACCATTTTAAGACACAAATATGTCCAGACCTTACTTTTCCATGTCTTAAATTGCTATTACCAAAAGTTGACCCTTGTGTAAAAATGCATTTCCTCAAAGAAATTGAATGGGGATCACCCTTTGATAAAGCAGGCCCCTTGTCCTATCTCACCTCAACTGTTGTTTATCTTTCTCAATTACCTCACTAGAAGACTCTTCTCCATTTCACTGCATTGAACATCGTGCTATTTTCGTTTTGGTTTGCTCTACCCTTGCACCAAATACTTGTTAAATCTGCTGTTTTCTTATTCCTTGTTTTTGTTAATTCCATTGTCGGTTCTTAATTTGTTGATATCTTAATTTTTTGGCTGCACTTTACCATTTACTTATGCTTTGCTTTCTATGTGCCTCCTCATACTTTCAGTTCTCCACGTTCTTCGAAATAATTTGCTGACTTCCCTTGAAGTACTGGTGCTTTTGTGTTCATATTTGATTGTAAGAATCTGAGTAACTTTGTTAAGTGATTATTATGAAAGAGTCCTATAAAGAAAACGTAACAAAGAAAGAAATATAAAGAACAATGAATATAATTTTTATGTATATATATAATTAGCATACAAAAGAAATGTTGATTACGCTAGGTAATTCCTCAATGAAGTCTAAAGTATTCTGGTCCCTTTCTAGAGGCCATATGAACAAATATAGATAATTGCAATTTCATGTAGCGCTTCATTCAGCTGGTTTTGCAATTTGTAGGAACTGTAAAAAACAGCTGTTTATATTACCCAAATGAGCAGTACTTAATTTATCACGTCAATAAGATTTAAGCCAAATTAGGTCTTAATGGAAGTCAAACTTGTAATTTATAGGTTATATCCAATATCAGCAGCAGTGCTTAACTCATCGAATTATTGTTGAGTGACCACAAATTAGATCTTTTAAAATATAGTATGGTTTGCATCAGATATGGCTTAAAAGAGATGCAAGGACATACATCTCTGGTAGAAAGGAATCAGACTGAGTTTGTGAGTGCAACATTTGAATAGTTCAGGGTTATAAATACCCTGGTAGATTCAAGTGTTTCCAACAATAAGCTGCCTGCCACCAATGAGGCAGGGAGCATGTTCCAACACTCTTGTGGCGACCAAAACAGATGGGATAAGATACAGTTTATCACTAAAAAAGAAAGAGCAAGATGAGCAAAGTGCACTAATGACATGAATGCATTTTGGAAGCAATGCTGAGAATACATCAAAAATAAGGATTAAAAACTCAAGTGACAGCAAAGGGCCTAATCAACGTTTAAGTGTAAACAGAAAAGTGGGATGGAGTTGTCATCTCACTAGAGGTGGATAGACAGTTTTGCAATATGGGCCTGGCTGACCATGCAGTCTTCAAATACTATGATAAAGATATTAGAACTTTTTTTGCACATATAGGTTGAATTCAGGTGCAGAAACATGTCAACTATGTCTGCAAATGAAGATTCTGATTCATATTATCAGGATCTGCAAGCACTTACAGTACAGGTGAGTCTTACAACTTTGGAATGTGTGCTAAGCTGCCGAATTTTCCTATGTCTTGTAAAGGTTAGGAAAATGGATGTTGGAAGTTGGAAGGGTGGGTACTCTGTGAGTGTATTCACAAACATTTGCAATGCATTTTCCTAGCTTAAATGTTTGAGCAAAACTACTCCAATAGATCAGGAATGGTATCCAGAAACACCCCTAGTTTACAATTTGTAGGAGAAAGAGAAAATGTGCAATGCCATGTTTTTTTTCCTGGAGGTAAACCTGCAGATTATCCAACTCAAGATGAACTTTTTAAATATTAGTATGGGAATTAAGAGTATGTCTGGTAATCTCTACAAAACGTATTGATCTACAAAAGTCATAAAGGTAAGTATAAAATGCATACATTTACACCATGCTTTATAGAATTAAGCCTGTGCATCCTTCCAGATAGCAGAGACATACATTATTTAGTCGTAATTATTCTTTTTTAATTTGAAACACCAGTGTTTCAATTATATGGTTGTTTTTTCTGCAAATTCACCGAGAAAGAAATCGAGAATCAAGACAGCAAAATATGAATGCGTCCAGTCATTTAAAAAACAAGAGTTCAGCCCAGTTACTAAGCATACACACATTGCAATGTTATTTATAGCCCTGTACTAATAACAACGTTAAGTAAGAAGGCACAGAATTCATTGAAAATAAGAAACTAATGGTACTTGACCAGGAACACTTAAGC
Organism: Lissotriton helveticus; assembly: GCF_964261635.1. NCBI lineage: Eukaryota > Metazoa > Chordata > Amphibia > Caudata > Salamandridae > Lissotriton > Lissotriton helveticus. The sequence goes on from NC_136067.1 coordinate 1,870,315,908, forward strand.
TTAAGCAAGATTAAGTGTATGAATAAGTCATAGATGTCAGGAGAGATGTACAGGGCCAGGACTTTGGAACTAATGTTTTCAGTGAAAGTCACGTATTGGACACGGGTGGTAAATACATAATCATATAAAATATGCAAATGTAATGTGGCTGTCACTACATCAGCCCAGAAACATTTTAATAGCAAATTAAATACTGAACATAGTGCTAAGTACTGACAAGATGAATTGTGTAGTGCAGCGCTGTGGAGCTATCACTTTCTGTCCTTCAGAAAAGCATAAGGTACTCTGTCAGCATCTCTCTCAGACTACATTACTTTTGCTAATGGCCTCATTACAAGCACCCCAGTAGTCCCCATTTAGCTTCAAGCGGTATTTACCGTGGAATCAGGATTACAAGTAACGAGGGTGTGCCACACTCTTGAAAATTTTGCCCAGAAAGCATGGTGGAAATTTAAAGGAGGAAAGTGTTCGGAAAGATGCAAAGCAAGCAGGAATTAAATGTGAAAACTCTGATGCTCTGTGTTATTCCTATGCCAATGTATCTAAATTGAAATCGACAAATTGTCGTGACCAGGGAAATACCAGATCACGCGCTGGTGGCATTTCCCCAGGACGCTTTCCGCCACAAAAATATCAGGGTGCTGGCAATGAGGCCTGAAGACTCTTATGGAGGGTTTAAGGAGGGCTGACGGTGGTCTCAAGTCATTGACAGTCCATCTTAAATTCTTTTTTTAAAACTTCAGAAATACATACCAAGGAGTTTCAATTCAGACAATGTGTGGAAGAGTGTTTCAATGGAGAATATACTTAATTATCAAAGGTGAAGAATTGTTTTAGAGTACTTGGCATCAAATGTAATACTTTGCCATAAGATTGTCAAAAAGTTTATAGTTTCCTTCAAAGTCAGCACAATTTAGATTATTATTAATTAATTAACATTTGATAGAGCACATGGCTACCCTTAGGCATCCCAGCGCCAAAGGTGATCTATTTTAATAGAGCACAGAGGGTGACTTTATGAATGCAAAGCATTTTACAAGGTAGGAAGATGCATATCAGTAAGACATTTGCATTGGAAAGCATTATTAGCACATTGGCACCATTTGTATGTCTCAAGGAAAAAGGAGCAGAAAGTTGACATGCATCTGCCTTTCCACTTACAGGAAGATGTACTAATATGTTCTTTAAATAAAAGAGGACAAACAGGATAACCCATGTGGTCCCGTGCAAAATAAGTCATACAGAACAAGGCGCTTCTATGGGTAATTATGTTTTAGAATGCATATTGTTTTTTAAGACTATGGTATTTATTCAAGCTCATTTATCTAATATGATTGACAGACTTACATATTTATAATTGTTTTTGTTTTTTAATCATATTACGCCTTTCAAATGTTAAGCATTGCGAATGACATGGAAGAAACGTGAACAATTTTACCAAAGTGAATAGTATGTAAATACTTTTTCAAGACATATCATGTGATCAACACAGTGCAAAAATAGAACTTCTAAATTTCTTACCAACACTGGTTTAAACGCTATTTCACTGTCCGAAGTCAATCAACTCCTCCTCTCCCCCCATCACCGCCTGAATCAGGCTTCATTAGGGTCAGACAACACAAATGTCACAAAATCTCAAATGAATAGTTACTTTGAGCAACAAGTGGTCGTGAAAGGCATTGTATACCAGAGAACACAGAGGGGCCGATTCCGATTCCAGTCAGAAGGGCTCCGAACCATGTTCAGTGCTGCTGGATTCCATTCCGACTGAGCCATTCCGATGGGCTTGGTCAGAATGGAATCCGACTCGGATTTCCGGATGGCCTACGACGGGCTTGGAGAGCCCGTCTGCCATCCGGAAATCCTTCAGTACTCCCCCGGTTGCCTCTTTACGACCGAGGGAGTACGATGGCAGTTTTTCACTGCCTTTTCGTGCCGGTCTTTCCGGAACAAAAAGGCAGTCGGAAACAGTCTTTGGGGGCCCCCAGCAGGGCCCCCATGGGTGCAAGGCTGCCGAATGGCAGTCTGGGGGCTCCTACGGTGCCCCTCTGTGGATTCTTGCACTAAGTGGCAGGCACCTTGGGGTGCCGGCCACAGGGTGCAGGGATGAACTGCACCCCTGCCTTTCTCAATGCAGGGATACATTCCGCTCAGAATGCATGCCTGCATTGTGAAGTATACGCGCATCGTATTAACAGGCCCATAACCGACAACAGCAGGTCGGTCGGTTACGTCTCCTGACCGATGTCGAACGGACCTGAGTCCGTCCGACATCGGAATTGGTCCCATAGTGTTCACAACTAGAATAGTAACACTCTTTAAATTAGTTGAAATTGTTTTTTTTGTTTTTGTTTTTAGATACACAAGAACATCAGAGCAAAAGCCATCTGTGATATACAAAGGGTACGTTCAGGCATGATAAGAGAGGTGTGACCTAGTTTAAATAAAAAGTTTTTAATTAGCGTTTTAGTTCTTGGGATTCAAGGTTTTGAAAAAAAAAAGTAAGATGGTAACTATGAATGTAAACGCCCATGAGCACCGCGGTCCATCTAGATCCATCACGGGGCTGATGAGCGCGCTTTGAGTGCTACGGGGTCAGACACTTGAGTTTAACACCCTTACCAGTTCACCGTGACCAGCCAATTAAAAAAAACACGTTGTAAAATAAGCATAACTTTTAATGACAGATTGATTTAGGGTGTGCGGTGTGCCTTCCTTCATAGTTTTCATGTTTTTTGTGCTGGTTTGGGGCCACTCATTCACTGTACAGTACCTCCCTGTGCTCATCACATTGGGTGCCATGGAAGTGTCTCTAGTATATCATTTATGCAGGATATTTCATTGAGAACAATGTGCTACAGGTGTTACAGATTCACACTTTCACAGGCATCTCGTCTGTCTTTTTCGATATGTTGATTCCCTATTGTTCTCTAAGTGTGTTTTACTTTAATTTCAGTTTCGTGATAGAGACATACCCAGTGGTTTGAGTGGACATTTTTTCTTCCTAAGTAGGTAAGATCATTTATGTAGTAGATTCACTGTTCCCTACATTAAGTTATGATACTCACCAGATCACCAACATTGTTTAAAAGCCATGTTTTATTTCCTTACAGATCTGGGTCAATAAATGTTTGTTAATCCGCTATGTGAGTACTATCATGCCACACTACCACCTCTTTAGCTGCGACCTAGCCTTAGAACATGACACTTACCAATTGCACCCTTTCATGTTTTTGTACTGCTTACAGTAGAGGCTCCTGGAGGGAGTGCTGTGGACGGCGGGGCGGGGGACGGTCAGGGTGGGGTGTAGTAAACTCCGACATATGGCAGATCGGAGTTAAGTAAAGAAATAAATAAATAAAACAAATTAAATTGCACACGCTGGGTCTCCACTATGGTCTTGAACAATTGTCAGAGATTAAAGAACTTGTTGTGTTGTGTTTTATTAGGCTTTTTGACCAAGGCTCACCAGCAATGAAACCAATGTCATCAATCTATTGGTTAAATGTTTAACAAAGATTTTTGAATCTAGGTGCAACACGAACAAGGGACGGTAAGCTCCCCACCTCCAAGGGGTCCTTCCCCTGCCTGAAATGTAAAACTGCTGTCACCTCTTTCTTTGGTCGTGTCAGTTTAACCCTAAGCCTAGATGCCTCAAACACCTTTAACAGGCGATCTTCCAATTGTGCCTTATGTTTCACATCAAATTCCACTGTGGTGTCCTGGGGCTCTCATTCGCACCAGTTGGTAAATTGCTTTAGTTTTATTGGCCAGTGTTAGTGGGTTATCAAGTGCCTATCTCTGTTCTTGTGGTATGTGGGGCATCCTAACTGCATTTAAATATGTACGTCTTTGCTTCTGTGACATATGTCCACTTTCCCTATATAAGTTAGTGTAATATCTAGCAAATACTTCATTAATCCCTACCAGTATTAACTATGGTCCCTGTTTCTATGTGCATTGACCATATAAGAGACCCTGGAGACTTACTCACACCAGCATTCTGTTATTTGAATAAACAAATATACATAATAATATGTTAATCCATTCATATGAAGAAGACTTTGGTAGGTACTGTAGTTTCCTCACCAGTAAAAGGATGCAAGATGGTGTATCTATACTCTTCTCTCATAAGTTACAGTTCCTTATTTTAAATCATAAAAATAATTCTGAAGGACATTTTGTTATGATCAAATTCAAATGAACAAATATTATCTTCATTTATTTAAAATGTATGCTCCTACCCAAGATGATCCTACTGCTAATATCTTTAAAAGTACTTATCTTTGGTAATGTACCTTTCCTTATTGTTGGGGGAATTTCAATTTCCACAGTTACATTTTGTCTTACAAATTCATATGTGTTGATTAAACCATTGATAGCTAATGCTAAAAGGATTGATCATTGGAGATGTATTTACCCATCTAGTAAAGACTTTAAATGTTTTTGATGAACTCTATATATTCTCTTATAGAAATTTGCGTCATATGGTTTCCAATCTCGAAATAGACCCCTAGCCCACAATGTTAGATTATTTGAATAATAATAATCCAGAAGATACATTTAAAATTATTTATCAGAATGTGTTTATTACATTTATAAGAGGTGCCACTCTTTCCATTTTGAAATATGAAAATAAAATGTTCAACTCCAAATTAAGTGCCATGGAGGACCAAATTGTTAAAATTGAAAAATTATTCAGATCTTAATCAAGCATGTAATTAAAGTTACAATTATAATATCTATATCTTTGTTATAAATACTATACATTTCTCAGTAAAAGAGCTGGTCTTATTATTTTTAAGCATAAATGTAATTTTCAATTTCTGCTAATCATTTACAAATCAAAAAAAATAAAGACCAGATAATGGCATAAAAACTTAGATGGCCACCTAATTGTTTCCTCTACTGTCATAGTTAAGGAATTTAGAACTTTTTCTTAAAATCTTTATATCAGACCTCAGGATGCTCAGGATGATCTTATTGATCAATTCTTACTGAATTACAAATTACTGTTGCTGTCTGTCAGTGTCGCGCCGTCCTCAGGATCTGCGTGAAGATTGTTTATTTCCACCTCTAGGCAGCTCCAATTCAGAAAAGCTATAATAGAACTGAGGATTGGAGAGGCCAGGTGAGGGAAGGGAAGGAAGGGGACTGCGGGGAGGGAGATCTGCAAAAGAAAACAAAGAATACACATACACAAAATACCAAATACATAAAGGTTAACTAACCTTTGACAACATGGACTTAAGTGTGCAACAACTCCTTTTTATACTAGCATACAGCTTATAAGCAGTTAATTATAGGTCCGACAGGATAATAAGGGGGGCTTTTTTAGTTAAAGGCGGTAGAGATTAGCACGCTTTTAGTGTACTCTCTAAGAGGGAAAGAACCTTCCTGAAATAGGTGAAACGTGCGTGCGCTTTTTTACCTCACAAGCGTATAATTCAAAGAGTATAATATATGCATAAACAACAGCATACACAAACTCATATGTCGTGCAACTTTTGACCTGTAGTTCCACTGTAAATTAACAGTGCTTGTAATGCATGCCCCCGCTGCCTTAAAGATGGCTCTTGTTAAAGTCTCCACAAGCGCGACAACAAATATGCCCAAATAATGGAAAAGGAACACTCCTTTAATAACAATGGACTGTGTAGTTAAGATAATGTATGCCCCCACTGCATGCGTAATCAAGGACAACATATAAATTAACAATCGCTCACCGCGCCACAAGCGGAAGTACCTTGCCGGCCGGGTGAAAAAAGGAAGTTAAAGATCTCACCGTTAAGACCGGACTGGTCTTACCTTGCCTCTCGCTGCAACACACGGAGGCAGGGGGGGCAGTAAGCAGCCTTCAACTGCACTGCGCCACACCTACTGTCGCGGCAACGAGAATACGTCCTCTTCAGAACAGGGATACAGAATAGTGAGCACCGGGAGACGTGCTCACACTGACTTATAGGAAGTCAGTGTCCAAAATGGCCGCCAAAATTTCAGGGACATGTAGTCCTTGCAAAGAAAAAACAGGGAAAAACACACAAGGGCTACAAAATAAAACACAAAAACACTCATGAACATCTGAGAGGCAACAATGCCCATATAAATAATTCATATGAACAATTCACAAGCACAAGTTACGCATCACCCTAGCGCTCAGTGCAGTGCCACCACCAACAGGACCGTGGGGCAGAGAAATGGGCTTTCCCACATGGCAAACAGGAGGACTGGCGCCGAGGACAAGATCACCACGGCGCTGTAGCACAAGAAGGTGGGGCGGGCCCCAGACCGCGCATCACCACTTTAACACTATCTCAATCTGGCCACTAAACATTCTGGTCAGTCTGTATTTAAGCTGGGTAGGGTATCATCATATACTACCAGATTATTATGTCATGCTTTATCTTTGCTACAAGTGATTACATGCTCTGTTGGATTATTGACTTTAGATGCAGAGAAAGCATTTTAAAAGGTGAACTGGAAATACTTATTTAGAAGTATGCAGGAGTTTTGCCTTGGTATTGCATTTATGTCGGTAGCTAAAGTATTAAATCAATCCCCTTTGTCATCAACCTATGTTAATTACATTAATTCATCACCTTTTAAGTTATTTAAAAGCACTAGATAAATGTGTCCTTTATCTAATTTATTATTTTTTTAGCCATTGAACCACTATATTGTCTTACTCATAATTCTGTAGATTAGAAAGGTATTATTATTAATAAGAATAAGACAGTTCTTAAAACATCATCTTATGCAGTTGATGTTTATTTATATTTTAATAATCCTATTTTCATCATTCCAGTTATGTTGGACACAATTTATTGCTGTACATTAATATCAGAATATAGGTTGAATGTTAACAACATTGAATTCTTTCCATTAAACAGACTTTGTACAGCTAATGTATTGCATAATACTGAGAGTCCATCTGGTCCTAAATATCTAGATATTTATTTCTCAAAAACAATTAAAAGTTAAATTCTGTTGAATTGTAAAAAAATGTATCTCTAAAGTAATCTTTTTAAATCTAATGCTGTGGGGGAAAGTTTTGAAAATGTAAAAAAAATAAACAGAAATTAACGTATCGCCCGATTTTGCTGATTAACACGGGCATTAAGATCTATGCAAAAGTGTTAGCGATGCAGCTGGCCCAGGCATTACCACATCTGGTTCATTCAGATCGGTGTGGACGTATGCCGGGCCGCATCACGTGCCATGTATTAGGAGGGTCCAGGCAGTGCTGTTTCGGGTGCAGGACCTTGATGACACCCTGACCCTCTTGCTAGTTGATTCATCAATGATTTCTATACAATGTCCTGGGATTTTATTGATGATGCCCTCCATCGGGTTGGTCTGGGAGAGGAGTTCCATTGAATGGTCAGTCTTCTCTACCATGCCCTGAATGCTTGGGTTGTGTACATGGGGTTCTCTCTCCTGCATTTCCTATCGAATGTGGTATGCCCAGGGGTGTTCACTGTCCCTATTGCTATTTGCCTTGGTGATAGAGCCCCTGGCGCTGCTTATACACTGCAATGCCAAAGTTTGGGGCTGGCAGTGGAGGTATGGCTTCAAAGACGGCATAGCGCTATATGCAGATGATATTCTTCTGTGTTTGAAGGATCCCCAGCGCTCTGGGACCAGCTGTCTGACACTTCGTTGGCTATATAGTGACTCATCCAGGCTCCGGGTTAACAAAGGAAAATCCTGCCTAGTGGAGGTGAAGGAGGAGGCTCTGGATGGGTTTGGTGTCCCAACATTCCTACCCGGCACAATTCCTTTCAAGTACTTAGGGGGGTTCACGTGTCCCGCCTCCCAGAGCTGGCCTGGTCCCTTAATTTCCGGGGGCTAGACTTGTGGCTTGTTCGCAACCTCAGCCGCTGGGCCATCCTGCCACTGAACCCCAGTAGGTGCACAGGCCTCTTTAAAATGGTATGCCTGTTGTGTTATCTGTACACTCTGGGCAACTATTTCTACCCTATACCCTGTAAATGGTTTCACTCCTTAACTGTCAAGATCACTAACTTTGTGTGGGCAGATGGTAGGCACAAGGTGGCCTTTCATTCAATGTGCAGATCCCCATTTGATGGTGACCTGGGTCTGTCAGACTTCTACTTATACTACCTTGCAGCTCACTTGGTGCAGGTTAATGAATAAGTGTCAGGGGTTGGGAAGACCCGGCGTATGTGTTGAAATTCATTTGTTGGAAATAAACGTCTGCCCGATTTTCTATACGGAGAGCATCAATCTGACACATAACCTTCATGTTTTCAGGTGTCCCTCACCTATTGGGAGGCAGCTCTTTGCCTCACTGGCTGTTATGTCTGCCTCACCGGGATGACCCCATTATGGCAGTAAATGTGGCTTGGTCAGCTTTCGACCCTGGAGGGTTTTATCCTCTGGGACCATTTTGGGATCTCTTAACTGGGAAATGTTTACTGGGGAGGGAGCATTGTGTCATTTTAGGAATTAAAGGCTAGGCATACCCTGTCTAACTCACAGTTCTTTTGGTACCTCCAACTACGCCACGCCTTGCAGGCTCACAATCTCCCTAATAACTCACTACCCAAATTCAGTCTGTTGGAAGCAAAGATTTTTGTTGGGTCGTTGGGTAAAATGCCAGCTTCTGTGATTTACTGATAGTTAGTGATTCACACCTCTGATGGCCAAGAGGACCCAGCAGGGGGGGGGGGCGACCAGGGTGGGAGACTTGGATGAAGAGGAATGGAGGGATGCTTGTATGGCATCTCAAGAGTTGGCAATTTCATTGCGGGTGCGTATGGCTCAATTTAACTACTTACATGAAACATTTCTCAGCCCGTGGTGCTTACCTCACTTGCTCTCTGATGCTCAAGCGGCGTGTGTGTGATGCCTGCTTCCAGTGGCAGACTTTTTTCACATGGCTTGGGAATGTATGGTGTTGAGGAGCCTTACCGGGTCAGGGAGGAGCCTTACCGGGTCACATTGGAGGGTTGTTGCTACGGCGGAGCCCGCTGTTTCTTTTACTTTGCCGGCCACTTCGCCACCTCTCGTGGCCCCCGCTTCGCGGGAGCCGCTCGTGGGCCATTGAACTTTGCTGTTGTTGCCGGATTCTGCCTGGACCCCAAGGACTGTGAGGCAGTCAGGAATTACCCGCCCTACACTCAGGACAGAGGCGGGACTGCGAGGACCAGCCTGCTCAGCGGCGCTGATCGGCCGCAGCTGGTCCTCTTCCCGCCCCCTCCTGGGTCTCCTCCATAATTTTGGGTAACTCTAACGCGCACACGGGACGCGCGCGTGAGTAAGCGCGGGCTAAGCCCGGGCAAAGGGCGGGCCCTCTGTGGCCCTCAGAGGACTGAGGAGGACGGGACGGGTCCACCCCCTTTGGCTCTTGGTTACGAGGAGGTAAAGAAAGACTTTTGCTTCCTTTTTGCTCTCCGCTTCTTGACTCTGCCTTTCTCCAAGGACAAAATCCCCTCCTGAAGCGTATTTTGTGCTGATTACCATTCTGTTACACCCAAAACCATAACATGACTTGCAAGGGGGATAATATAATCAGCTCAAAACGGTCCATTGCCAGAGAAGTCGATAAAGGTCTATCTACCCAGCCCACACAAACTGTAGTCGCAGAGCACGCTCTTGCATGGTTAGACGACTTAAACACCCTGTGTAAAACCAAATATGCTTCAGTGGAATCGCCGCTCCCTGCTGATAGCCCCTGTGTGTCACATGATATTGTTAGCCCCCTGCAACCCTTCCCATCAACCAAAACGCCCAACATTGAAAATACTCAAAGGATAGTTTCCCCCCAATCATCATCTGGTAAGAGGAAACGTAGTGGGATTAGTCACATTGGGAATCAATTTAAATTCCAAAAATTGTGCTCAAGTCCCACAGTTTCACTCAGCAATTCTTCCACGACTCCTGAGGCTGCCGAGATATTATCCATTTCAGCTTCTCCTCCACAGCGGGATTTATTATCCCTTATTGAACAACTGGTCAGCTCTATTATATCACCATTAATAGAAAAAATAAACATACTAGGAGACAGGCTGACTGGAGTAGAGGAAACCATCAAATCGAACTTTCTAGCCAATAAATGCAAAAAATGTTTTAAAACACCTAACTGTTCCGACCCACCTACTATTCCCAATGACCCCAAACCAGTTATGCAAGATAAAAGTCAAAAGACAATCCAATCAAAAGCCCCTAACGCGCCAGCCCTAATAGCCCATAAAACTTTTCCACAACCTCTTTTGCCACAGATTACTGCTCCTAGAGCACAGTATAAAAAAGCTACCCCTATCCAACTCCCTCCGGAGGCAGCTCCTTTTGTATCTGTCCTCGCGGGAGTACCATTACTTACACATGGGAAAACCGAGAGACAACATGATTTGCTGAATAAGGTTACATTTTGGTTGGCAAAAAATAGACCCTTGCCACCTAACCTTGAGGGTACAATAGTGAGTGTCAGAAGGGTGTGTTGGCTGGGTTCCCTCCCAAAAACATTGATGGTGACCTAGTACTGGTTAGATTTAGGCAGAGAAACATCGTCTCATACCTGTGTACCTGTGCACCCCAAGTGGGTAATGGCCCAATCTCCATCTGGGATCTGCATGATTTTTACCCTAGAATGCCATGCATCCCCACATCTAGCCTAAAGGTAGGCTGCAACATGATAATGGGCAGAGGACTCCATGTACCGAGCGGCCATAGTTTTTCCTCCTATACCAGACAGGAATCACCGGTATTGGAACCCCTATTAATTACTATTTGATCTAAGCTCAACCTGTGAAAAGAACGCTATAATTATGATACTTATCCCCATGGGTTGGGGAAAAGCTTTCTAACTTCAAATATTATGTGTCATTGTATGTATGTTTTTATTTGTAACTGATTTTACTTGTACGCTTTTATGATTTTAAACCAAAATCGAATAAAGCTATACTGACTGGTATGGTGTTGAGGTCCTTTTAGAATTGGGTGGGTCAAGAACTTCCTTCTGTCATGGCTGCACCCTGGAGCTAACACCCCTCACTGTGCTATTCAAGTTATCAGAGGAGATTGGTTGGCCGTAGAGCTGAGCTTACTTTTCTAGGAATGGCTTGTTTGGTCACCAAACAGCATGTGGCCCGTATGTGGAAACAACATAAGCCACCGACTGTTAGAAGCGGGTGGACTGGTGCGCTCATTAGGAGAAGCTGGTCTTTGAGGCTTGTGGCTGCCCTAAGAAGCAAGATCACATATGGGGGAAATGGTGCAGCTACTAAGGTGTGCCGATCTGACTTTACATTGTTTTATAATACTGATGACTGGGCTTGCTGTAATGCTCTGCTTGTGCCTTGATAATTTTTTTAACTGTTTTATATTGTGTCATGCGGCAAATCTCTTAATAAAGTTGGTTGTAAAAAAAAATTAAAAATACAAAATATTGCCAATTTCTTCTGGAGCAATAAAACTTCCCAGATGAATTGTAAACCTTTACGATCCCTTAAATAAATTTAAATGCACAAAGTCGCATCTTTTCAAATACTAGCAATTTGCACTATGAATGCGAAAAAATATATTCCCCCGCAATTAATGCAAATAAGTATGCATTATCCAATTTAGATGCCAAAATGCAAAATACGATTATATCCTCTAAGAAAGTATCCTTACTGTGTAATCCTATAATTACATTGAATATACCAGTTTTTTATTTAGAAATATGGATAAAAGCTCGACTATTCTGCTTCACATATATCTGTCAAGGTGTTATGTTTATCCCATTTGTTGATACACGAAATATTATGTTGTACTATATTATGAAAATAAGTTTCATGTTCCCTCTTCAGACTAGCAAAAGTATGTCTTATTAAGTAATGCTATATTGAATGCTTATGACAACTCTATTCCACATGCTAAATGTTCTAATGTAGAGCACTTTCTTAATATCCATAAAATATCTGGTCATTATGGGCCCGATTCACAAAGGTAAACTTAGAGCTGAAGTCTAAGTTTAGACCTGAAGCAAACATTCAGACCTGAAGTCTAAATTTAGACCTGAAATCTAAGTTTAGACCTGAAATCTTAGTTTAAACCTGAAGTCTAACTTTAGATGGCAGAACTAAACTTAGACTTCAGGTCTAAGTTTACCTTTGTTAATAAGGCCCATTGCGTCTAAAACATACAAAAAGCTAAACTCAACTATTTCTATGACTTTATTCATATGAAGTGAATTCTGGAGTCACATTTTGTGATATAATTTCATGTTACAACAATGGAATAACATATGGCCATGCAATATTTCATATTCTCTACCTTCTTCTATTTGTCAGATTAATGAATATATTTAAAACAACTGCACTGGTCCCATATAAATTAAGTAAAGCAAACTTGTTAGATAATCAAACTATTGGCATTATAATAAGGAACCTGGTACAATAAAACATTTATCCCTTGACTGTCAAATTTTGGACTGCTGCTATGTACAAAATGTTACAAATTTCTGTCTTAAAGATACCTCATTCCTATGCAAATAATATTAGGAAATCTTCTGCTATCACACCTCAATTCTCAAATGCAAATGGGAAATTAGTAAACCATTTTATTGTATATAAATGTCAAACCTATTAACATGAATTGGAACAATGTGAATACCATATCTGTTCATTTTGTGGAGGGAATGGATTTTATTTATGGGAAGTGGAATTGAAATGTGTTTCAACAAGAATTTGGAAAACACTTCATACTTATATTGCCATATGTTGATCCAACCATGCAAATATGTTTTAAATAGTTTGCCTTACACAAGAAGCCCTATGTACATTTTTAAATTTAGTGTTACATTTTAGCAACTCATTATTATGATATATATTCTTATATTATTACTTTTTAACCTTTATGTAATATTTTATTTTATGCATGTACACTTTTCCTGATATTTTGTATATGTCTTACTAATGTTATATTATATTATATTCAATAACATATTTTGCACTGATAACATTATAAGAATTGTGTTGCATTGTGACTCTTTCTATTAACACAACCTTTCTTTTACCACTTGCATCTTGCAAGTCAAGTCATGGTGGATCACCCGGCCATATGTCCATACTTGTATGCTAATCATAGAATCTAATCTGATGTTATTGGCGTGATCGTTCCCCCACCCCAAGCATCTCCAATGGAGTTCTCTCCTTCAGATCTGGAGGTCGTTCCCCTATCAAAGTTTGATGATGAGGCACATCTCGGCAAATAGCATTCCAACTCTGTACTTCGACAATAATGCATGCTTCCTCAGGTTCTACTTGTTTTCTGGTGGGCCAGCTAGCGGTTCCTTATCCTGGATCGTTTCCTGTTTCATCTCCATTCAGATTTTCACTTCACTCCAGTATTAGCAATGAGAGGGGAAAATCCCCTCTCATTGCTACCCACCTAGCCATGTCCGCACTTCCTAAACTGACATGGATAGGTGTGTTTCTTTATCATCGACCACTCTAAACTTTACTGGAAACAGCAGTTAATATGGGAGCACCAATTTACATAAATGCTCTGTGACCTGCAAAAATGATGCTGCTGTGATTGCACTGCCACTGTAAGTCTGGATAAATGGAGACATTGCTACTGTCTATATCTAGCGTCCTTATTCCTTGCTAGCTGTAGGATTTGGTCCAGATCTCTGAAATTGCACAGCTTCTCCACCATTGGTTTTGGAGATGCTCATTGTGCCTTCCTGGCAACCTGGGAGCTTTCTCCAATGTGAAAAATGTGGAAACATTATCCTACAAAGCTGTAAAGGACAACCGCCTACCAGGAACAGCCCCAGATTTGGCCCCTGTGCTTTCGCCGGAATGCTGACTATGCAAATTCTATTGCAAAGTGAGCATCCCTATGTTTATTTGGCTCTGTTCCACAGCTGCTTGACAAGTGAGCTCATCACCCTTACTTCATTGTGGCGGGCCAGCATTGAAGGCCTCCTGCTTGGCAGAGCAGATTCATTTGTGACTCTATTGGCCAATTTCCTGTAGCAGCTCATAGAAGGTTCACCTTAACCCCTTTAAAGCTAGTAAACAAACCTCCCCAGTGCTGCGCTGTCCATTATCCGGTGCTGAACTGGACGTCCAACGGTCGTGCGCAGCACTGGGGAGGTAGTGCCCGTGACGACCGTTGGCCGACGGCAGCACTTAAGGGGTTAATCACCACAGAGTCAAATTATGCTGAGTTTGCCATCTTACTTTGACACTCCCATTCCATGGCCACAGAATTTCCTGGTCCTTGTGGTGGCAGCCAGACCCCTTGTGAGCCTACAGAGGGATGCTGCAGCCAGCTGAAGTTGGATCATATGCAGATCATTGGCTATGGGGCTGAGGGCCTTGGAGCGATTGCAGAGAACCGTTCACTCTATTACCTGCTTGGCCATACACTTAGGACTTTCCTGAACTTTACTGAGAGCTGTTTATTAATGAAAATGTTCATGAATCGTATTCTAAATAGTCGTTTGACAATGCCTCTATCAACATTTTAGGAAGATTGATCATTTAATACTTAAGTACAATTTTGTGTTACTAGATTCTGGGCAATGACCCGTGTGTTAACCAAATTACAATATAAATACAGTTTTCTTGTGGAACACCATTTTAAATTTAAGAGGCTGACCAAGGATATTGCTACTAGCTTACAGCAATGACTTTTAGATGTACAGACTCAGGGTACTGGGCGCATGAACTATCACTACAAAATGTGTCAATTCCCCAGGGTAACCTTAGGTGATCTTAGGTCTTAAAATATCCAGTGACTGGCATTGTTAGGGGAGAGATCTCTTAGCCCTTCCCTTGTCACTGACTTGACCCTGCTTGCATTACAAAAATGTATATATATATTTTAACACCCCACCCATTTAGTTTCTGCTCAGCGTTGTGAAACCCAAAACCATAAAACACTGTGCAGATGGATAAAGGCTTGGGTTCACATATTTCTACCAAATTCTCTCAAGAAAGACACTGGCAGACATTCTCAGAGGCCTTACAGAAGTAACTGACAGTGTTGGAAGGAATGTGAGGACGGATCACTGACATAATATCGACGACACAAATATCGAGATACACAAATATCGAGTCAAAAATATCGATTGACAAAATATCGACTCCCTATCTTCAAACAGGTAAGTACCAAAATATCGACTCCAAAATATCGACTTACAAAAATATAGACTGTCAAAATATCGATTTTTTTAAAAGTCTTAAAATTAAGTTAAAACTAATATAGTAATAAATATATTTAATATAAACTTAGAAATAATTAATACAAAAATGTAATTTTAATAAATAATTTATATAATTAAAAAAATTATATCACCAAAAATTACACACACATATATATATATATATATATATATATATATATATATATATATATATATATATATATATATATATATATATTACCTACTGGCGGTCGCCAGTAGGTATATATAGTTAGGATTTTTTCTCTATGGGTTTTTTGAAAATTCTATGTCTAATAACTTTGGCGTTTGTGGACGGAATGGGCTGAAATTTTCAGGAAAATGGCACATTTTGTTTCTGAGCAGCCCTTGAAAATTTGGGGGGGGTTCGTCCAGTGGGGGCCGAGAAAAAAGGGGGGTCCCAAAACGTGTTTTTAACATTGAGTTTTCCATAGGGCGGTTGGCCTCACTTTTAGCCCGAACGGCTGAATGGATTTGCACGAAACTTGGCAAAATTGTAGGGACTGGTAGCCCGATGTGCCTTTTGTAGGTCTCAATATATGTGCTCCAGTGGATTTTGAGAAATTAACGTTTAAAAAAAGATATATATCTGTAACAGCGGACCGGGCAGCGCTCTGGTTCGCGGACTTTTCGCGCAACGGAGCTTTGTGAAGCGAAGCTGATTGGTTCTCCGGCGTCTGTCAACATTCCAAACAGTCCGTAGCGGCCGCCATCTTGTCTCTCGGTAGGATCGAGAGACAAGAGGAGCTCAAAACAAAGGGGGAAATAACTATAAGGGGGCATAGTAGATCCTCGCTGACCCCCTAGGTTTGATGTGGAGGTTTTAAAAGGGCCCCGCGGGGCAAAAAAAAATAATAATAATAATAATCGAACGGCTGAATGGATTTGCACGAAACTTGGCAAAATTGTAGGGACTGGTAGCCCGATGTGCCTTTGCTAGGTCTCAATATATGTGCTTCAGTGGATTTTGAGAAATTAACGTTCAAAAAAAGATATATATCTGTAACAGCGCACCGCTTCGCGTACTTTTCGCGTTACGGAGCTTTGCGAAGCGAAGCTGATTGGCTCTCCGGTGTCTGTAAACATTCCAAACAGTACGTAGCGGCCGCCATCTTGTTTCTCGGTAGGATCGAGAGACAAGAGGAGGCCAAAGCGAAGGGGCAAATGACCATAAGGGGGCATAGTAGATCCTCGCTGACCCCCTAGGTTTGATGTGGAGGTTTTAAAAGGGCCCCGCGGGGCAAAAAAAAGAAATAATAATAATAATCGAACGGCTGAATGGATTTGCACGAAACTTGGTAAAATATTAGGGACTGGTAGCCCGATGTGCCTTTGCTATGTCTCAATATATGTGCTTCAGTGCATTTTGAGAAATTAACGTTCAAAAACAAGATATATATCTGTAACAGCGCTCCGCTTCGCGGAGATAAAATTATATCTGTATTACCTAGCTGTTGCTAACACCAGTTAGCGACGGCTAGTAGGAGATAGCGACCATCTTGGGTCCCACTTTGCATGTGAGTGATATTTATCACTAATGACATGCAAAGTGGGCATGCCAAGATGTTAGCGACTGGAAACAGTCGCTCACATCGCTATCTCCTATTATCAACTTTTGGAAATATTCGAGATAAGCGCGAATATCTCCAAAAAGTAACAGCTGCCCTGAGCAGTTCTTAGCCATGTTATCCAATGGGAGGTGGATAACATGGCTAAGAGCATTAGCTCGGTAATGCATGAATATCGCGGAGTTTTCAGCGATATTAATGCATTGCGCTCGTTTTTTATCGTATTTGCGATAAACCTTGATAATAGCAAGGTTTATCTGCGATAATTTCTGACGGTAAAAAAATCTTTGCAATGCATCGTTAGGGATAAATATCGCTTAACTTTGGTAATATGCCCCAACGTCTGTTAACGTTCGATTCGAAGGAAATCAGGAATCGTTGAAAAACATTGTGTGCGCCATCTTGTCTTTTTTCAAATGCCACACTTTTGTCGTGCACGGCAGCCATTTTAGATGCCTTGACCAGACCCACTCTGTGCACGCTGTCGATCCTTAGCATGGCTCCCCACCCTCGCAAGCATCTCACCCAGGCAGTGGTCACCCCCGCTCTCTGTCTTATGCATGGGTAATAAAACTCCCCCCATCTGCGCTGCTCTTCCCTGAGAATCACACCCTGTGCCCGCCCGACACCTCCCTTTCGCCCTATTCACTACCGCACCCTCTGACACTCCTTTTCCTCTGTGTCCGATTGTCCAGGCCGGTCCTAGGCTATCAGCTAGCCCTGCAGATGTAGTTTATGGCCACAGCTGTAAAGAATCACCCCTCTTCAAAGGAGTTATAGTAGATCAAGGCCCACACTCGATGAGATCCGTCACAGCAGAAGCGTTGCTATTATCTGAAAACCATCCTGTATTGTGATTGGGGAGGGGACCGAGCGTGAAGCGGAAGATTCCAGGGATGACTCTTTGTACATCAAAGTTTTTACAATTATGTGTCACATTAAAAATATATAGCACTCCGACAAAGTAGTAAGATTATAAAACTTTAATAATTTATAAATATATACAAGAAAACAAAAATAGTAATAACATATAAACATTTTTAGGGAAAAACAACGAAGTAGCGGTCGGCTGTGCGAATAGTCCCAACGCAGCACAACGTCCAGATTTCCGGCGTGGGGCGTCGCGGGGGGTGGGTCATCAGTAGCAAACTGTTGTGCGAATAGTTCCAAGGCAGCAGAACGCGCCGAAATCTAGATGACACGAAAGTGATGTCTAGTAAGTTGCCACCCAGCAAATAACGGCGTGGGGCGTCGCGGGGGGTGGGTCATCAGTAGCAAACTGTTGTGCGAATAGTTCCAAGGCAGCAGAACGATGGCACCAAGGTGATGTCCAGTAAGTTGCCGCACTGGTTTTGGTATCCTACAATGCTGCTCCGAATAACGGCGTGGAGCGCCCCGGGGGAGGCGGCGTGAACGGGCCTCTCCAGGTGGAGTCTCATCTGTTTTAGTGGGGCGCCCCTTTACCGTTTCAGTTGCCATTCCGTCCGCTTTTGGTCCACTGTGTCAAAATCCGCCATTCAGCTGAGTTGCGCCCACTCTTGCGGTGCAGCGATAGGCGGCTGCCACAGGACTCTCAAAATGGCGGCAGGCTCTTTCCTTTTTGGGCGTGGTCCACTGAAATGGCCCTGGGACACCTTGGAAATCGGACGCTTGTCTGCTAGGTCTTGGACCCCATTCTCGAAAGCGTCCCCTCCGCCTTGAGAATTCATCAAAAGTTTTGGGGGCCCCGACTCCTGCAGGCTTCTGGTGGGGAGCGGCTGCCATGATTGCTCGCGGAATGACCACGACGGAGCTACGAGATGGTGGTGCTCTCATGCTGACGCCAGTTTAGTCTGAAACATCCAGAAACAAGGTGGGGCTTTCATCGTTTGGGGGAAAAAAAAAGTTTTCATCCAATGAAAAGTGTTGTTTTTAGGTCATATGATCAAGCCTTCCATCATTCGGAAACCAAAAGTAAAATGAACCAATGAAAAGTTTTATAAACAAGTCACATGACCTGTTATGCGGCATAGGGTATAAAATGCGGAGAAAATACGTTGGCACGTGAGGCGGCGTCAGTAGCGGACCGATGTGCGAATAGGCCGAAGGCAATACAACGCGCCAAGATCCGGATGGCACCGAGGTGGTGTCCAGCAAGTTGCAGCACTGGTGTGGCCATCCTACAATGCTGAAAGTCGGCGTGGGGCGCCCCGTTGGCCTGTGAGTTTGCGTCAGTAGCGGACCGATGTGCGAATAGGCCGAAGGCAGCACAACGCGCCAAGATCCGGATGGCACCGAGGTGGTGTCTAGTAAGTTGTCGCACTTCTGTGGCCATCCTACAATGTTGAAAGTCGGCGTGGGGCGCCCCGTTGGCCTGTGAGATGGCGTCAGTAGCGGACCGATGTGCGAATGGGGCCAAAGGCAGCGCAACAATATTTTCTGACTGACACCACAAGGCGCTGAGATGCCAAGATCCGGATGGCACCGAGGTGATGTCTAAGTTGCGGACTGATGTGCGAATGGGGCCAAAGGCAGCGTAACAATATTTTTTGTATGGAAGATACCACTAGGCGTTGAGATGCCAAGATTCGGATGGCACTGAGGTGATGTCTAGCAAGTTGGTGTGGTCATCCTACAATGCTGAAACTCGGCGTGGGTCGCCCCATTAGCCTGTGAGATGGCGTCAGTAGCGGACCGATGTGCGAATAGGCCGAAGGCAGCACAACGCACCAAGATCCGGATGTCACCGTGGTGGTTTCATAGTTGAGAGGCACTTCATCTGCAGTGGGGCGCCGAGATCCGGATGGCACCGAGGTGATGTCTAGCATGTTGCTGTACTGGTGTGGTCATCCTACAATGCTGAAACTCGGCGTGGGTCGCCCCATTAGCCTGTGAGATGGCGTCAGTAGCGGACCGATGTGCGAATAGGCCGAAGGCAGCACAACGCGCCAAGATCCGGATGGCACCGAGGTGGTTTCATAGTTGAGAGGCACTTCATCTGCAGTGGGGCGCCGAGATCCGGATGGCACCGAGGTGATGTCTAGCAAGTTGCTGTACTTGTGTGGTCATCCTACAATGCTGAAACTCGGCGTGGGTTGCCCCATTAGCCTGTGAGATGGCTGTTCTTTGGATTTGGGCCTGGTCCACCAAAATGGCCCTGGGACACCTTAGAACTCGGACGCTCGATTTTTTTTTCCTTTCCTGTACATGCAAAAAAAGGTAAATGCCCGGTACGTTACACGCTTCATTTGCCACGATGAACTCTCCAGAGGAACCGAAAAAAAATATAGTTGTGGTAACTATACCATGCATCGTCATATGGAGAGGTGGCACCAATTAATTATAGTGCTGCATAAAAGAGAGATTTGGAGGAGAACCCCTGACCTGCTAGTACATTCATCAAAGAAGTGGCACTGAGAGCTTCAGAGGCAAGGGAAACGGTCCCAAATATTTAGAAGAACTTTGGAAAGATTAAAATGACATGTTTAGATTGTGGCAAATTAATTTCATGTGGACAGATGAGTGTTACTCTAATAAATACAGCATATGAACATCATCATAGTCGATGGTTGGTAGAGACATTTTGACTATATCCTGGACCTGCCCGTCCTCGCCCAAAATGGCGCCGGAATAAATGGGACTCGTAACTCCTTGTTGTGTACTGGTTGCAGAACCTTGAAATCACGAGATACGTATGCAGTTTTGAAGCACATGGCGGGCGGGGACGAGAATTGATTGAATATTTCGACATCCCTATTGATATTAAGTTCTGATGTGTTATTGATTACTGTACTGTTGAAAGTTCGAATTAACGTCACCCATGGTACTTGCCCGCAAATGTATATCTAGATAATTTTATTGTAACTGGCCCTGTCGTATTTTAATTATAAAATGTACGTCCACCGATTCCGTAACTGTTAGACACCTTAGTTCTTGCAACCTAATGGCCCGCCCGTTACGTTCCTCTACAGTGTAAATGTCTATTCATCATATACGATTACAGTTTGCTCTGTGGCAGGCCCACGTGGTTATAGGCTCGTATTTGTATAATGAAATTTTCACAATAAAGGTTTTTAAAAGAAAACATGGTAGTAGTATATACATTGGTAAAGTTTTTAATAATAGTGACTGTTTTAGAATCATTAAAAGGCAAGTGAAATAAAGCAGACCAATTACATGAAGGGTAAAAGGTATAATACGAAGGAACGCAGTAAAGATAAATGGTCAAGGGCTGTTGTGTTTTCTATTCCTGCAACATAAAGTGATCGATAAGAATCTCATATTCAGGCGTATCGGCGACTAAGACAGCAGGTCGACCCTCTTTTGCTCAACGGCTCCGTCATGGGACGAAGAAACGCTCTTTTTCTCGAAAAAAGAATATATTTTACTTGCAGGACAGTTGTAAAATTTCCGGGAAAGTACATTAGCCTGGAACATTATAACATATATTTAAGAAAAAATAATGTTCGGAAGTAATGAAAAGCGTAATTTTTAGGTCATATGACCAAGCCTTTCATCATTACAATAAGAAAAGTAAAATGAACCAATGAAAAGTTTTATTAACAAGTCACATGACTTGTTATGCTTACGTTACGCGCTGCGCGCCCCGGATGACTTCCGGATGCGCTAACGCGGCGCGTCATATGACGCATTACGCGACAACGCAGGTACAGAATATAGTCAAAATGTCTCCACCAACCAGCGGTCGGAACACAACCCCTTTCAGCAGGCTAAATAGTTCTGTTAAATGACAACAGAAGGGACAGGCAACAAGAACCATCAGTCAAAGAGGGGAGAGCTAGTTCTTCTCTACCGGGTTACATTGGGGCGCTACCGGAACTGCTCGAATTGGTAGTCTACAGTGTTTCTGGATGTTTCAGACTGAAGCTGGGGTTAGTATGAGAGCAGCACCATTTCGTAGCTCCGTCGTGGTCATTCCGCAACCAATCATGGCAGCCGTTCTTTATCGTTATTTTGGGCGGGGTGGGTGGCGGAGCCGAGCTGTTTTGCAGCCATCATTGTGTGGAGTTCAGTTCATCTCACTAGTTTTGTATTTGTCATGAGGGGTTGTTCCTAATGTTTCTATTTTAGCGAGATCAAAAAGAGATCCCATTAGTGGCCTACTGATTTTGCTCGATTCCTTTTCTTTTTTTTTTACACGATTTTTCGTTATCTGCAAAGACTAAACAGAGTATTGCGACTCTGTGTTTGTTTGTAAATAGAGAATGAACCAAAGAGAACTAATTCTAAAACAGTAAATACTTGGATAACAATCAATCAAATGGAGAGAGAAGCAGGCACGACGGATTACAATGGGGGCAAAGACCTGCGTTAACTACCTTTCACTATCTGCAAAGAGAGAGTACTCCTAATAGAAATGAGGGGGGGGGGCACCATTCAAAGCAGATCAGTGTGCATAAACACGAAAATGTTTTCACTTACCACGTACTTGACATTCGACAGCTTATGATATTTGCTATTAAAAAACCATTGAAATTCACTGAAAAAACCATAGGTTATAGACCATATATAGTTAGGAACTAGCATTTACAAAACCTTGAAAATTCACTGAAAAAACCATAGGTTATAGACCATATATAGTTAGGAATTAGCATTTAAAAAACCTTATTTTACTCACACAAAACCATTGAAATTCCATATATAGTTAGTTGCACTAACTATATATCGCGCACCTGCAATCCACTGCTGATCATGTCACATATTACATCATTCATGACATGGTCAGTGACATCACTGATGACATCACTGATGACATCTCAAATGACATCACTGATGACATCACTGATGACATCTCATTTGACATCATTCTTGTGCTAATACGATAAACCTCTTCAGACTCTAATATAACCTTAGATACACTCAGTGTATACAGACACTCACACACTGCCACTCATCCATGGAGTTACTCACACACCCAGTCAGTCATGCAAAGAAACAATCTCATCTCCATTTCTTCAACTATACAGTTAAACACACCTTACTTATTGAAACATATACTAACACATATTTACTCTCTTATACAATCCCTGATACAAGTTCACAATGATCGATACAACCACTCACTCATTCGGTGGCTCTCATGCACAGTTATTTATATATGCCAACTCTCACATGTACTGTGTTTTACATATGTACTTACTATGACATGTAGCATTGAGATATCCATTCACTCATCAATACACTCATGCACACAGTCAACTGCCCATGTAGCTGTTTCCACATGCACTCTTGAACTCATACACCTAGTGAATAAACTGTTCACACATCTATGCATAGAGTCACACACCTTCCAGCCACCCCCACACAAACTCAATCTCCCATAGAAATACTTGGGCAACCAATTAATAACACATATAGCCTCTCGTATAGCTAATGATCAACACATGCAGCAGTTTACAGAACAACAGACATAATGATGCACAAATTAAGACAGTTTAGTCACTAACCCATGCATTCAGTGAGACACATTTAATCACTCACTCATACAGTCAGTCACGCACCTACTAAATCCTTCATCCAGACACTTATACATCCACTCATTCTTCAATATGTAAGACATATTTTAACTTTACAGAAACATACAGTCACTGGATGTTGTCATCAGTGATGTCATCAGTGATGTCATTTGAGATGTCATCAGTGATGTCATCAGTGATGTCATTTGAGATGTCATCAGTGATGTCATCAGTGATGTCACTGACCATGTCATGAATGATGTAATATGTGACATGATCAGCAGTGGATTGCAGGTGCGCGATATATAGTTAGTGCAACTAACTATATATGGAATTTCAATGGTTTTGTGTGAGTAAAATAAGGTTTTTTAAATGCTAATTCCTAACTATATATGGTCTATAACCTATGGTTTTTTCAGTGAATATATATATATATAAACATATTATTAAATAAACATATATAACATTTTAGAAAATGTTTAAAATTTATTGTTACAACTATAGTGAGTTCAACATTAGCAAAAGTGTTGGATAGCGTAGAGGTCAAATTTACTACTCCCACTCCAGTGGGTGCAACAGTAGGGAAAGCGCTGGATAGCGTAGAGGTTAAAATTACTATTCCCACTCCAGGGATGTATGACGTTACAACGCATACTTTTACAATGCCTACCATTACAACAAAACTTTTACAACGCAAAAACTTTTACAACGCATACATTTACAACGCAAGATTTTACAACGCATATACCTTTACAACGCATACCATTACAACGTAAGTATTGGTAAGTATATAATAATTTTTTGAATATAAATTAATAAAAAATATTATAATATAATTTAATATAATTTAATTTTATTAAATAAATTTAATTTAAATGTAATTTTACTTTATTTTTACAAAGTACCCCTGTACCCCAAAAACCCAAAACTGACCCTGAACCCTAAAAATACCCCTTTACCCATAAACTGAAAACTGACCCTGAACACTAAAAATACCCCTTTACCCGAAAACTGACCCTGAACCCTAAAAATACCCCTTTACCCCAAAAACTGAAAACTGACCCTGAACACTAAAAATACCCCTTTACCCAAAAACTGAAAACTGACCCTGAACCCTAAAAATACCCCTTTACCCCAAAAACTGAAAACTGACCCTGAACCCTAAAAATACCCCTTTACCCCAAAAACTGAAAACTGACCCTGAACCCTAAAAATACCCCATTACCCAAAAACTGAAAACTGACCCTGAACCCTTAAAATACCCCTTTACCCCAAAAACTGAAAACTGACCCTGAACCCTAAAAATACCCCTTTACCCAAAAACTGAAAACTGACCCTGAACTCTAAAAATACCCCTTTACCCAAAAACTGAAAACTGACCCTGAACCCTAAAAATACCCCTTTACCCAAAAACTGAAAACTGACCCTGAACCCTAAAAATACCCCTTTACCCATAAACTGAAAACTGACCCTGAACCCTAAAAATACCCCATTACCCATAAACTGAAAACTGACCCTGAACCCTAAAAATACCCCTTTACCCCAAAAACTGAAAACTGACCCTGAACCCTTAAAATACCCCTTTACCCCAAAAACTGAAAACTGACCCTGAACCCTAAAAATACCCCTTTACCCAAAAACTGAAAACTGACCCTGAACTCTAAAAATACCCCTTTACCCAAAAACTGAAAACTGACCCTGAACCCTAAAAATACCCCTTTACCCAAAAACTGAAAACTGACCCTGAACCCTAAAAATACCCCTTTACCCATAAACTGAAAACTGACCCTGAACCCTAAAAATACCCCTTTACCCAAAAACTAAAAAGTGACCCTGAACCCTAAAAATACCCCTTTACCCAAAAACTGAAAACTGACCCTGAACCCTCAAAATACCCCTTTACCCAAAAACTGAAAACTGACCCTGAACCCTAAAAATACCCCTTTACCCAAAAACTGAAAACTGACCCTGAACCCTAAAAATACCCCTTTACCCAAAATCCCAAACATATAACCTTTTTAAAATAATTATATACTTACTAATACTTACATTGTAATAGTATGCGTTGTAACGGTATCTGCGTTTTAAAAACATGCTTTGTAAATGTATGCGTTGTAAAAGTTTGTGCAATTTAAAAGTTTTGTTGTAATGGTAGTGCATAGTAAAAGTAGCGTTGTAAACGTTGCATACCCACTCCAGTGGGTGCAACAGTAGGGAAAGTGTTGGATAGCGTAGGGGTTAAAATTACTATTCCAACTTCAGAGAGTGCAATAGTAGGGAAAGTAAATACTTCACAAATATATATAAATAACATAAATAGTAATACCAATTACAAATAATTAAAATATTAAAAAAGTGTATAAAAATATTAAATATTTATTTATAAATACAAAAAAAAAATATTTAATTATAAAAATTGCCTACTCATACTAATTAATTACCTATTAACAATAAATTAATTTACAATTTAAAAATTAATAAATTATTTTCAATTACCAATTATATTTTAATTAATTACCAATTAATAATTAATTAACAATAAATTCAAAATAAATATCAATAAATAAATTAACATATTTAATAAATTATAATTAAATTACTTCCCACCCTATTCCCCTATAAACACACAACCCGCTACAGAAAATAAATTACTAAAATTAAAATATTTATCAATTAATCAATTATAATTAATTACCAATTATATTTTAATTAATTACCAATTAATAATTAATTTTCAATTAATTCTAAGTAAATATCAATAAATAAATTAACATATTTAATTAATTATAATTAAATTACTTCCCACCCTATTCCCCTATAAACACACAACCCGCTACAGAAAATAAATTACTAAAATTAAAATATATATCAATTAATCAATTATAATTAATTACCAATTATATTTTAATTAATTACCAATTAATAATTAATTAACAATTAATTCTAAATAAATATCAATACATAAATTAACATATTTAATTAATTATAATAAAATTACTTCCCACCCTATTCCCCTATAAACCCACAACCCGCTACAGAAAATAAATTACTAAAATTAAAATATTTATCAATTAATCAATTATAATTAATTACCAATTATATTTTAATTAATTACCAATTAATAATTAATTAACAATTAATTCTAAATAGATATTAATAAATAAATTAACATATTTAATTAATTAGAATTAAATTACTTCCCACCCTATTCCCCTATAAACCCACAACCCGCTACAGACTTATATTACACAAAAAATAAAAATTATTATTAACTTACCTTAAATTCGATATTTTTGTTGTCTATATTATGTCTAGTCGATATTATGTCCATTCTATATTTTTGATTCGATATTATGTCCATTCTATTCGATATTAATTTTCTCTAGTCGATATTTTTGTTGTCTATATTATGTCTAGTCGATATTATGTCCATTCTATATTTTTTACTCGATATTCTGTCCAGTCGAAATAAAAGACTCGATATTATGACTGTACACCGTGAGGACGGGCTTCAATGTCCACTTCCAAGTTGCTTTGGAAACTAGTGTGAGCTCTGTACCTCCATTCATCTCCACTAGACTATCCCTGCAATAAAACACTCCTGAGTTGTCCCACTTCCAGCAGCTTGCTTTGACAGCTTTGATATCTCCATATGTGCCTGTGCCTCTATAGTTCCAGAACAACCTGTATGCTGTGTTTTTCAGCAAAAGTGTGTCTATCCTTGATGAGTGCCAAAAACTTCCTTTTATTAGGTGTTCTAAGATCCCCCACAGCCTTATCATTATTTTGCAGACCTTTTTCAACTATTCTAGTTTTTGCTTGCAGGAACTGCGCCACCTTTGCGATTGCCGAATCTGAACTAGGAGGTTGTCTGGTTAGTGCCTATGTGGGTTGGTGTGCCGAGATGATGTGCAACTCCATCCAGCACGTCTCCCCACCCCAGTGGAGCCACTCTCCTTGCCATCATGGCCACCGCAGGGGCGGTCGCAGAGACCACTAAATATCCGGAAGGAGAGAGTGTGTGAGGATATGCATAGCGTGCCCCTCGCCAAATTATCTCCCCCTGCAAATTCTCAGATCTCAAAGGACCTGGACTGGATGCAGCAGGCACTCCAGGCTCAGCCACTTTGATTAAAAACCGCTTTATCCACCTTACTCCATCACCTCTGAGAAAAGCCATTTGAAGGTCTACCAAAACTTTTTCCCTGGTGGAAGAAGAGAGCTAAGTGGGCCATGAAGAAGGAGGTAAGGAATACTCCTCTGTCTGGCAAAGGCTTTGAGAAGGAATTACAGCAAGAAGAAGAAAGGTTGGGCTCTCCTCACTATCAAGTCTGGATGAACAGTTTTAATTGGCTCACTTTATGTGCCTTATTTGTTGAGACAGTGAAGCATTGAGCACAGTGGTATTCACTCTATTCAGACTGGAGGGAGTGACTAGAAGGGCAGAATAACACAACCCAGATTTAGCTGGTTAGACTGCAAGTATTGATACTGAGACACAGAAAAGAGTAGAAGCAAGCCGGAGTGAGCTGAGCCAAACAGGATGCGTGCCTTTGAAGTGGGATTAAGCTACTAAGTGGATAGACAGTTGGGCAGCAAAGTGCATTTAAGGGCAGCAAATGAAGAAGAGTACAAAGGCCTTCACACACCCAAAAGGAGGCCCACGATGCCCTAAGATGAACAGAACTGGGAGAATAACCAGCCAAGAAGCCATCATTGGAGAGAGTCAAGCTACCCCCATTGGATACAGGACACAAGGGGTGGGGAGAGAATAAATGTGGGTACACCTGAAGTCAAGAGGGAGCTAATGACAGACAAGAGTAATGCACACCAGCTTGTGAAGTTCCCTGCTGAACTGAAGTCAGCCTTGCCCTCAGACGTCGCAGATCTCGCAGGCATGGGAAAGAAGCCTTCTCAAGGAGATATAGGGGTGCAGGAGTATTTGGCAGAGGGCTCCACAGCTGACCAGTCACAGATTTACCTGTGAACATTTCCGTCAACTCTTGAAAGGGAAACAGAAGGCGGATGAGCTAAGGTGTATTCAGTCTTCAGCAACATGGCTTCAAGAAGTGCTTGTGCATGCTGTAATAAAGAAACATTACACAGAACAAAGGTAGTGCTCCCATGGACAAGGGGATGGCACATCTCAGATGGAACTGTGGTGTGAGTTGAGAAGTGAATAGAGGAGCCTCTCCAAACTAACAGTAAGCAGAGCTGGAGACGAGCGGTGACAATGTGGATGACAACATTCAGGTCTGGCAGGGCTCAGGTATGATATTTCAGGGGATCAGGCAATGTCAGCAACTTATCAAGCACCTCTGTCACATCAACTGTGCCACACACGTCGAGCTTCTATCACAACATCTGGACTGGTCAATGCTGCATGGGGCGTAGGCAATCCTGCTGAAACTCCCGCCAATACACAAGACCAACTCTCCAATATTGCAATGAAGACACTGTTAACAACTATACAGGGGGATATATAAGGAGCTAAAAAATATATAAGCTTCCTCTCATCAGGAAAAGGAACAGCTTATCAATGGAGCTGCTGCCTGGGTTGAATAAGATGGCTTCTGGCATTTTAAAATTACTTTTTAAAAACTAAGAGGCTGGGAGGATACTGGAGCGGGGGATCTTTTTTTAAAAATATGTGTCTAATAGTAGATCACTATGGGCTAATACAAGCATAGCATACTGTCCAAGAATGTGAATGGTTTGAACAATAGAAGGAAGCACAAAGCCATGTTTAATTGTTTGGAAACACAGAAACCAACTTTTGTATTCCATCAGGAGACACATTATAATAAGGATAATGAGGAAACAAGCTACATGGGGTAATTGCAGTTACTGCTGCATGCCGTCACTTCAGCTGCTCACAGAGGGGATGCAGTATTAGTAAGTAGGAGGTTTAGTGATGAGATTACCAAACCATCAATGGATAAAATGGGAAGATGGGCGAGTGTAGAGGTTTTAATTGAGCATGTGACAATCACATTAGTCTCATTATATGGCTCTATTTATGATGAGCAGGGGCCTACATATGATTTGATACTTCACTTTGCCCAGTTTTAGAAGAATATTGTAGTTGGAGGAGATTTTAATAGTGTTCAAATTCCGGAGTTGGATCTGAGTTACTTCAAAGGTAAACAAAGGAAACCAAGAGTGGTGCAAAGCTATAAATAGGTTAAAGGGTGAAATATGTCTGTATGATCCCTGGCACAGGTCCAACCATGGTTTAAAGCAGCACATGTTGTTTTGCTTAGTTTCAGATACTCTCATGGATAGACTTTTTTCTTATATCCAACTGCTTCTTTTATACCTTTCTGTTTCTTAGACTGGTAGCCATCTACAACCACCCCTATGTATAGATGGCCCTTTAATAAAGCCCTATTCTTGAAAAAGGCATTTTTGAAAGAGATTGGGGAAAGGACTCAACTGCTCTGCATTACTGAAAAACATCTGGAAAGCATATAAGCCAGCAATGAGGGGTGTGATTATTGCCTATGAAACATTCATAGAAAGATAGAGGACAAAACATTTCAAAGGCTCTCAAGGGTGTGCCAAATTACTGAAAGTAGACTGGAGCAGGTTCAAAATAAGCAGAGGTACTCAGCTAGAGAAGTAGCTAAGAAGGAATTCCAGTCTTTTTTTACTGGAGAAGGAAATCATAAGTGCACAGAGCTATGGCCAACAGCTATATGAAGAGGGTGAAGCTAGTGGTGTATCCGGTCTTCAACAGTAAGGAATAGTATCATGAAAATAGAAGTTCCCTCAATAGGGAAAATAGAGAGGGATAAAGAGAGACACTTAAAATATATGAGGAAGGCCTAGACCCCTCAGATGAAGAATTAGAATTTTCTGACCCTGGTTCAAATCCCCTCATTGGCAACAGAAGCAGCAGGTAATCTTATAACCTTTATAGAAATGGATGAAGTGGTAAAGATGATAAAGTAGCTTCCAAAATGTAAGGCCGCGGGAGAGGATGGCTATCCTTCCGAATGGTACTCATTAATGATTAAATATTTGAAGAATCTATTACAGAGTTGTTCAATTATATTCTTAAAGAAGGGACTCCCCACCCCACCTTCATTTAAGAGAGGGATCCTAACATGCTTTCCAAGAAAATAAAAGAACCTGGAGCAGGTGCGTTCATATCTCCCTATCACTTACTTAATGCATATTACAAGATCTTTATGTAGATATCAGCCAGGAGAATATTGGCGGTAATAACTGATCTAGTAGCAGTAGATCAGAATGTATTTCTGTTTTTACGTCAACTATACTCTAATACACACATTTTAATCAAAGCCAAGGATTATTAATGTATAACCAGATCCCTACAGTAATGTTGTTTGTGGACACTTAAAAAGCATTTGATTTGGTGATTTGGAAATTTTTATTCAAAACTCTGGAATTTTGGTCCAGCTTATTAAGACAATTGCCCAGATATATCAG
This sequence comes from Lissotriton helveticus, assembly GCF_964261635.1. NCBI lineage: Eukaryota > Metazoa > Chordata > Amphibia > Caudata > Salamandridae > Lissotriton > Lissotriton helveticus. The sequence goes on from NC_136067.1 coordinate 1,870,346,588, forward strand.
GGATCCAGGGCTTAATTGGCATGAAATGGGAAATTTCCAGCCCCAAAAAATATTTCTTAGGGAACTAGGCTAGGGTGCTCACTGTCACCTTTATTGTATGCAGCCTTTATTGAACTCCTTGCATGTGCCTTGAGGAGGATTGAAGATTTCCAAGCCCCAGTATTAAACTCCTCCACACTCAAACTGTATGCCAATGATCTGGTTCTGTACATTCATTTGGATCCCTCAGCTATTAAGAAACATATCGAGCTGTTAAGGAATTGTTCATCTGTGGATGATATACAACAAATACTGCCAAGACATAGATGCTGCTTTTCAATAACAACATGGAGGACTTGCCAGAAGTTTTGTAAAAGATTTATAGTAGAAATCCCATTAGGTATTTGAGGATTACAGTCATAAGTAATCTTGGTGATTTATATACGCTGAATTATATACCCTCAACAGTAAGATCAGAGATAAATTGGAGCGGTGGCAGAAACTCCAAATCTCAAATGTTGGCAGGGTGGCAATGATTAAAATGTACATGTTACCTTTCCTGATTTTTTTTCAAGGACAGTTCCGGTGCACCTATCCAACACACATTTCTCAAAACTCAATGAGAGGATTACTAGTTTTATATGAAATAAGGCCAATCCACGGATAAGTCTGCAAAAGTTAAATCTTCGTTGGGAAGAGGGAGGAGTGGCACTCCCAGATTGCAAAGTGTATCTGACTGCTTTCTGAGTTATGCATACCAGGATCCACAAAGTATCTAAGGCATCAATGCAGGATAATTTCTATATGGAAAAGATGTTGGAAGAGGGTCCATCACACCCAAAATTTCCCAAATCCTATGAGAGAAATCCTAATCTGGCTAGATACAAGACAGTAGTATTATTTAGGCAGAAACAAAAGCAGCTATAGAGATACCTCTGCATACCATAGATACATCCAATGACCCCCCGCCCCCAAATGTTTATGCCCTACAGATCTTAAACAAACAGCTAAACAGTGTGAAAGAGCCAACTGGGAAGGGTAGGAGATTGGATTAGAAGTAATGGATTATATCCTGGGAAAGAAGGCAGACAAGATCACTTTCAGCCCAGGCCAGGAACATCTGGGAATATTTACAAATGCAAAGCGTACTCAAGAAATTCTTCCCGCTTCAGATAGAGGAATCAAGGAAAAGAGTAATGGAAATACACAATCCTAAAAACATCACAAAGAAGATTGGGCAATGTGTAAGATGGCTTCGAATTTGTCACAATGATGCTGATAAAATGTTTCACATTGCCCAAAAATAATGGATTAAAGAAATTGGCTTGAATGTGGCTGAAGCAGACTGGTCAGAAATATCAGTTTTTAACACCCAAATGTTGAGGGGGGGATTCTAAACGGATGCAGATGTATTTGATATGGTTAATATATTGCACCCCTAAAAAACTACATGTTTGGAATACAAATATTCCAGACAGCTATCCTAGATGTAAGCAGATGTGCACTTGGGAGCACATGATCTGGAGTTGCCAGAGGCTAAGGGGATTCTAGCATACGGTTCTAACGTGTATGGGAGAACTTACGTGCTTTGGTTGTACTGGACTCTTAGTCAATACTCTTAGGAATCTCCAGTCAGCTGGACATAAAGACTAGAAATTTGCGAGGTTGGTGGTACATAGCAACTTTGCTAGCTCATTCAGTGATAACCAACTGCTAGAAATCACCGCACCCACAAGAATTTCAGCTATGACTGAACAAGCTGCACCTTGTTTATATAAAAAACATATTTATATGCACAAAGATAGGGGAGGAGTAATACATCTTTTAAAGATTGGAAAAGATACACTTGTTATACAGAAAGCACTTTAGTGAAATGAATTAGTAGATTGCATGAATTAAAGAAAGAAGAGCACTGTTTGCTGCAATTTGGGAGGGAGATTTATAAGGTCTGTCGCATCTCTGCAAATCAGCAGGGATGCGCCAGAAAACTTGCGACACGCAAAACTACCCGTGCGCCACCAGTGATGGGCCGCATTTACAATGTGGCGCATCGGGGCACATGAATGGGTAGATGCGTGTCGCATCCCGTTGCGTAAGGGCGACGCATTGCTTGAGTCATGTCTCAAGAGCTATGCGGCTCCAGCAATGCTCAGGGGCACCCTATGCCTAACATGCTGAGTCACTCCTTACGTCTGCTTCAAGCAGGTGCAGGGTTTTGATGCAGCATGGCCGAAAAGTGACTCAGTGAAATCTTGTAGATTTCACTGCGTCACTTTTACGAGGCGTTCCTGCGACGGAACGCCTACCCTGCGCCGGAACGCCCACATGAAACCTGACACAGGTTTCATGTTGCGAAGGGCTTTACAACGTGACACATCTGCCTAGATGAGTCACGTTGTAAATAAGGCGCAACGTGGCGCATGGTTTACGCCGCCGCTGCGTCACAGTAGTGACGCTATGGCGGCGTAAATGTGTTGCAAGGCGGTTGTAAAACTGCCCCTCAGTTTCTAAAGCGATGAGGTGTTTATTTAAGACTTTGGGCTAGGAAATGCTTTTTGGCATTAAAATATTCCGTAGGGAATGCGCTTTAGAAAGATGAAGGAAAAAAAACGATTTTCTTACAAAATTTCTATGACCATCTATAACTGATCCATTTTCTGGAGCCTGGTGCACTGTTGTACAATACTCCCCAGATCAATGAGCCATTAATTAATAGCTATGGACATCCTATAGATTTCATCTTCCAATTGTAAAATGGAAACTCGCCACCCTTCCCTCCCCCTTTTGGTTGTCGTATGTGGTCAGTGGTCTCAGCTGGATTGCAGATGCAAATTATAGATACATATTCTTATGATTCACAAGGAAGTGAGGAAGGTCCCTTTCACAAAACATTTCCTTTTGATCTTCAAGGAGTCTCTATGTGGAAGTTATGAGTCGCAAATTAATTTGTGACTAGTAATGAAACTTTAGTATACCATGTCTTTGGATCTTCCACCAGCTAAGCCTGCATTGCATTTCTGGGGACTGGAAGCTTTAGGAGTGCAAACGACTTTGGTACATAAGGCACCTGCGTCCTTAATATGTCCTCTGTCATTAGTTATCACATTAGCCATTATTTGGTATTTTAACTTTACAAAGTAATTATTTAAATATACTTTAATTATATTTTTGTGGCTCATATGCTAAGAAAGTGTAATGTCCCTGTGTTACTATCCTAAATATGAAACCTGTGGTCTATTTATCCTTACCATTAGTGCCTAGTACAGTTGAGGTCCAAAGAAGAAACAATAACGTCCCCCGAAATCATATACCAAATTACTGCTCCTTTAGGCATGTGGAGTCTAGGATTTGCCATACTATGATTAACAGTCATCAATGGATGCTTTATACATAGGGCCTCAGGTCTAAGCCACTGAAGCTATTCTTTCTTTGAAGTTCACATAACCTGGAGATCTGACTCCCTTTGCTCCTCAGGGGCCTGAATCTGTCTCTCACAGCAAGTCTATATTACCCTAGCTGGAAATGGAGATGGCATGGAATAAATGGAGTTCTCATTCAGATTGTGTGGGTCTTTTTCCTCCTCATGCCCTCCTTGTCGTTGGGTGCCGGGCTCTAAGAATTTCTACATTTCAGGCTTTCTCTCCCTAGGGCTGTGTGTAAGGTTTTTTTCTGCACTGTTTCTTAAAAGATGAGGCTTTAAGCCAGTGAAGAGAACTGACATCAGAAGCACTAGCTTGTGTAAGAACATTATTCATCCCTAAGGGGTTTATTCATGAGAGCCCTGTATCACTTTTGCACCATGGAAAGTGGTACGTGCTCCATGCGGGGCTCTCATAAAGATTTACGAAGCCACGCAAAGCCACCCTGTGTGGCCTCATAAATCATAAGTAAGGCGACACAGCGCAAATCCCTTTGTAGCCTTACTCTGCACCCAGATGTTGGGCCATATTATCAAGAATGGCGATAACTTTATCGCCACTTTAACGGCAAGAAACTGCAGTTAAAGCGGCGATAAGGGGCTTGATAATATGCCCTTTAGAATTCCCATAGAAGCCCAGGCACTGGTGTGAAGGACATCAAACCTGGGCTTCTATGGAATTCTGTGGGAATTGCTGCTAAAGCGGCGATAATGTTATCGCCGTTCTTGATAATATGGCCCGTTGTTTCATGGGCATTTTGGTGGGTTTTCCCACGCAACACTCATAAAATTTGATGCTGCACCAGCTTTACAAGGTGATGTAAAGTTGGGGAAGTGTCAAATCCCTATGCCTTCCTCATTTTTCCTCTGTCCGCGCTTTCTGCATTCTGAAGCACACATAGAAAGAGGAAAATGCCTACTAGAATTGTTTTCGTGCAGGCAGGTGCTCCTTTATGCACACAAACAATCCTGCCTGCAATTGAGACACCCTTGCACCATGGTGCAAAGTTGCCTACACTGGTGCAAGGCTGCCGAAAGGGCACCAGTGCAGACAGAAAGGACAGGATACACCATCCTGCTTAAATGCAGTGCAATTCTGCCCTGTCACTTTGGTGTACAGCAGCACATCAAGGTGCCTTGCTGCACTGCCCTGCGCCAAAATGCCAAAAATTAGTCCCTAAGTGCCCTGAAAATCCCAATTCAGTTGCAAATACACATTTGCACCAGAATCAGGGTTCCAAATATCACACCCCTCATGGTTTTGCCAGCATGATTTATTCCTGGTAAAAGACTGGGATAAATTGTACTAGTCAACTGTGCATTTTATGAGCTGTTGCATATCAGAACAAAAGGAAAACTGGTATTAACACATTATCACTACTTAACTGTCCAGAAATCAGATGAGTGCTGTCATTGTTCACCAGGTAATGAATACATCCGATTTATCATATTTTTGAGGTGCATAAAAACTAACCAAGATTGTATGGCTCCTTAAATAAACTCTTAGGTGTGGGTGAATCAGAAGGCTAGCTTATTTGGAATCACATATTTAGTTCAACGCAGACACTAGAAGAACCCATGAGAGCTTTCCTAAACGTCTCCAGTAGAGAAAGGAGGAATTTGGCTCTTTTTTTCTCTCAAAGTTTGTAGAAGACAAAATGGACACTTAATGACATTAAAACCTATGACCTGTGAAGCACTTTCAGGGTAAATCTGAACACAATCCTTGCTGTCTTTAAAAGTACCCTACCCTCCATTAACAATATTGGGGCATACTCTCAAGGACTTATCACCAAATTATCAGCCCTTTATCACAGCCAAATTGGCGATAAATCCATCGCTGCATTCACAAGCTGGTTTCTTAAGCCCATATCACCAGATTACCTGCGATAGCAGCCGCAAAACACATGGCCACAGATGACACCGGCAACTAACGCTAATGAGATGCAGAGTAGGCGTTCCAGTGCAAAAAAAGTGAACACACCACTTCGCAACATTTGCAACGACCAGCAAGATCGGCGATAAGAACAAAAAACAGGTGATAAGGTGCGTTAGCAGCAGGAATCTAACACCTGCTCTGACCTGGTGTAAAGTCAGACGTCAACCTGCACCATAAAAGGGAAACCAGCCCTGAGCCACACCTGAAGAACAATAGATGCCATGGAGCCAACGATCATGCATCTCTGACACCCAAGACGGCCACAACACCCACCACCCCCAAGTCCGCAACCTCCCCCAGACACCCCATGACAAAGATATGTGACAACTTTACGAAATCATCAACAAAACAATTTGCCTGATGTCGCACAAGTACAACACTCAACATGCATGTGAGGACGGAAAAATGAGAATCACTCAGTCACATCTGAATTACCAAACAAAACATTTTATTCAAATTACAATCAAAACAACTATTTGGAAGAGCCATGGCGGGTCATCTCTCGACAACCTGTAAGTCACAGCTTGCAAGAGAAAATTCAAGATGAGAAGGTGTGTCATGCACTCATCAAAGGACAGAGAGAGAGAGAACGATAGATATAGAGAGTGAGAGAAAGAGAGAGAAAGAGATAGAGAAAGAGAGAGAGGGAGAGGGAGAGGGAGAGTGAGAGAGAGAGAGAGAGACTAAGAGAGAGAGGGAGATAGATAGATAGAGAGAGAGAGAGAGAGAGAGAGAGAGAGAGAGAAAGAGAGAGGTAAAGAGAGGGAGAGAGAGAAAGAGAGAGACAGAGAGAGACAGAGAAAGGAAGAGAGGGAGAGGGAGATAGAGTGACAACACTACAGACCCAGGCCTCACTGCCCAACTGCTGCCACTGGTGTGACTCCAGCCATGTGCCGGTACACACTGCAGTCCACCAGTTCCCATATCTGAAACAGAGTCCAGATTTGGGAATGGCAGAGTACATACAATTTCACATGCCATCATCGCATGCTTGCCCCTGCGCACACACGCTGCGGCACCCCAGCCCCCCCCCCTGCTGCCCAGTGGTGACTACCCGCCCCTGCGCACCAAGGCAGCTGCACCCCAGCCCCTCCCGCCACCAGCGGTGACTCCCCGCCCCTCCCTGCGGAAGGTGACTGCTCACCTTCAGTCACCAGCGTGTCTCCAAGAGGCAAGCTCCAAGCCCGTGGCACACGACCTTGGCCGCCCCCACATCATGCAGCCGCACCACGGGCCACCAGGTCACACACTTGATTCTGGGTCTTGATTTCGCAATGGCCGAGAACATATCAGTGCACAGTGCATCATCTCATACTGCACACCCGCTCAGCCCTTTAGGTGCCACTAACTCTGTGATCCGCGAGTCAATGCCACATAGCGGTAGGCCTGCGCTGCCCGCTGGCTCTGGCCTTCGCTGCGGTCCAGCAGGGCACACAAATCCTGAGCAATCCAGACCACCAGAATGGGGCATCATTGCAGGCTGCACACCCGCTCAGCACTGAAGGTACTCCTACCTCAGTGCACCATCCTATGGCGGTGTGCCTGTGCCGCAGAGTCTGTGACCCGCAAGTCATGGACCCTCTATGATTGGGTATCGTGTGGACGTCATCATGTAACCTCCGGCCCTGTTGAATGTGCTGTGGTAGGGCCCTAGGTCCTCATGCATAAATAATATGCACATAGATACACCCAGATAGAGAGTGGAAATGGCGTCCAGCACATGAGCCTTTTTATTGGCAGGGTCACATGTCCTGTGACGCCTGTGCTGAATGGGTGTGGTGTGGGTGTATACCAGCAATGAGGGAGTGGCTGTGGCATGCTGACAACTAGACCTGTGATCAGCAGATCACTCTAGGATGACCTGGGACATGTAGCGTTGTCCCCCTCCCTGTAAGCGTAAGCAGAGTGGGCTGACCTGGCGTATGCCAAGCCTGCATAAGGGTGTGAACAATGACCCCAGGGCTCTGGGTGTGGTCCGTCCTGGGCTGGACTAGGAAGTAACTGATGCGTGTGTCCCTGTTGTGGTGCCGGCACCACCCGGACCACAATCGGCAATGTGTCACCCTGTGACCCAAGTCCCACAACATGGACCCTGCATTCATCCATACTTCCACCCTTGAAAAGATCATAGACATGAAACATCTGTGTGAATAGGAATGTTTAATGCACATTCAGTGGAGTGGTGTTGCTGGAAAAGTACATGGCCATGAAAACCCCACTTTTGATTGAAGGCCCGTGGAGGGCCAGCCAGAGTCCTTCAGGGAAGGACAAGTCCAAAGGCAGAGGAAGAGTTCAGTCCACAGTCTGCATGCTGTGTCATTGGTGACCAATCTGAATATGGCAGTCCATGTTGCGGTCCACGGTGAATGTGGCAGAGTGTATCGGGGGACAGTGGAAAGTGATGATGCAGAGGGCAGAACCAAGCAGGAACCATCCATATCGCGGAGATGAATGCTACAGTTTTCTTCTTACCAGGAAGTCAGATTCATCCGCATCTTTGTCCTTTGCTGTTTCATGTGCCTCACGTGTGGGCGGTGGTGTTGTGTCTCCAGCACTCTGTGGCAGTGATACAGCAGGGGCCGGAGGTGGATTGTCTGCCGATCTGTGTAGCACTGACACTTCAGGGGCGGAGATGTGGATGTAGTGGTAGCAGCATCATTCATCTGCGCCAGGTCTTGTGGCAGCAATGCCATGAGAAGGATCTTTAGGTCATTGAGGAACACAGCTACCATTCAATGGTGTGCAGACGTGGCAGCCGCTCTTTCTGCCTGCATCCGCTCCATGGTCTCCATTAACCTCCACCTGTGTCACAACTCCTGGATTACATCGCTGGAGCCACTCCGACTAGACAGTTGTTCTTTTCTCAGAGTCAGGTCTCCAGCGATGTCAGCCATGGTTCATTGGAGGGCATGGACCGGACTGTGGATGTCCGTTAGGGACTGTGAGTGGTCCCTGATGGGACTTAGACACACACTTAGGGCATCTAGTTTGGCTGCCATGTGGTCGAACCCACCCGCACCTGTTCAGCCAGCTGCTCCTGGCACCCAACACACGCCGTTGGAAGGCCATATGGTCTTCGTGGGGGTCCTGGGAGACAGCTGTGGTGGTGGGTGCTGCCTGCTGTGTGGTCTGTGCAGGGGGTTGGGTCTCCTCATAGCAGCTGGGCTGCCCTGATCCTGGAGGTGGGCTGCGGAGGCAGTCAATGAACTCATGGAGGGCGTCTGTGTTGTAGGTGTGGTGGTCCTCTTCATCATCAGAGAAGAGAGGTTTGGGCTGCTCTGCAGTAGGTGTTGATTCTCCCTCTGCAATGTGAAGGGGAGATGCAGTTTAACATTGTGTTCACATGTATGATGTCGCACTGTACATGTTGACATACAAACTGCATGACAGTGTACATTGTGGCTGTTTGGGAGGAACTGCCTATTTGAAGCGGGACAGTGGACATTTTGAAAACATCACAGATGTGTGTTTGTACTTGTACATTATCAATAGGGGTGGGCGGAATTTGCGTAATCGCGTTATGCATATCTCCGCGAAACGGTAACAAATCTCCACAAACACGCAGAAATTCCACGAACATGCGGAATTGCTTGTTCACTGCACTTTTCTCCTGTTTGCAATTGCTGTTTGCGTGCTCGGGGGGAAATATCTCGTGAACACGTAATTTGAGAACACGAACAAGGAAAGAATTTCGCAAAGTCGCGGAACGCAGAATTTTGGACAATTTTGCGTTCTCCGCGGAATGCGAAATTTCCCAAATTCAGGGAGCGGAACGGAATTTACCGCCCAGGCCTAATTACCAACTCACATTTCCCTGCTATGCCAAATATTTCACTGTTCTCATAATGCTAATTACTTTCATCTGCTTCTGTCTATTAATAATTGCAGCACTTGCCTTCTATCAAGAATCAGAATGGTTCAATAAATATTGAAACGCCTCTTTGTGTATTTCTTGTGTTTCTCTCTAGGTATACACGAGTAATTGAGCAATCGTGTTCAAGGTCTTTTACCACGATTCTTGGAGAGGCAGGGTTGTCATAATCAGATGTTGCCTAATCCATTTGTTACCTTCTTAGGGATATTTATGTTTCACTGTGAGCCAGCAGGACTATAGGCCAAAATCTCCTGAGGGGGTTCGGGTTCTCAGGCTAGCACCAGTCCAAAATCTATGTTGTCCAACAAACACACACTTTGACCTGTGAGGTACAAGCTGTACAACAGAGAAAATATGGTAATACGTTGCTAAATTTAGCACGTTATTGAATCAGTCATCTGTATAGACAGTTCCAATCCCAATGATATAGCTCAGGAGTTTAAGTGCCTGCTGCAGGTATACTGGTTCTGGTGCCAGTAGAATTGGGTGGTGGGTTCATATGTCTGTTGTACTAAGAAGAGTGTGACTGTGAGTGTGTGACCTTAAATTGGTTCCTGCTAAACTGAAAACTATCAGAAGATGCAATCCCAACACACCCCTCAGGGTGGCAAAACAAGGGTTTCGCATACAAGAGAGAAACTGGAGGAGAGATTACGATCCCTTTAGAGAGAGAAAAATCTAAATCCTGTACTGAGCTGTACAAGAAGCCTTTATTGGCATAAACATTTGCCTTCTTACTGAACAAATAATGTTGGCTAGTAATTCAACTAAGGCACTATTTCAAGCCATTACAAAACTTTCCGCTTCACCTATCTGCAATGCAGCAGAAGGAAGTCAGGCATTCGGCAACTTTTTGGAGAAAAAAATTCAACAAAAAGTGGAGGTAATATTTATTTCTTTATTTTGAAAGTTTTATAGAGCGCGAACATGATCATTACGAATATCAGAGCGCTTTACAGACAGAGTGTGACTAAAAGTTACAATAAAGAAGCAGGAGGCCAATAAACATACAAGGTGCAATATAAAACTAGTCACATGAAGGAAGTATTGAGTTACCAGATTACATGCAAAATACAATCAAAATAGTCTGAGGAGGAGAAGTATTGAGTTAACCGAATACAATAGACAGAGTTCATGAAAATGTGGCTAGGAGGAGAGCTTTTACTTCTTTTTTGAAGGATGCTGTAGATGAGATAAGTCTGATTTCTGGAGGGAGGGCATTCCAAATCCTGGGCGCCATTCCTGAAAAGGAATGTTTGTAGGTTTTTTCTTGTGGAATCTCTTAAGTTTCAAAAGAAGATTGTCTGCGCTTCTTGTCGCTTTTGATCCACCAGATATTGTCAGTTTCTGTGCGAGATAACTGGGGGAGTTGTAGTGTAAGGCTTTGTGGGTCATACAGGCTATTTTCAGATGTATTCTGGCTTCGTAGGGCAGCCAGTTTAAAGCTTTTAGGTCAGGAGGGATGTGTGACCTTTTTTTCGAGCCTGTGATAAGTCTGGCTGCAGCATTAATAGAGGCTTTTAATGGTGCTATAGATGAAAGGGGGAGACCACAGAGTGTTGCACTGCCATATTCGACTCTAGGGATGACCAAGGCTTGGACTGCAGTTTTGAAATCCTTGGGAGGAAGGAAAGGTTTTAATTTACGCAATGTGTTGATGTGGAAATTAGCTCCCTTCGTTGCATTGCTAATGTGATGTTGCATGTTGAGATTACAGTCGAGTGTTATGCCTAACGATTTCGCGGAGTCCACAATAGTAGGTTGAACGTTGAGAGCAGTGAGATGATTGAGCTGGGCTGAATGATGTGGACTTTGGAGGGAGGTGCTATTAGGAGGAATTCTGTTTTTAACGCGTTAGGTTTGAGGTGATTCTCTGCTATCCAGGTCTGAGTGTTCCTAAGTGTTGTGTTGAGTAATTTGATGTTGTCGATGGTGTTTATTTTGAGGTAGAGTTGGGTGTCATCAGCGTACATGTGGAGTTGAACATTAGATGCTTGGAGTAGTGCGGTAAGAGGTTCCATGACTAGGTTAAACATAGTAGGGGAGAGGGAGGATCCTTGAGGGACACCCAGAGTAACAGGAACTGGAGAGGACATAGTGTTATTAATCTTGAATTTTTGGGTCCTGTTGTGCAGAAAGGAGGTGAACCAATTGAGAACTGTCCCTGAGATACCCATTCTGAGATTCAACAGATCAAGTAGATTCTCATGCTTGACCGTGTCGAAGGCTGAGGAGAGATCGAGTAGTATGAGGAGGCAAGAACCATTCTGATCCAGTACTTGAAGTGCATCATCAATGATGTGGGTCATGGCAGATTCAGTGCTGTGGCCTTCTCGGAAGCCTGATTGGTATGGGTTGAGGAGGTGAAAGTGCTCGATGTGTTTAGTCAATTGAAGGTGCAAGCATTTTTCTAGTAGTTTGGCTAGGGTAGGGATATTGGTGATAGGGCGATAGTTGTTAAGATCAGAGGGGTCGGCTGTGGGTTTCTTCAAAATGGGTGAGGCCTGCCCCACCTTGAGGGAATCCGGGATGCATCCTTGTTGAAGTGAGCTATTAATGATTTTTGTCCAAAGGGGGGAGAAGTAATGATATAAAGTCCTGAATGGCATTTGCGGGTAGAGGGTCAGTGAGGTGCTTGGGGGGCTTCAGTGTGCTGGGAATCTTGGAAATATTATCTTCAGAATACATTTCAAAGGATGACCATGAGGCATTGTTTTTTAACTCAATGGGCGTTTTATTGTGTGCGCTAGAGTAGAGATTTAGATCAATAAGGAGTTCATTCTTGATGTTGTCTGTCTTTAAGTTAAAGAAGGAAGAGAATTCTTCACATGACGGCAGTGCATTAGAGGTGTTTGAAAGAGATTGAGAGACATCTCTGGATTGAGTTTTTATTAACTCGAACAGTTTTTTAGGTCGGTTTTTTGTTTGATCAAGCTGGAGGCTAAAAAAAGCAGTTTTTGAGCGTTTGATTTTTCTGAAGTAAGCGTTTCTTTTTTTCTTGAGTGTTTTGAGGTGCAAAGCAGATGGGACAGATCTCCAGTTACGTTCTGCCTGTCTCATCGGTCTTCTGTCGTCATTCAGTAATCCGTCAAACCATGGTTTAGAGATTTTTGAAGAAACATTCTTTAATTGAAGGGGGGCAGCTGCGTTGATAATAGAGGACATCGAATTGAGGTAGTGATCGGTAAGGACCTGAACATCAACAACGCCAATGGGGGTAAGAGAAGATTGTGGTTGGGGGAGGGTAGAGAGTTGGGGTTGAGTTTCTTCAGATTTCTCTTCCAGACCTTAGGTCTGGTGGATTGAGCGGGAATGAGCTTACATTTTTCAGTAATGAAGAAAGTGATAATGAAGTGGTCCGACCAGTCACAGGGTTGGATTGACTCGAGTTGGATGGAGTCAGCTTTGGAAATGATAAGATCCAGGATAGAGCCTTTGTCATGGGTGGGGCTGTTGCAGATTTGTGTGAGGTCTAGGTCATTGAGGAAGTATTTGAGACAATTGACTAAGGAGTCGTTGTGGTCGTTCCAATGAAGATTGAAGTCCCCCAGGAAAATCTGTGTATGTAGACGTCCAGTGTTCGTTGTGACCAGATCCATGAAATGCTCAGAGACGGTGAGGTTGTCTCCTGGAGGATGGTAGAGAATATGTAGGGAGCAAACCGGGTTAGCTTCGCTGATGATATCAAGACAAAGGTATTCACAGGAGTAGAATAGAGGAGAACTAACTCTATTGACTGCCAGATTTGATACGGTGAATACACGCAAGTCCACCCCCTGTTTAGCCAACTCTGTCTAGCCTAATGATATAGTAGTTAGGGGGAACTAGAATGTCTATGAGTGGTGAGGAGGAGTCTGATAACCAAGTTTCGGTGAGTATGATCAAGTCTAGGTCATGTGCGATGATGAGGTCTGCAATGTCTGAGGCATGTCTGGGGGCCGATCTGCAGTTTAGAAGAGTGCATTTAAGCCGAGGAGTGACGAGGGAGGAAGAGGGGTCGTGAGTGAGAGAGACTTTTTTTTAGATTATCAGGCACGATACCTCTATCCTTCTGTTTGGAGGGCCTGTGGGGATTGAGAGGAATAGTAGGGTGGGAAGATATGTGGGGACTGTGTGGGTCAGGGGTGTGATATCATATGAGTGTAGGAGAGAGCGTATGTCCTATGAAGAGAGAGGGTTGACGCTGCGATGAGGACGGGTGATAGAGTTACGTGAGGGGATAGATGTCCAATAAAGAGGGTTCTGTTTGCAGGGAGGAGGGGGATGGGTGAGGGGCTTGGAGGGTGGCGAAGTTTTAGGGGGTAAAGGGTTCCTGAGTTGATTAAAACATAACTCTTTGAAGGAATGGAGATCATCTTTTATTTGAAGAAGAGTAGTCATAATCTTATCCAAGGTAAGATTGGAACATTGGAGGTGTTGGTGTTAGAGTGATAAGAAGATTGGGATTGGGGCTGTGAGACTCGGTTAAGAGTGAGATCAGATGAAGGTAAAGGTGGGGAAGGGGGTGATGATGAGTAGAGAGTGGTGCACATTGAAGGAAAATGTCAAAGGGAACTGGAAATGGCTAATGGAGGGAGGAGAGGTATGATGGTTGGAATAATATTGGGAAGCGAGAGGTCACAACTTGGAGCCAGCGGTGGAACGACTACTGTGCATGGTGTGTGAGGGGATTCAGTGGGAGGGGGATGGTTTCTGTTTGGAGCAATAGAGGGATCGACAACTGTGTAGGCTTCTTGGGGGGTTTCAATAGGAGGTGAATGGTCAACGTTAGGAGCCAGAGACGGGACGACTGCTGAATAGAGAGCGTGAACGGAAGTGGTACTCGGTAGAGGGAGGACTAAGGTGTTGTTATGAGATAGGGGGGCAGTGGAGGGGGGAGAGGGACAAGAAGTGAAAAGGGCTGTGGGCATAGTGGGAAGCCTGAGAGATTGTGCAAGAGGAGAGTTAGACGATGAGGTAGAGTAGGTTGGTGGCGTGAGAGGGTTAGGGGAAGAGTGTAGGGGGTGCTGGAAGGTGAGAAAGAGAGATTGAGGGAGGAGTGAGGAGCAGCGATCAAGGATGGCAGGGGGGTAGGGGATGGGAGGGTAGCAAGGAGGGTAGGGGAGGTGGTGGCCAGAATGTTGGGAGAATGGGTCAGTTGGGTAAGTTGGGAGGATGTAGGAGGATTAGACACATAATCTTTTATAGTGGAGAAGATGTTATCAAATAGATTTAGACTGCGGTCTGTGGATTGAATGAGAATAATTCCGTTGTTGTAGATTGTGGCGTGGAAGAATTGTGATGGAGCAGTGTAGATCATGAGACCGTGTGCTGATTTCTTCGTCGAGGAGATAGAGAATAAGGCTAGGAGAGCTTTCCTCCATTGGGCTCTACGTCTGGTGAAGAGAATGATATCAGTGGTCGTAATTCCATTATGTGGTGTGAAGTAAGGGTCAGCAAAAGGCGTTTTTGGGTGAGATTTAAGAAAGTTGTGTTTGTAGCGTTTGGCAGATTTTTTGGTGAGTTTGGGAGGGTAGATGATATTGTATAAGTGAGTGCCTGTAGGTTCCATTGTGAGAATAGTGAAACCGGGATAGAGGGGAGAAGACCTGTGTAATAAGGATGCGTAGAAACAGGGGACGGGAGGAGAGGGGAGGCTTAAATCATAATTTGAATAGTAAAGGAGAGTGATAAGATAAATAGTAAGTAGAGGAGAAAGGGTGCCTGGACAAGAATGGACTAATCATAAGTAGGATAACACAGGGCGTAAATGTAGTCCTAATAATAGTAAAATAAGCCTAAACAGGTGAGTCACAGAACAATCCTGATATTATAGATAGTAGACGGTAGACAGTAGACAGTAGAGTCGCAGAGGGTTTGAGGTCAAGGATAAACAGTCCCTTAAAGAAAGTTTCAGAATTTCAATTGACATACACAGAACTCTTGTCTCAGGATAAGTGTTAATGTAGATCTATGGTAGTTGGATAGTAAGCTTGGTAGCTGCAGGGTTCGTGCTATATCCTTGGTGTGACCTATTCCAATATGGCCGCTTCATAAATAAAGAGTTTACAAAGAAGCAATGCAGTCCTATTTCTTTTACCATGGATTAGGGTTGTTGGTTGTAGTCTTGTTTTTGTTTCCACGGGCTTGTCCTACCTCAGTTACAATGGTTGGTGTTTGGTAAATCTGAGATAAGATCATCTGAGATAAAGGTTGTGGGGGATGTGCCTCTCATACTCGTTGATGGAGTGTCCAACCATTTTACTCCTGAAAAACGCTGTGTCCTCCATTTTAAAGTGCCATTGCAGATAGAAAAAGTATCTAACATGGGTGCGACAGAAATATACTCACTGCATCCACTGTGTTGCTCCTTTAAAGATGTTTGCTCGATGCCAGTAGATGCTGACAGTCCAGGGAACCATCCCTTAGATAAAAAATCCAGGGAGATGTGAGTGTGCTCCAATTCGTTGTTATCCTCAATCTGAAAACGTGTGGAGGGGTGTTATAGCCTGGTTTGTGTGTGCGATTTCCGCGCTGTCCTGCATTGGCCCCAGGGGGGCGGAGCTAAACATAAACTTCTTCCGCGTCTCTCCCGGTAAGGTTTCCCAAGTGCTACCAGTAGATGCGGTCCCGCCCGTGCAAGAGCATCAACAGGGGGTGTGAGGCAATCCCAGCGAGGCAGAGAGTATTCAAATCCCCTTGTCACTCGCAGCTCGGAGCCCCCAGGTCAGCCGTCCCCTTCCCCTCGATCCGGAGAGGGCCTGTAACTGTAACTGCGGGGGATGTCTACGTCTCGGACTCCGTCGACCTCCAGTGGTTTTACCTACCAGATTAGCATCAAGGCCAGTATGGGGATCTCAGATAAGACTATTCTCACTGAATTTGCCTGCTAACAGAGGATCAAGTCACACTTGCTATTTCCAAGACAAAATTGCGATCTCCACTGGATCCCTATGCACCCATTATTTTCCACCTATTCCACAATGTAGTGCCCCATCTCTGGCAAAGTCTTCAATGCCATCTTTAGTGCGGTCTTTTTTCCAAGGCAGTGGAAGGCTGTTTCGGTTCTTCAACTGTTGAAGAAACATAACCTAAATGAGCAGGACCCGAACAACTATTGTCCCACATCTAGACTGCCCTTCCAAGCAAAGTTGGTGGAAAAAGCCATGAACACTCAATTGGCCGCTCTCTGGAGAACAACGGCCTGCTTGATGACACAAAGTTTGGTTTCCGTAGTGGCCACAGTGCGGCATCAGCACTTATTGTGGCCAGTGGATAAGGGTGGCAATGCCACCCTTAACTTGCTCTGCCTATCTACGGCATTTGACATAATCAATCATGACCTTCTGATTGACCAGTTACAGAGTCTGGGGATTCAGGGTTCGGCTCTTCAACTCTTGCAATCATTCTCCACAAGTCATATTCAATCGGTTTCTTTTACAAACTTCACATCTGAACCCTATTCACTGCCTTTTGGGGTAACACAGGGATCATCATTGAGCCCAAGGTTGTTCAATCTCTACGTTACCCCCTTATAGCTTTAATCAAATTATTTAGGTTGATTCAGGTGTCTTACTCAGGTGACACCCAGTTTGTGGTTTCGTAACCTGATAAGGGTCTGACATGAGCAACACCTTTCGGAGCTGCATGAGTTCAGTGAGCCGCTTCATGGACAAAACTGTCTTAAGCTAAATTCATCCAAGACTGAAGTCATCTTGTTTGGTAATATTCCCATTTTCTGGTCCCACGTTTGGTGGCCTGTTGAACTAGGCACCCATCTGACACCTGGTCGATGACATATTGATGTGTAAAGAGCAAGTTATTATTATTGAATTTTGTAACGCGCCTGGTTACCCTTGGGCCTCCCCGCGCTCTAACAAAAGTATCTCTGTATCTTTTTTCTCCCTGCAAATACATTTAAAAATGTGCTCAATTCCTATTTTTTGGCATGAAAAGACTGTCGTCATTGCACTTGTTCTTGCTAGGGTAGGCTACTCCAATGGATTATATCAGAAACATTTTGAATAAACTGCACATTTTGCAAAACTCAGCAGCTCGGATGCTGATGAAGTTCCCCAGATCTGGTTCGGCCTTGGAAGCCATTAGCATATTGCATTGGCTACCCCTAAAGAAGCATATACTCTTCAAGGGCCTGTGTGTGGGCTACAAAGCACTTACTTCCTAGGCCCCACTTATCTTAGGGATAGGTTCAGATGATATCAGCCCGGAAGGACTCTTCTCTTGTGCTCTGCTAGTGACTTGGCGATTCCCACCAGCAAATTGCCCACCTGGGGAGGCAGGAGTTTATTTCATCTGTATGTCCCAAAATTGGAATTGTTTGCCTCTGGAGCTAAAAAGGAGGGTTCATGGTTTCCTGAACCCTCCTTATTAGGGTTCAGGAAATTACTGAAGACCTTGCTATTCAGTCACAACTAGCTATTGTTTTGTTATCCATTTACCTCTCCTTCGTAGCGCCAAGACGCCTCTGGGCATACGATGTGATCTACAAATTATAAAACCAAATCAACATTATTTTTAATGTATGATTGCACGTCTTGTGCTCTTTCTGGTCCAGACCCTTTCCTGGACTAGGTGTGGTTGGAACAATTGCGCAAGTCAATTAATTGGCTAATGAGTGGCATAACGATGCCACTGTAGACCACCCAAATACAAACCCCTTTAGAATGAGCATACAAAGCCCCTTAGAGTGAGCATACATGTTCTCTGCATGCATTTTGGTTAACCTCAAATTTAAAACTAAACTAAATGACTGCCATTCAGTGTTTTTGTTTTACAAACTAACCCAAGGAAGCTTCACTGTCTTGGACTGCAGCAACGCTGTCCTCTATTCCCAGTACAACACACTCAATCAATCAGTTATTTATAAAGCGCAGCAAATCACCTGTAAGGGTCTAAAAGCCCTAGAGTTTGATGGCTGCTGTTTGGTTAATGTTTCATATGAACAACCAGGTCTTGAGTCCTTTTCTGCATTGCTGGAGCGATGAGGTGGTTCTGACCTGCAGTGGGAGTTTGTTTCAAGCTTTGGCCATCAAATAAGAGAAAGAGCATCCTCTACTGTTGGCTCGGTGGATCTGGGGGGGTCGACTTCGAGGACGAGGGAGGCAGAATGTAGGCATCTGGTTGGTTGGTGGAAGGTAATGCGCTTGTTGATGTATGTAGATCCTATCTTGTGCAGTGTATGCATGGGTCAACATCTTAAACCGGCATCTCTTCTGGATCAGGAGCCTGTGAAGCTTCGTAGGTGGGGATGAGTCTTGCAACAGAGTTTTGTATTGTCTGTAGCTTCTTCAGGAAGTGTGCCGTGATTCCTATCTAGAGAGTGTTCTAGTAACCTAAGCTGCTGGTGACTAGTGCTTGTGTAATGGTCTTTTTGGGGTCAACTGGGAGACACCTGATGATCTTGAAGAGCATGCGTAGTGTGTGAAGGTAGGCGGATGAGACTGTGTTTACCTGATGCTTCATAGATGGCTTGCTGTCCAAGATGATGCTAAGGTTTCGGACATGGTCTGTCGGGACAGGGGATGAACCGAGTTCCGTGGGCCACCTTGTCTAATTCCAAGGTGAAGAATTGTTTCCAAAGATGAGGACTGAGGGATGGTCTATGGGGTACGCCATAGATGATCTTCCTGGGTTCAGAGGTGAATGGTGGGAGACGTATTCTCTGGGTTCTCCCAGTGAGAATTGAAGCAATCCATTTGAGGGCAGGTCCCTGGATTCTGATGTGATGGAGTCTGTTGATCAAAATTTAGTGGGAGATGGTGTTGAAGGTAGCTGATAGGTCTAGGAGGATGAGGGTTGTCATTTTGCAGCAGTCCAGGAGGGCCCTGATGTCATTGATGGCTGCAATCAGCTGCCTTGGTGCTGTGGTTAGCTCAGGAATTCAGGTCACACACCGGTAAAAGCTACACTTGGTTGGACACCAAGGGCCATATTTGCCAAAATATAATGCAGAGCAGCACACCAAGTCACAATGCTGCACTGTGCTGCATTACAGCGCAAGGGCAAGAATGTGATGTATTTATAACAACACAGCGCATTCCTGCCCTTTCCCAGTGCTTGAACACAATGTGCAGCTTAGAGCCAACGCAGGCACTCTTGCACCATGGTGCATTGGTGTCTGCTTTGCAAGCAGTGTTTTTGCAGGAAGGCACACCCTTTTGCACAAAACAATCCCCTGATGCATTCTCCTCTTTCAAACATAGATCGATAAAAAACGAGGAGAAAGAAACATATTTCTCCTCATTATGCCTACCCTGGGAAGGCATAGCATATTCGCACATTCTCAGGTCTACCAGTAGTGGTAATTCTGGGAATGCATCAAAATTAATGGATGTTGAATGGGAACACCCTTGCACCACCCATGGTATACCTACCTGGAGCAGACTAATGCAACACAGCTATTTGTGCTGCATTGCATTACTATGTATTTATCAAGCAAGTCAGGGCCACGCAAGGGGGCCTGCCGTGGCTTGATTAATCTCATCTTTGGGGTTGGGTCACTTTTGCACCACATAGTGTGGTGCAAACGCAATGCAACCCCTTGTTATATATGGCCCAATGCTCATAAGAACAAAAGATAAAACATACAAATTTGAGCAAACTAGCTGAAAATTCGGGTTACACCACCCATGGGATGGTGGGTAAAGGGCTAAATACATGCCCTAACATGGGCACATTCAAATTAGTAACCTCTATTACACAGTGGCGGCTGGCATGTCCTGAGGGTGGTGAGATGGGGGCAAAAAAAAGAAAGAATAAAGAAAGAAAATAGACTTATCTTCCATGTTCAGCGTGACGTCCTCCTCCATCTGGTGTCTTCTGGATACTGTATGCAGGAAACTGCACTACCCTACTACAGCAGGCCTTCCCAGCGCTCCTAAGAGTACTGGAGGCCTGCGCTTTCCCTAACCCAGCTGTATAAGACAGCTAGGTTAGAGAACTTTAAAATATGCATATCTGGCTGCCTGTCACAAGGTGGCCCGCCAAACGGACAGGCGCATTTTAAAACGCACTGCACAGCTCCACCCTTCTGCCTCTCAGCAGCACAGGATCTGCCCCGTCCTGACACAGTTCCAGACGGGTTGCTGACAAATAAAATGGTAACAACTAACCTTTATTACTATTTTATTTTTCTGCTCTAGGGCTTGTGGTGCGAGGCTTCTCCGCTCAATTGGAGGAGCCGCCCCTGATTAACTACATCCTTTTGTTCATCCCCTCCACCAACGCCTTCTGAGGTTAAAACGAGCGAAAAAACACCCAGGTAAAAATAACGGGGCATAAAAACAAGGTCAGGCGATAACTATCACTAAGCGCACTTAGTGCTAGGATAATTAACGCCGTCCAACTCTGAATTTTATCGCGGAGATAGCGTGCTATCAGGAAAGCTTATCTCCAAAGCGATAACATTCAGAGCGCAAGCTGCCAATTGTGAGATTATCGCTGTAAATACAGCGATAATCCCACAAGGTTTGGCGATTGCTTGCTGATAGGGATAGACATACTTAGCCATGATTTCCACCTTACATAAGATATTATGGCGAAGTCAGAAAAATACCAGGCGTAAAAAAGCAGCGTTAACCGTGGTTAGCGCTGCTTTTTTTATCGCTAAAAGGGTTAGCGATATCCTTGATAATAGGAGAAATGTCACTTACCGACATTTCTCCTATTATTTTACTCTGAAACGCCCCCTTTGCATCTCATTGCAAGGGGAAGCGTAGAGTAAAAGGGTGCTAGCATATGAATTTGAGTGTTAGCACCCTGTTGCTGATAGGGCGCTAGTTTTATCTCTGCTTTTTCGGCTTTTAAAGCCAAAACAGCAGAGATAAAGCCCTTGTTAATATGCCCCAACATTAGCTCGTGCTATCAGGCATATTTCGAACTTTTACGCGAATAAGGTGCACAGATACTTTTTGCCTGATTTTTCCACAATCCTTCCAATGTTTCATTGTCTTCCATAAGCAACTTCGTAGAGGCATTACCTGTGGAACCCTGCCTTAGAAAATCGACATCGAGAGGAATCTGCACTCATCTCAGAATGGGCCCAAAGTGAAAATGTGGAAACGAAAAACATTTAAGCCAGATTTTTAAAATTGAAAACAACTCTGAATGAGACTCAAAGTATATTAAACCAATAAAAGTATAACGATCAAAACCTGATAGATCACAATATGACATAATGTTGAAGGGCTAACTTTTTACATTTTTATGTTTATTTTTTCCACAAAGTCTTTTAGAGATGAGTACCAGAAGCATGTAGGCACACTCTGCATGTCAGCGATGATTATCGCTAATGACATGCAGAGTGGGCGTGCCAAGATGTTAGCGACTGGAAACAGTCGCTAACATCGCTATCCCCTATTACCAACTTTTGGAAATAATTGCACTAAGCGCGATTATCTCCAAAATCTAACGCCTGCCCAGAGCAGTTCTTAGCCATGTTATCCAATGGTAGGTGGATAACATGGCTAAGAGCATTTGCTCGCTAATGCATGAATATCGCTGACTTTTCAGCGATATTCATGCATTTCGGCCGATTTTTAACGCTTAGGAGATAAACCTTGATAATATCAAGGCTCCTAAGCGATAACAATCGGCAGAGTGCGGCGATATTTTAATGCCCGCTAACCAAGCTTAGCGATAATTATCGCTATAGCTTGGTAATATGCCCCGCAGTTCTCAGCAGCGCATTCTCATGCACCCCAGGCTTCACAATAGTCGGTCTTTTTTTCACAGCAGATGCTGTAAAAAAAAAAAACAACTACACATTTCCCAGCATCAGATAAGGCAATATAGCAATGGCTCAAATACCCTCATTTTTCCCCAAGGAGGAGTTGTGACAAGAACACAGTGCAGCAATGAATTTGGACATCACTCATCATTAAAACAACATTTTAATAGCCTGCCAGCGCTGAAAGTGATATATGCTCTGTATATACGTTGTCCCTAATCTCTACCTTGGTTAAATAAACCACACTAGTGAATGCAGCTATATATCACACAGCTGTAACCCACATCAAAGAAAAGCTGGGAAGAAAGGGCCAAAAGATATCTTCACTTGTTTTTGGGAAGAACAATACTGGGAAACCTCGTATTTATTAAATCAAACAGCACTGCTAACTTTAGAACTTCATTTTCAGCATTCTTGAGTAATTGGCGGCAGGGTCCTCTGAATGCTGCTGCCTCGGATGTTCACCACCACACAAAAGCCTCACTCATGTTGTGAGACAAAGTTCAGTGGGTTCTCTTTCAAAATCCTAATGAAGAATTTCTATAGGAGCAAAGACATGATTAAATAACGCCTTTGCAGGGGAGGAGGGCTGCTTTTCAAGCACAGTGAATGAATGGCAGGTTACAGTGAGTTCACACGCCACTCTAAGAAGTTGTTTTGTACCCAACCACCATTAAGGCCCATGATGCTGAGATTCTTGACTGACTGATGGGCACCATGGTGCCAACAGAGGTATCATACAATTATTGAAGAATGTAGGAATGTTGTACCAGAGGAAGTTTAGATTTTCATCAAACCACTTACTATTAAGTCTTGGCATGAATCACGAGTTTACATTAATTTCACACAGAGGCAATCTTCGTTCAGTTGAGATAATCTCTGTTCTTGGCTGTTTCAGAAATCTAGTGATAGAATCTTGAGATTATGATAACATGAGGCAATTTAGGCACCCAATAAGTGACTCCTTTAAACAAAAGTGTGCAATCATTTCTGCATTCATGCAGGGCATTGGCTTTGTGTTACACCTGATCCTCTGGTGCCCTTGTGTGTTCAGTAAAATGATGCTCTCATCCATGTTGAAATATAAACTAAGAAAGTGTGGGGAGACAGGTGGCAGTGCACCAGTAGCACAGCCAGATAGAATGGCTTGTGATCCTGGTGAGGTGTGTATGACACTTGTTGTTTGATTGAAACCAATAAAAAAAGTGTGTTTTGTTCAACTGCTTCCTGGCTCCTCTTTGTTACCATCTTTTTAACAGAACAGAAGACATTTTATAACAGTTAATATTACTGTTCTCCAATATAAGTCTGCCGGGAGATGCCTACGCTGAATACAGCTGGTTGAAAGAGGGCAAGTAATGTGTATAGACCTTCTGCTCCAACATTTCTCTGCTTGTTTTTCTCCCTGTTTAATTTTTCAGTGGGTTAGTGTTTAAATCTTTTTGTTATTGTTTTAAGAAACACAACAAACAATGGTGCAGAATGCATCCAAATACCAATAATGCAAACGGTTGTATTCAGTTTAGCATCAATCAATCAATCAATCACTCAAGCAGAGGATTGTAAAGCGCGCTACTCACCTGTGAGGGTCTCAAGGTGCTGGAGGGAGGGTGGGGGGAAGCGGCTCTGGATCAGTCGAAGATCCAGGTCTTGATGTCCCTTCTGAACATGTGCAGGGTTGGGGAGTGTCCGATGTTCACAGGGAGCTTGTCGCAGGTCTTGGCTGTGATGTAGGAGAAAGGTCTCCCATTGGTTCTATTTCTGCGATGCGGGGGACCTCTGCCAGGGCGAGGGTGGTGGAGCGGAAGTTCCTCTTGGATATGTGGAAGGATATTCTCTCATTGAGGTATTTGGGTCCAATGTTGTTGAGGGACTTGTAGGCTTGGCTGAGGAGTTTGTAGGTGACCCTCTTCTCAACGGGGAGCCAGTAGGGGCCTCGTAGGTGTTGGGGTCATGTGCTCATGAAATGGTGTCCCGAGGACGAGTCTGGCTGCGGCGTTCTGGATAGTTTGGAGTTTGGGTAAAAGACTGCAAAAGTAGGCGAATAACGACTTTTACAGTGAATCATTGAAAAAAGTGGCCAAGAAAGTACAGCAGTACCAAAAAAAAAAAGGAAAAGGCAGAAAAGAAGAAAAAAGGACCACAAGTTTACAAAAATTAGCTCTACACTGTCAAAGAGCCCACAGGGCCCCACCGTTAGCTCAGGGAGAAAGCTAAGACATAAGGCACCAGGTGCAAGTCAGTATGCAAGAATTATAAATCAAGCAGGAGCACACATCACAAGGACATGTTCTGTGTTCAGGATTGCTAGGCAATGATGGGACGAGCAGTGACCAACACTAATCTTGCTGGAGGAAAGCTCCACCAAATGTCTCTAAAAATGTGTTCATGGTCATTCAGCCTTCATATCAGGTGCTCATGGGCAGCTGTTGTGGCCACAGTCTCAAGCCAAGCCTGCCTAGTATGTGCAGGGAGGGGACGTTGTCCTGCCTAGAATGCATAGTTTAGCTGCTGCCAGGACTGAGGCCATCCATCTTTTTTCGTAATTAGTGAGGTCTGAGATCTCTTGAGTAACAAGTAGAATGAAAAGCACTGATGTGAGAGTAAGATGGCTGCTGTAGCTCTCGCACAACAGTTGTCCAACTCCAGACCAGAACAGTGGGATTGGAGTGCATCGCCAGTGGATATCGATAATGTCACAACCAGCTTGTTGGGAACGCCAACAGTCGAGGTGAGCGCCAACTTAGCCCTATAGAGTTTAGTAGGTGACCAGTGCCAATCCTGAAGGGTATTGAAGTAAATCAACTTCATCTAATTTTCTCTAAGACCTCGGTCATATGTGTTCATGGTATGGGACCTGGTCAGTGGAGAGAATTGAACTTGAAGACATCCTGGCCATCTGTGTCATTGCAGATGTTCTAAGGGTTCAGAAAAAAGTATCAATATAAGAAGATTGAATAAGCTAGAAAAAAACATTTTATAGCGGCCACAAAGAGCTAGGTAGGAGTGAAGTGAGGAGGGGTGTATATGTCCCTTCAGATGCTTGGCACTGTGTGTGGAGACAGTGTCTGTTTTTTTCCAGAAATGGGACCTCGGCAAGTGATAGTATTTGTCAAGATCTATAAAGGATATAACAGAAACCTCTTTCAATAGATGTCATACTTCTGAGATACCTTTGCATTTGCAGTCTGGCCAAGGTAGGGGGAATTTGTCGATGGTGATAGCCCCATTGTGCCACAACTTTATCAAATACTTTCCTCTTGTAAGTAGCCTCTTAAACTTCTCATACTGGTAAGCTAAGTTTGACTCCTTTTAACTCACTCTCAATAAATATCCATACTTTCCGTTCGTCCTACTCACCTCCCATTTCTATCTAAATATTCCCGTCTATCAGCAATTTTGATGCTGGCTGCTGGTTAGTTTTAGTTTTAATTAAGATGACTGGTGTTGTGGATAAAACACGACCTAGAAGTTGAGCAAACAAAATATAATCCTACACTCTTCTAACCACACAATCTATATGGTCTGGAATGCTGTTCATGCAGGTAAGCGCTTCAGCAATATACCAATGTCACAGTACAATGTGATACACGATATTGCATACATGGACGAACGTTTTGGAGAATCAGTGCTGACTGCATATGTAAAACACTACAAGTGCGATACACATACAAACAAGGTAAAAGAAGCATTTGGCACTACCTGCAGCAAATGGCAAGAGTGCTAGATAGAGTGCTGGTCTAACTCATCCAAAGTTGTAAATTAAATTGGTAATTTCTAAGACCTGTTGTCTGATTACACCTAATGTCAGTTGTTACATTACAATAGATTACAATGCAGTCATCACGTTGTGATTACCTTTACATTGCAGAATAGACTGTAAGTATTATTTCTAACCCTCTATTTATGTATGTATGTGTGTATATATATATATATATATATATATATATATATATATATATATATATATATATGTACAAAAAAGCTTAAAGATAAGTTATAGTTAGAAAGACTATCTTTATGTTTGGAATACAAACCCAACTTGAACTACACAAACATTAGAAATTCCAGTGTTACAGATATCTTTAATTTCTCATGTAAGCACCAATAATACAGTTATATCTCATGCTTAAAACTTACATTTATACTTACGCACCACCTTAAAATTCAAGTAACTCGTACACCTCCATCCACAGTCTTCTCACCACACTCGCCACACTACATTCACTATAACTCACCACTGTCCCACGCAATGTGTTCAGGCAAACCATGTAATTTGAGATGTTATAAGTGTTATTATTTATACAGTGATTCCAAATGCTCTAACTTCTGTAAAATGCAACAGTATAGGTAGTGGATGGAGAAGGGGTGAGTTATAGTTATTGTTGTGTGGCGAGTGAGGTAAGAAGACTGTGTACAGAGGTGGGTGAGTTACCTGAATTTTAGTGGGTTATATTTTAACCCAAAAAACACCAAGGTTAAAGGAACATTATAGTGAGGTGAAAATGTCACTTAAAACCACTGAAATTCATCAGTTATAGTTATCTCAAGAGATTGTAACTCACACAACTTAAATGAACAATGTTGTCATCAAAGTTATATTTTCAGATTTTGCAGCCATGTTATCAATGATGTCATAGAACATGCACTGAGTGATGTAATATGTGAGGTGATAAGTAGTGCATGGCGAGATATGTTACTTTAAGGCATGCCTCCCTCCCCTTTCTATAACATTGGGACCCCAGAGGATGTAGTCCCCAGTACTTCAAGGCAGTTCAGGAAGGGAGCAGCACCCCCCCACTATAAAATACATTGCACCATACCACTGGCCTGTGGGCCAGGCTGGGGGTGGGAAAGTAACAGTGCAGATCGCCGTAAAATGTGTGGTAAAAAAAATTGTAAACAATTTTTGGCCCAAGGGGGGGTGCCACTAGGACCCCCACACCAGGCCTAGGAGGGGGCATGGTATCCGTATCCTGCCTTTATATATTTTTTAATATGTTTTTTCAGAACAGGGTTCAAGTTCCGAATTCTAAAATGTCTGCCATCACAGCTTTGTTGATGTGATAGCAGTCAATCAGTTCTTACCTCTAGGTCTGTCATCTCTGCTGATCAGTCACGGTGTGAACCTTCATTTTTTCAAACCTAATGAACTGAATTACACTAAAGTACAAAAAGCACGCTTTCTAGAACAATACCTAGCTCTCTACCAAATTTGGCGTAATTCCGTTTAGCCTTTTTGGCTGTAGCTCTGTAATATTTTTCTATAGAAGAAAGTATGGGGAAAACAAGTTTTGGGACTTCCACTTTTTCTTAGCCCTCGCTTAACGGAGCATCACGTAACTTTCCAGAAAGGTGATGAGGTGGAAGAACATAATTGTTTCAAATGTTTTATCAAGATTCGTAAAAGAGCCCCAAACTTAGCAGCAAATCAAAAAATGCTTTTCCAATGGAAACGTGGTTCTAACTACAACTACCCAGGATGTGCGTGTGTAATATATATATATTTATAGTTAGGACCTAGGGCCAGATGTAGGTAGGCATTTACCGGTCGGTAACGGCCGAATTCGGCCGTTACCGACCGGTAAATGGAATTTGAGATGTAGGGGCAGATTTTTACAGAATCGGTAAATTTACCGATCGGTAAATTTACCGATTCTGTAAAATACCGAATCAGTATTTTTACCGATTCGGTAAATTTGATATGTAGGTGGGACTCTTCAGAGTCCCACAAGCATTACAGAATCGGTATTTTACCATCAAAATCAATTTGATGGTAAAATACCGATTCCGGTGTGCATGCACATGTGTGCATGCACACCTGTGCCATATGACAGGCAGACCTGCCCTTAGGGCAGGTATGCCTGCCACATGGCACCCGAACCTGTTTTGGGGGTGCTAGAGGGTGTCAAAGTGACACCCCCTGCACCCTTGAGAAATTTGGTATTTACCGATTCGGTAAATACCGAATCGGTAATGTCCATTCATTCCTATGGGCTTCAAAGCCCATAGGAATGAATGGGCATTACCGGTCGGTATTTACCGAATCGGTAAATACCGACTTTTACAGATTCGGTAAATCCACATCTGGATTTACCTACATCTCGGTACTTCTATTTTACCGATTCATAAATACCGAATCGGTAAAATTCGGTATTTATGAGTCGGTAAAATAGAATTACCTACATCTGGCCCCTAGTTTCCATAGGAAAAGCGTTTTTTGTTTTCCCAATAACTTTGGGGCCGGTTGACGAATCTTCGCAAAATTTTCACAACTCCTTGGGCGTTCCAGTCAGCTCCTATCCTGAAAGTTTTGGGGTGATTTGGTAAGCGGGGTCCGAGAAAAAAGGGGGGTCCCAAAACGTGTTTTCTCCATGTTATTTTCCATAGGAAAATTTAGACATGGCTACACCCCAAACTGCTGAGCGGAATTACACCAAATTTGGCAAAAAGGTAGCCCTTGTTTAAAAATGAACTCTTTTTGTTAAAAGGTGTAAATCCGTTCAGTCGTTCCTGATAATTTAAAAAAAAGGTTGAAAAATGAATTTACCATAGGAAATTTTAGACACGGCTACAGCTTGAACTGCTAAACGAAATTACACCAAATTTGGCAAAAAGGCAGTGCTTGGTTCAGAAAGCCCCTTTATTTTTACAATGGTGTAAATCCGTTCAGTAGTTGCTGACAAAATTAAAAAATAAAAGTTTCGATATTTAGAGGCGCAGTGGATCCGCGGACCCTCCGGACCACGAGTTTTATTCAAATTGGCTGTCAACACTCCACACCAGGAAGTGCTGGCAGCCATCTTGTGCCTCGGTAACCGAGGCACAAGAAAACAGAAAAACAAAAGGTGAAAAATAACAAAAGAGGGCAGGGTAGAAACACCCTGACCCCCTTGGCCTGATCCATGGCCCAAAAAAAGCTTCTTTTTTTTTTAAATCGGCCGAATTCACGCTGGTTGTGCGAATCTGGACGAGAAAATAAAAAAATGAAGCGTGGGCGCCCGCGCTTTATTGTATTAAAGCCCCTGGGTGGGCCACGTCCCGGGGGCAGTGAAAAAAGAGTGTGGGGTGGCCCCAATCCCCCCCACACTACCCCCGGGACCGCCACCTCCACGGGGCAAGATAATTGAGTTGCGGGGGGCACGTGGCCCCCCGCAGCCCTAGGGACCACCACCACCTGGGGCTTCTTTTTTAATCTGTGGGGGGCCTCCAAGGCCTTCCCAAGCCCCAGGGACCGCCAGACTACAGGGCTTTTTAAAAATTATTGTGGGGGCACATGTCCCGCCCCCAGCCCCGGGGACTGCCAACCCCCGGGGCTTGTTTTAAAAAAAATGAAAACAACCTGTGTGGGCTCGAGCCCCCCCACACACCTGGGGACCACCACCTCCCACGGGCACTAAGTATTTAAATTTGGGTTCCGTTATGGACCCCTGAGCCCGGGCACCACCACCTCCCCGGGGCTGTGCATTTGCCAGGAGCCTGTGATGGCTCCTGCAGTGTCCCGGGGTGGCCACCCCCGGGACACTGCTGTTTGCAATAACAGGGCGGGAGCCGTGCGGCTCCCGTCCTGTCATTGCAAACTGTGGTTTGGGTTTTGAAAGCGAGAGCAGGGAAACCTGCTCTCGCTTTCAGAAATCAAACCAGATTGCTTTTCCACATGGGGAGCTGCATGTCAGCAGCTCCCCATGTGGATAAGCAATGCCGGCTCCCGCAGCAGGCGGGGAGCCGGCAGGGACTGTGGGGACATTGGGGCTCCCCCACGGTCCCCAACGAAGAGGCCAGGTCCCCGGGATGGGATCCCCGGGGCCAGAAGTGGCCCTGGAGGGGGGCCAAGTGGCCCCCTCCCCTATGAATAATAAAAAAGAAAAAACTGAGAGGCCAGGCCCGGGGGATGGGATCCCCGGGGTCATAATTGGCCTGAGGAGGGGGCCATGGGGCACGTTTGCACAGCGATGAAGGGAGGGGGCAGGGCCTGAGGTGACTTGTGTGCAAACAAGCCCTGTGGTGCGTTTAAAGTTGGGGAATTAATTCCTCTTCAATTCCGAGGGTTCCTGGGGGCCAACTAGCTCACCGACTACCTCCAGTAAGCACCGCAGAGCTAGTGATGTCATTTGAGATGTCATCAGTGATGTCACTGACCATGTCATGAGTGGTGTAATATGTGACGTCATCAGCAGTGCATTGCGGGTGCGCAAGTTATAGTCAGCTGAACTAACTATAACGTGGAAATTTCTCTGGTTTTGTATGAGTGAAATGTCCAACTAACTATAACTTTCCCTAAACCTATGTTTTTTTCAGTGAATTTCTAAGGTTTTTTAAATGCTAATTTCTAACTATAACGTGCCCGAAACCTATGGTTTTGTCAATGAATATATGTACAAATGTACATATATATATATATATGTATATATATATTATTAATAACAGCCAAATCGAGAATGAACTTGAAACAACGGAATGATCTTTTGAAACCTGTTGAAAAAGTAAAGACAGATGGAACAACACGTCTAATCATGGATTATAACAACCAAAGTCTGGACATGAAAAGGATAATAAACAGAAATTGGAAAGTTCTTCTACTAGATGATACTTTAAAAGACAATATAACATCTTATCTTTGTATCACCTATAAGAAAACAGCTTCCTTAAGAGACATTTTAACCCAGAGCCATCTTGAAATCAAACAACCTAAAGTAACATCTTGGTTTAACACTCCTGGATTCTGGAAATGCAGGAAATGTAAAGCTTGTGATCATGGTGCGAACATTTCAGAGTACAGATTGCTAAATGGGAGAACTGAAAAAATCATGGATCACATAACTTGTAAATCCCAATATGTAATTTACAGACTGACGTGCCCATGTGGGAAGCATTATATAGGGAGCACAATTAACAAATTGAAATTAAGAATTTTGCAACATCTTCGTGCGATCAAAAACATGGACCCGAATTACCCAATGGCCAAGCACTTCAATGAATGTCACCAGGGCGATTGTAATAAACTACAGTACACTGGCCTTAAAATTATAAAGTCTGCAGAGAGAGGGGGTGATCGGACATTGAAGTTGCATAAAATGGAGTCAAGAATGATCATGGCAATGGGTACGGAGCACCCACATGGACACAATCTGGATGCAGAACTGTATGTACATTTGTAAATATCAGTATAAATATCAGCACAAACTTACAAACTCACAATCCTAGAATGATTGTGAATATTCTGAAAAATTCCCCCTAGCGATGTATGAATAGCTGTAAATAGGATGTAAATATGGATTGTTCTTCTCTCTACATAGTCATCATGCACACATATAAAAACTCAGAAAAAGTGACGCAAAATGAAGGGACTAGTAGATAGCCTGTAGCACTCTTGAGAAATCAGATAGTTGAGAGAAAAAATTTTCAAAGCGCACTTTACATGACGAGCTGGGCTCGTCATCAGCGTAGCAGGAGGCTACCTCATGACGAGCCCAGCTCGTCATCAGCGTCGAAGGGGTTAATGGATGTTTTTTTTTTTAAATTGATTGGTTAACTGGCTTATTAAGTGTATCTTAGTGAATACATATATTAGGGAGTATTGTTTAAATATTTAAATGTTTGTATCAGTGTTTCACGTTGTGTATAAGTGGCTGCATGGGTTGGTGAGTAGCTACATGTGTGTGTATATGGGTTACTAGATGTTTTTTTTAGTATCAGTATGAGTGTCTGTATGGTTTGTTGGGGGTGTTACTTAGCACATAGATGCATCAATGACTGACTCACTGTTTGTATGTGTTTTGAAGACAGTATATGTGCAGGACTGTATGGGTGGATGAGTGTGTATATGTGTGTGTTAGTGAGTGAATGACTGTCTCACTAGTGTCTTTATCAGTAACTACATATGTTTTAATCTAGTATATGTGAGTATTGATGTATATAAGTGAGTATATGTGAGAGTGAGAGATTGAAAGAGTTCTTGTTTAAATAAGTATGTGTTTCTATAAGTGATTGTTTAAGAGAGTAAGTATGTGTAAGTTTCCTTAGAAGTAAGGTGGTAGTGTGTGTATAGCTGTATATGCAAATAAATGGATGTTCAATAGTTTATTTGCATGTGTGATTATGTGTGTGAGTAACTTTTGGATGACTGTCGGTGTGTAACAGGATGTATAGGTGTTTCACTACATATGATGAGTGAATATATGTATGAGTGACTATATAGAACTGTTGGTGAATGAGTGGATGTGCATATAGATGGTGGTATTACTGAATTGGTTGTTGTAACTGGTATGGGTATCTCTATTTTTTTTGAATATTTTAGTTTCTATGTTTCAATGTGTGTTTCAAGGGTTACATTACACTGAAAGGAGGTCTGTCACTCTGTCACAAGGATGGTGTCATCAGTGATGTCATGAGTGATGTCACTGACCATGTCATGAGTGATGTAATATGTGAGGTCATCAGCAGTGCATTGCAGGTGCGCAAGTTATAGTGAGTCCAACTAACTATAACGTGGGACTTTCAATGGTTTTATGTCAGTAAAATTTCCAGCTAACTATAACTGGTGTCAAACCTATGGTTTTTTCAGTGAATTTAATAGGTTTTTTAAATGCTAATTCCTAACTATAACTGGTGTGAAACCTATGGTTTTTTCAGTGAATTTCATAGTTTTTTTCAATGCTAATTCCTAACTATATAAGGCCTGAAACCTATGTTTTTTTCAGTGAATTTCAAAGGTTTTTTTAATGCTAATTCCTAACGTTATAAGACCTGAAAGCCCACCAGGAATCTCCAGTATGCGCCAGGGGACTGCATTGCAGAGAGGTGTAATGAAGCCACGCCCCTTTTTACACCTCTCTGCAACGCAGCCCCCTGCCGCGTTTGCAGAGGGGGACCTAATTCCCCTTGCATACTGGGGGTCCCTGGGGGCAACTAGCCCACCAGGAGCCTCCAGTATGTGCCAGGGGGCTGAATTGCAGAGAGGTGTAATGAGGCCAACCCCTTTTTTACACCTCTCTGCAACGCAGCCCCATGCATGTTTAAAGAGGGGAAACTGATTCCCCTTGCATACTAGGGGTCCCTGGGGGCCAACTAGCCCACCTGGAACCTCCAGTATGCACCAGGGGGCTGCATTGCACAGAGGTGTAATGAGGCTATGCCCCTTTTTACACCTCTCTGCAACGCAGGCCACTGGCGCGTTTGCAGAGGGGGACTAATTACCCTTGCATACTGGGGGTCCCTAGGTCATATCTGCCCAAACACCAATATTCAGAACGATTGAAAATGACTTTTCTTGAGAAACATTTGGATTTGGATTATCATGTCCTATACTTTGGAATTTTTGAAAGACTGACTTTGAGGATGCTATAAATTACTCAAATCTGCCCGAATTGTGTGGGTAAAATTGATACCTAGTCACTTTGAATAAGAATGTACTTACGTCTCGTCTAACATTTGGAAGAAATATCTAGTTATATGACAACAGGATACCGACATAACTTGAAGGAAATAGGAACGCCCTGAAGAAGTTCTGTTGTACAGAACTAAACGTTTCGGCTGGCTGTGGTACATAAACTTAAGGAAAATAAAAGCATTTGAATATACACCAAGATTCAGTGCTTCAATAAGGACTCTAAGTGATATGATTTGATTGGACTTATTGTGCAAGTGGTGCTGTGCCAAACTTTGGAATATGCTCCACTACTCTCTACTACTTACTCTCTCCTACTCCACTACTCTCAAATACTCACTCTCTACTACTCATTCTCTATTACTCTACTACTCTCTACTACTCTCTCTCTACTACTCACTCCCTACTACTCACTATCTACTACTCTCTACTACTCACCCTCTACTACTCTCTCTCTACTACTCACTCTTTACTACTCACTCTCTACTACTCTCTACTACTCACTCTCTACTTCTCACTCTCTACTACTCTCTAGTACTCACTCTCTACTACTCTCTCTCTACTACTCACTCTCTACTACTCACTCTCTACTACTCTCTACTACTCACTCTCTACTACTCTCTCTCTACTAGTCTCTACTACTCACTCTACTACTCACTCTCTACTACTCTCTACTATTCTCTCTCTCACTCTCTACTACTCTCTACTACTCACTCTCTACTACTCACTCTCTACTACTCTCTACTACTCACTCGTTACTACTCTCTACTACTCACTCTCTACTGCTCTCTACTACTCACTCTACTACTTACTCTCTACTACTCTCTACTACTCACTCTCTACTACTCACTCTCTACTACTCTCTACTACTCACTCTACTATTCACTCTACTACTCTCTACTACTCACTCTCTGCTACTCTCTCTACTGCTCTCTACTACTCTCTACTACTCACTCTCTACTCTCTATTACTCACTCTCTACTCTCTACCTCTCTACCTCTCTCTACTTCTCTCTCTACTAGTCTCTACCTCTCTACCGCTACCTCTCTACCTCTACCTCTCTACCTCTACCTCTCTACCTCTACACCTCTACCTCTCAACCTCTCTCTACATGCACACATATACACATATATATATATGCATATATATGCATATGCATTTTTATATATGTATGTGTATGTATATATATATATATATATATACATACATATATAAACATATATAATCTGTATATCTATATAAATACAAATATAAATGCATGCATACATATACATATATGCATACAGATGCATGTTATTTACATGAAAGTTTAAAAAACACTAATAAAAGCAAAGCTAAAAATCCACCTCATTACAAACAGAATGGCTTTAACTTAAACGAGGGCGAGATCTATTGCATTTTCAATGCTTGTTTACTTTGGTTCCATCAAGAAGGCATTCAGATGTGTCACACATTTGCCATAAATTCTGAATGTTAGCACTCTAGTTGCTCATTAGATCACTGTAGTAAAGCTACTGCTCACCAGGGAAGTCTGCTGCTGGTATTCAAAGTGCATGTTTCAGTCTGCATGTCAGAATTTCTTTAATGAAATAGAAGAGGATTTGAGAAGTCACCCAAAATGATCCCTAATTTTTCTTTCTGAAGCACTAATCATACTTTCTATGGCAAAATGAACCCCCTCATTTTGTTCCTTTTTAAATTAAATGTTTTCAGACTTACCACTTCATTTCAATCAAGATGGCTTCTGGTGTGCCATACTTTTGTCATAAGTAAGACTGTTAGCGCTCTAGTTGTTCTTTACAACACTCTGGGACATTCTGTCATTGGGCTATACTTGGGCTACATCTGGGTGATATTTGGGCTACATTTAGGCTCTTTTGTCTCTTGTGGCCATCTTGGGAGACTGTATGTCAGAATGTTTTAATGAAATTGAAGAGGATTTGAGAAGTCACTCAAAATGTGCCCTCATTTTTCTTTCTGCAGCACTAATCATACTTTCTATGGCAAAATATACCCCCTCATTTTGTTCCTTTTTAAATTAAATGTTTTAAGAGTTACCACTTTATTCCAATCAAGATGGCTTCAGGTGTGCCATACCTTTGTAATAAGTAGGACTGTTAGCGCTCTAGTTGTTCTTTAGAACACTCTGGGACATTCTGTCATTGGGCTATACTTGGGCTACATCTGGGTGATATTTGGGCTACATTTGGGCTCTTTTGTCTCTGGTGGCCATCTTGGGAGACTGCATGTCAGAATTTTTTAATTAAATAGAAGAGGATTTGAGAAGTCACTCAAAATGTGCCCTAATTTTTCTTTTTGCAGCACTAATAATACTTTCTATGGCATAATATACCCCCTCATTTTGTTCCTTTTTAAATTAAATGTTTTAAGAGTTACCACTTCATTCCCATCACGATGGCTTCAGGTGTGCTATACCTTTGTAATAAGTAGGACTGTTAGCGCTCTAGTTGTTCTTTAGAACACTCTAGGAGGCTGCAGTAGAACACAAAGGAATCAACTGACAGTCTCTGGATGTACATGTTTTACTGAGAATGTCAGACTTCATTCTCACATGACTGAGAAAGATAATGTGAATTTACAGAAAATATGCTTTCAGTTTAGCTTATAGATCCCCTTCCAAACCACTGTGGGAAAATCATGAGATATTAGTTTTCTTTCAAACATGATTCATGATATCACAGCAGAAGGCTTTTTCACATGGTAAAATAACCTTAGAACACACCACA
Source organism: Lissotriton helveticus (assembly GCF_964261635.1). Lineage (NCBI taxonomy): Eukaryota > Metazoa > Chordata > Amphibia > Caudata > Salamandridae > Lissotriton > Lissotriton helveticus. Next base: position 1,870,382,658 of record NC_136067.1, read on the forward strand.
ATTCCTAAAATGAGTATGGTACCATCAACAAATGATTTATAATGTAACTAAAGTCCTGAAACCCTCTATTAACTACAATGCTTTTTAATGAGGTGCTATCATGTATATTGGTCCCAAGATGGCTGCCAACACTTCTTGGATGAAGTGCTGACAGCCAATCAGATCAGATGTGTGGTTAGGCTCCGCCCAGATATATATATATTTATTTGAACCTAAATTACTCAAAATCCACTGGAGCACATATCTTGAGACATAGCAAAGGCACATCGGGCTACCAGTCCCTACAATTTTGCCAAGTTTTGTGGAAATCCATTCAGCCGTTCGGGCTAAAAGTGAGTCCAACCGCCCTATGGAAATTAACATGGGGAAAACACGTTTTGGGACCCCCCTTTTATCTCGGCCCCCAAACTTTCAGGGAAGGAGCAGAGCGGAGCGGGCCATCTTCTTTGAGAAATTTGCGAAGATACGTCCACCGGCGCCAAAGTTATTCCCAATAGAATTTTGCGGATTTCCTATGGAAATCAAACCTAACTATAACTACCTACTGGCGACCGCCAGTAGGTAATATATATATATATATATATATATATATATATCAAAGCTGCCTCAGTTTGCACCTACTTCGCGCACTCAAAAACGGGTGCTTTCGCGGGCGGTGCCTCCCGCAGTAAATTGAAGTTCCAACTCGCCTCGTATTTGGAAGAAAAGAGAAAGCACTCACAGGAGCGGGTTTACAGTTTATTTCAAAAACCCACAGCGACCAGAAGCGTTTCGGCGTTTTGCCTTTTTCGATGGTAAAAATGCGTGCCTAAGGCGGCCATTTTTATTACAACATCTCATTATAATGTACGACACAGACAGAGGACTGTTCCGCAAAATTATGGGCGCCATCCTGACCTGGTCTTTAGCATCTACATATGCCCACAGATCAACAGTTTTCGATTGCTGTATTATTGCAACAACGAAACTTTTATAAAAACATTTGTTTCCATACTTGAACATTATATTAAATCACATTAATGTTTGTCCAATACTCAATAAAGCCCTAGATAGGCTTGCACCCCTTTAAGTACTCTTCATATATTAGTCTTTCAATCTCGCCCTAAATGGGCCATGTCAGTACAAAATTCATTTCTGCTAATTACAACAGACATATGCCCACATATAAATACAATCTTTGTAATACATTCTTTTTTTTCCTTTTCTTATCAGTTACACACATAATCCTACAATCATAGATCATTAGTTCATATACCTTTTATTTTCCCAGATGTACCGCTAATTCTTCATGGGTGTTTAGCCCTTCAGGATGCCTAGTTTGTAAATCGATGATGTAGCGAGACTCTAGTCTTCGCAACATCATCAGTCTATCACCCCCCCTAGGGTGCGCTGGGACATGATCTAGTATAAAAAATCTGAGCAGAACCCTGTCACTCTTATGTTTTTGCTGAAAGTGCCGGGCTACTGGATAAGTCATGTCACAATTTTTTATGGCCGTAGTGTGTTCCAGGACTCTCTTTTTTGTCTCATGAATGGTACTCCCAATGTATTGGAGTTCACAGGGACAAACCAAGCAGTACACTGTATACGGTGTGCTGCATGTCAAAAACATTTTTTATCTTTTTAGGTTGGTTTGTCCCTGGTATCCTGTACGATGAGACTTTTCTGCTATTTGAGCACGCCTTGCACTTGCCGCAGGGAAAGAATCCCTGCAGACTGGTGGATAACTGCTTTGATGACTTTATACCCTGATAGCTATTCGTGAGTGTATCTCTCAGTGATCTCGCTTTTCTAAAGGTAAGTAGCGGTTGGGACGGAATGTCCATTCCTATTACCGGATCTAATTTTAGGAGGTTCCAATTTTTCTTAAAGATCTTTTTCAACTCCCCTGCTTCTTCGGAAAAAGTTGTGATCATTCTGAATTTACCACCTTCAATTGTCTTGTTTTTGTTTTTAAATAGTTGCTCTCTCGGTATACTTTTAACCCTGCTAAAGGCTTCTTGCAAGGTACGTTCTTCATAACCTCGTGCTCTAAATCTATCCATGCATTCTTGTGCATGTACCAGGAAGTCTACCTCTCTCGTGTCATTCCTTTTTATCCGCAGGAGTTCCCCAAACGGAATACTTCTTATTAGACTGGGGGGTGACTGCTCCGGGCATGCAATATTGAATTGCCTGCTGTAGGCTTGCGAAACAGTTTAGTGTGAATGTTGCCATCTGATATACATAGCTCCAGATCGAGGAAATGTACTGAGGAGGCACTGATCTCAGCAGTGAATTGTACATTTACTGAATTGTGGTTTAGTCTTTCAATGTATTCCAAGGCTGTTTCTATAGACCCTCTCAAAATCACAAAGAGGTCGTCTATATAACGATGCCAGGTGACTATGTTCTTCGTCCAGTTATGATTGATCTCCGCCCAGGCCACCTGCTCCTCCCACCTGCCTACGAATACATTTGCATAGCTGGGGGAGAAGCAGGTGCCCATCGCGGTCCCCGGCACCTGGTGATAGTATTGTCCTTGGTATAGAAAAATGTTATTGTTAGGACTAAATTCCAAAGATTTCAAGACCATTTCATTATGAGTGGTAAATTTTACCGGTATATTCTGCAAGAAGTACTTCACTGCTTTGATCACATCCGTATGCGCAATGCATGTGTACAGACTAGCAATATCCATTACTATCATTACATCACCCTCCCGCCAATGCATGGAATCAATGATTTTGACATATGACCTCAATGACCTTACAAATTCAGATACAAAATGATCTATGTAGGTAGAAATGTGTTATAAAAGACTCGACTGTGAGGAAACAATCGGTCTCCCTGGTGGCTCTAGTGCATTCTTGTGCAACTTTGGTAATGATAAAAACAAGGAACAATGGGATTCAATGTGCGGAGAAACAAGTATTCCTCTGTTACTATCATGCCTTTTTCATACCAGTTCTTAAGTAACGCATGACAATTATTGATGCTAGTGAGGTATACATTTTTATTTGTTTTCTCATAGAATGACTCGTCTGATAATTGTCTTAGGGCTTCCTTATTATATGCTTCGTAAGTTTGAATCACTACGTTTCCGCCCTTGTCTGAGGGTTTGCATATAAAAGTGTTATCATTTCTCAGCCCTTCCAATGCTTGTGTTTGTTCGTAAGTTATATTGCGTCTTTTTGGTCTTCCCCGCTTCTTATGTCTCATTGCCATGAGTTCTTTTGTGACCGCATCTGACAAAGTATCAATAATGTCTGTAGGCATCTGTGGTTGAAAGGTGGATTTAAAAGCAGTTGATGCACATTGTTGTTCCACCCCCGCTATGCCCACAGTACCCTGTTCTTCCATATTCAGTTCACTCTCATTGCTAAGATCCTCCAAAGTTAGCATTCCTGCTAGGTCACGGCCCACTAGTATATCTGTTGCCAGAGTTGGTTCTTCATGAGTCTTATCTCGTTTGGGCTTCATTTTAAAGAACTTGTGAAGTTTCAACTTCCTTACGAACTTAAAAAGATCGATACGAGTCTGTGTATATTCTAAATTTTTCTGAGGGCAAAACGAAAACCCCAACTTTAGGACTTTCTCTTCTACTGGGGATAATGTTCGTGAAGTCAAATTAATAATCGTTAGATTCTCACCTTCATTTAGTTCTTCACCGTTTACCTGCTTTTGTAGAGCTTATTCCTGCTTCTGGTCACTGGTGGGGACTGTCGACCTTTTGCGCCATTGGCTGCCTCTCCTCGTTGGCCTGCGTTTCTTTGGTCTGGCGGTTTGCCCCTGTTTTTTTAAATGACTGCCGCATCACGCGGAACTCGTCCTGAAAAGGGAATTTCTTAGGTGCAACACCCTGGCCATCTGCATTCTCATCCTCGGATATCTCTGGGGCGGTTGCTTCCGATTCCGATGATTCAGGTTGTACTACTGTTTGTTGTTTAGCTTTTTCTTGTAACGCCTTCCGTGGGGTGTCATATCTCTTTGCGAAGGTGATTATCCTCCCATGCGCATAGTCACGTTTGCTCTGTCTAATTTTGCCCTCGTAGCTCTTCAGGCGTTTGATCATTAATTCCCGTAATTCTTGTTGCCTTGGTTTATCGTTATCCTTAGCGATTTCGGTTTCCAAATCGTCAATGTCTTTTTTCGTTTGCTTATGATCGCTCCACGCAAACTTTATCAAAATTAGCAGCATCCCTTTACACGAGTGGGCTGTAAACTTTGACCATTCCTCGAGTAATCTAGGGTCCAGATTTTCATATGCTGGAATGGTGTAGATACGGAGGCCTCTCGGCACTCTATTGACCTCCACATAATTCTGTAGGGAAGTGCCCTCCCACCATTTTCTGATCTCACGCTCGTTGAGCCGTTCTAATGCCACAAATTGGGTTGCCAGCGTGGTCACATTTCGATCCTCCTTTTGTGTGTCGGGCACACTCGTGGTAGGTCTTTTTTTAAATACTTCTAACGCCGCCTCACAGCGCTCCGAGTTACTGCACATCGTAACTCTGTTGTTCTTCAATGAATACACTGGAAATCCGGATTCCCTCCGAATTTCAGCTCCTTTCATTTGACCGCTCCGTTTGCTCTTCTGTTACACTATCATCGTGTATCTTCGGACGGCGCAATTCAATATTGCATGCCCGGAGCAGTCAACCCCCCAGTCTAATAAGAAGTATTCCGTTTGGGGAACTCCTGCGGATAAAAAGGAATGACACGGGAGAGGTAGACTTCCTGGTACATGCACAAGAATGCATGGATAGATTTAGAGCACGAGGTTATGAAGAACGTACCTTGCAAGAAGCCTTTAGCAGGGTTAAAAGTATACCGAGAGAGCAACTATTTAAAAACAAAAACAAGACAACTGAAGGTGGTAAATTCAGAATGATCACAACTTTTTCCGAAGAAGCAGGGGAGTTGAAAAAGATCTTTAAGAAAAATTGGAACCTCCTAAAATTAGATCCGGTAATAGGAATGGACATTCCGTCCCAACCGCTACTTACCTTTAGAAAAGCGAGATCACTGAGAGATACACTCACGAATAGCTATCAGGGTATAAAGTCATCAAAGCAGTTATGCACCAGTCAGCAGAGATTCTTTCCCTGCGGCAAGTGCAAGGCGTGCTCAAATAGCAGAAAAGTCTCATCGTACAGGATACCAGGGACAAACCAACCTAAAAAGATAAAAACGTTTTTGACATGCAGCACACCGTATACAGTGTACTGCTTGGTATGTCCCTGTGAACTCCAATACATTGGGAGGACCATTCATGAGACAAAAAAGAGAGTCCTGGAACACACTAGGGCCATAAAAAATTGTGACATGACTTATCCGATAGCCCGGCACTTTCAGCAAAAACATAAGAGTGACAGGGATCTGCTCAGATTTTTTATACTAGATCATGTCCCAGCGCACCCTAGGGGGGGTGATAGACTGATGATGTTGCGAAGACTAGCGTCTCGCTACATCATCGATTTACAAACTAGGCATCCTGAAGGGCTAAACACCCATGAAGAATTAGCGGTACATCTGGGAAAATAAAAGGTATATGAACTAATGATCTATGATTTTAGGATTATGTGTGTAACTGATAAGAAAAGGAAAAAAAAGAATGTATTACAAAGATTGTATTTATATGTGGGCATATGTCTGTTGTAATTAGCAGAAATGAATTTTGTACTGACATGGCCCATTTAGGGCGAGATTGAAGGACTAATATATGAAGAGTATTTAAAGGGGTGCAAGCCCATCTAGGGCTTTATTGAGTATTGGACAAACATTAATGTGATTTAATATAATGTTCAAGTATGGGAACGAATGTTTTTATAAAAGTTTTGTTGTTGCAATAATACAGCAATCGAAAACTGTTGATCTGTGGGCATATGTAGATGCTAAAGAACAGGTCAAGATGGCCCCCATAATTTTGCGGAACAGTCCTCTGTCTGTGTCGTACATTATAATGAGATGTTGTAATAAAAATGGCCGCCTTAGACGCGCATTTTTACCATCGAAAAAGGCAAAACGCTGAAACGCGTCTGGTCGCTGTGGGTTTTTTAAATAAACTGTAAACCTGCTCCTGTGAGTGCTTTCTCTTTTCTTCCAAATACGAGGCGAGTTGGAGCTTCAATATATATATATATATATATATATATATATATATATATATATATATATATATATATATATAGGCATATGCCAGTAGGTAGTTATTGTTAGGACCAATTTTGAAAAGCATTTTTTAACTTGCCTATATCTTTGGCGCCGGTTGATGAATCTTCACACTATTTTCCAAAAACAATGCCCCGGTGATTCTTGTTGTGCATGAAAAGTTTAGGAGCGATTTGTTAAGTGGGGCTGATGGAAGAGGGGTCAGAAAATGTGCATTTAAAATATTAATTCCCATAGGAACTTTAGGCACAGCTACAGCCCAAACTGCTGAATGGAATTACACCAAATTTGGCAGAAAGGTAGATATTGGTCTAGGGAAGTGCCTTTTTGTAATTTGCTGTAAATCCGTTCAGTAGTTGCGGAGTTATTAAAATGTTTGCAATTGTGTATATATATAGGGATTTTGATTCTCTGAGGAGTGTTGGCAGCCATCTTGGGACTGGGCTTGAGCCGAGTCCCACAAAAAAGGTTAAAAAAAGAGAAGGGGGCAGGGTAGGAATACCCTGACCCCCTAGGTCTCTAGCAGTACATGCTGGATCCACAGCACCAGCCAAAAAATGAAAAGAGAGAAATGCGTGCTCCTGCTCTTCTCTATTATCTAACCCCCAGGGTTTACCAAGTCCTAGGAGCATGCAGCCATAAGAATACATGACATGGGGAAGTCTCATGGGCATCCCTATGCCCGGGGACCGCCACTTCCCCAGGGCTTTTACAAAATAAATTGGGGGCCTCGCAGGACCCCAATCCCCCAGGGACCACCACCTTCCAGCTGCTAATTTACTTATTGATGAGGGGCCTCACCCACCTCCCCAGCCCCCAGGACCATCACCTCCCTCGGGTAAAATACATTTTTAAAATAGGATGGTTGCCATGCGGCCCCTTTCCAGCCATTAACTGCCCCAGGGACCGCCGTCTTACTGGGGTAGGCACTACAAAGGGGGGGACGTCCAACCCCCCTCTATGAGCCATGAATGGCCCTGGTGACGGGAACCCCCCCTCAGGGTCAGCTCATGCTTTGTCATGATGGTGCACGTCCCTGGGACATAGCTGTTTGATGTGGCTTGGTGGGAGCTTTACCACTCCCGCCATGTCAAGCAAGCACTCTGCTTCCAGCAAGCAAGAGCATGGAAATGCTCTCACTTGCTGTAAGTGGAGCATTTATCTGTTTCTCTACCCACTCTCAAACGAATTGCATTCTCACACAGGGGGCTGCATTTCTAGCAGCTCCCTGTGGAAAAAAGCAATGCCAGCTCCAGCAGGAGGTGGGGAGCTGGCAGTGCTGATTGGATACCCTGGGGCCACCCGGAGAAGTATGGCTGGGCCATAGCTGATGGGGTCCCCATGTAGATATTGTCCCAGGGAGGGGGGTTGTGCAGCCACCACTCCCAGAGGCAGTTCTTTCATGTCATCTACAGCTGAAACCAGAAACAAATTCTAAATATTTAAAAATTAGATGTATGACAATTGCCTAGAAGCCCTGCCTGTTTTGGCCCTCGCTCTTTCCCGCAAATAGAGACGGATGGCAGGATAGCGGGGAGAATACACACTAGCGATCATTTTCCTCTTGTGATTTTCCAGCTAAATCACAGGCCATATATTGTCACATTGTAGCGATAAGTGTGCGAATTTCTATTTTGAATTAGTGTTGCACCTTTGGACATCTATACTAGAGTTTGTCATCAAAGGAAGCTTTTTGGAATTAACGAATATCCAAAGGTCAATAACATATATTTGTGGATCACGGAAAACAGAATTTTAGCCTACTACGCTCTTGGCCTCAATTAATAAGATATTACCTTCCATAAAGATACTGATTATTGCGGAGATACAGATAATTGCGGAGAACCCTTTAACATATCGTGGACTCAGTTCTATAACTTGAGGTCCCAAGAAGAAAAATAATAGAAAAATGTTGAGACGGGTTGTGCCTGACGAAGGCTTTGTGCCGAAACGCGCGTCGTGTTTTTCCTTTCCTTACTTCGACCTTCAGACCTCTACTACTTGTTAACCCCTCCTTAGGTTTTTAATTGTATATAACATTGGTATATGTATGAATGTATATATAAGAATTTTTTTTATATATATGTATATATAAAAAAGAAGTGACATAAAAAGATATACACACCTGATATAAATCAAAAAGATGATAAATAAAAATGAAAAGATTGTTATATCAAAAGAGAAACTGTTGTCAGATTAATTAATATAGAAATATTATGAATTTTTACTGTTTTTGTCTTAGCAAAGACCTGGCTTGCTTCACTGTTTGTAATTGTTTTTGATCTTGTATCTAGCTTATTGTTTACTTATTCAGATATTGGCCCTACCGCTTATACATTAGCGGTATGCAATGTCTTCCCACCCTTTTTCCAGGATGATGGACAGCTTACTTAAAGGCCCCACCTGCATGTTTCCTGCTGATTTTGAAGACACATTCCTCATGCCTAGGAATATCATTGCATCTCCACTAGACAAAATAACACTTACTTCTGCACAATACCAATCACCCAAGTGTGTTTTCTATTTAGTTCCACCTTGTAAAGTTATCTGGTGAAGACGCTCAAGGAACAATCACATTGGCAAAGTTACAGACACACAAGATCACTGGAGACATTTCCTCAGTGTCCTTAATGCAGCTGTAGTGCAAGAAATGCACTCTACATTTATCCAACCAGGTAGCACCTACTAATTAGCCAGTAGAAAAGTACTCCACTTGTGTAGAGGTGTTGCACAAAATGGTGAGTTCTTCCTGGATAAATCTGCAGGGCAGGATTGATTCTGCACGACGCTCATTCCACCAAAATGAAACCTCAATGGGAAATGCTCACAAATATAAACACAGCAGGTTCCCGAGTTGAAGCTCCACTTCTGTAAAGTACTAATAATCCTAATTTCGAGCGCATGGCCAAGGCAAAGCAAGTGTGTCTTCTGTGCCTTTACACCATGAAAGGTTATCTGTAATTTGTGAAGGAGGTGTTTGTATCCTTGCTTTTTTAGTTGCAATATCATCTTGTAGTGACTGTGATGAGGGTATTCTTTCGCGTCATCTGCTGCTGAGAGAAAAGTCTGTGATACTCCCTTTTAAATGCCTTTAATAATGGCCAAAATCCATAGCACCACTCAAACACCCACACACAGACCCACACAGGCACTCACACAATCACTCACAAACCCACCCAGGCACTCAAAGACCTACATAAGTACTCACTCACAGACCCACTCATGCACTCATAGACCTACTCACAGACCCACTCAGATACTCATGCACCCTCTCACAGCCCTACTCAGAGACTCACACACCCACTCACAGACCTGCTCAGACAGTCACACAACCACTGACAGACCCACTCAGGCACTATCAAACACTCTCACACACACTCACAGACCTACTGAGATACCCTTGCACTAACCCAAACACACACTGTTAAAGCTTAGTCGTTATAGTTAGGAAATAAATACAAAAACCCTTAGAAATTCACTTTAAAAAAACAAAGGCTACAAGAACATTATAGATAGGAAATATTTTTTTAAACCTCTGAAATTCACTGAAAAAAACAAAGATAACAGGGTTGTTATAGTTAAGCTCAGATTTCACTCATACAAAACCATAGAAATTCAGAAGTTATAGTTACTTGAGATAATTATAACTTAAATCACCGCAATCCACTGCTTAAGATCGCACATATTACATCAATGATGACATGGTCAGTGACATCACTGATGCCATCACCGGTGAATCTACAATGACATCACTGATGATATCAATGATGACATCATCCACAGAACTACTCACACCCCTATGTAGTCTCTCATACATTCATTCACTCACACACCTACAGAACCATTCACATATCTATTCACATATCCATACAACGTGTCACACACCCACTCATTCATCCATGCAAACATGCACATACCTACTCACTCACCCATACAGCCACTCACCCACTCATACCACTGCCCATAACCACTTTCTTACTGATACACTCATACAGCTACCCATACACCCACTTCACAGTCATACAATCAATCATATAGTCACTCAGGCAGCCAGATATTCACACATGCAGCATCTCAACAGATATATTGACACACCCGTGCAACTTCTCACACACCCACTCACACACTCTCACAACCACGTTCATACCCATTCACTCATCCCTATAAACACTCAGATGACCACTCACTCACCCACCCATATAGCCACTCACACAAACACTCAATCTACACACAGACATCCACTCACACTGATAAAGACAATCAGTCAGCCACTAAGATGAGATATGATAGAAATAGTATGACTAATTACTAGTACAGAAAGAATAGTAATATAACTTATGCTGTAGCTTATTACAGATCTTAAAGTCTCAGAAATGATGAGTGAAAAAAAAATATATATATATATATATATATATATATATATATATCTACTGAAAAAAACATAGGTTTCAGGCACGTTATAGTTAGATATTAACATTTAAAAAACCTTAGGAATTCACTGAAAATACCATAGGTTTCAGGGACGTTATAGTTAGTTGGACATGTCACTCATAGAAAACCATAGAAATTCCCCTCTTATAGTTAATTGAGCTAACTATAACTCGCGCCCCTCAATGCACTGCTGATGACATCACATATTACATAATTCATGACATGGTCAGTGACATCACTGATGACTTCACTGATGACATCTCAAATGACATCACTGATGACATCACTGATGACATAATTCACGTGAAAATCTGATGCACCTCATCACACTCTAATATAACACTTTTTGTTTTGAAGATAACTTTTGATTTATTTAATGAATTTGCATGACAATTTCCACAAAACAAATTCCATCTTTTGGGACCTCATTGTTCATGGATAATGTTGTTCTAATCTGACATGCAGTGTCAAAAAAATGGGTTTGACGTTGTTCTCCAATTTAAGAAAAAGAGTGGAATGGGATCAGATCAAATTTGGCCGAAATTTTGAATTTATTCAGAGAGCATGCATTTTGTGATTTTGTGTACATCTGTTCAGCCATTTTCAAGAAATAAGTGTTTAAAGGGGGGCTTGTGTTGAGCGTGAAAAGGTTACAATATTAGTTATTATGCAGCGGTTTGTTCTGAGGTATGCTGCTTTGACAAAAAATAAAAAATAGGGTCTTCGGATTGGCCAAGGTACCTTTGCTCCCATTGGCCATTTCAGTACTGTGGTCATGGTACTCGTACTGTGGTATCGAGCAACCTGTTTGGCTTGATGCAACTCTGAAGAAAATGTTACAGCCACAATTGCAAGACTCTGGGAAGGTTCCCTTGTGCTGAAAATGTTTACTAAGAAGGACATACAGGAGCATGGTAGGGACACCCTGACCCAGGCAATTGTGGGGTGGGTGTGCTGAGGGAACTCCTGACGTTAAAAAAAAAATCAGGCCATGGGTACCGCTGTACTTCTGTGGGACCCAGCATGATCCTCCCTTGAGGTCTGCCAGTACTCCCTTGGGAGCTGTTGTACCAGCTTTCACCACAGGAAAGCTTGCATTGTACCACAGTACCATTGTGTGGAAGCTTACATCATGCGTACCATGGAGTTCCATAGTACCTGAAATCCTAAGAAATAGGAGAATAAAATGCAAGTTGGGTACTTATGATGGGGGTGGCCACCCACGTCGGTGGGGGGTTGATTCGCAGGTCATGGTCAGAGGTGAGGCACATCCGCCAACCCCCCTTGCTGCACACAACCAAAGGCCAGGCACAGAAGGGGGTGGCCAGCCATGGTGGGGTTGTGTGAAGGGCCTTGCCAGAGGACAGACCCTGTGGCTAACCCCCAGCCATAGGCCAGTCTGTTATGAATAGAGGAGAAGACAGTGTAGATTATTCATCCTCCCAGTTTCCTAATACCCTTATTTCTGTTTATATTGCAGAAGTTGTGGATGTAATACAAGGAATAAAAGGGGAATACTGCAACAATGCTAAATTAGTTCAGGTCAACAGCACACCACTTCCTGGAAAGTTTTAAATATTCTCATTGAATAGTGAACTTGCTACAAATTCCTACCTTCCCCAAATGTCTTTAGAGGTACTGAGCACTCACTCACCTAAATGGGAAATAATGAAGAAAACTGGGAAGGGAAAGAGAAAAACAGGAGTGCTTGCAGTTGCAGGATGGATTTGGTGTAGTCTTCTGGACTGGTAGACTGATTGTCTGTCTTAGCAGAAGAAGATGGTGTCTGCTCTGGGTAAAAAGGGTAACTATAATAGTGTTAGAACCACAAAAGAGTATAAGAAGACTGAGTCTTTAGAATACGTATAATTATCTTACCTTGCTCCCAGACGAAGGAAGGTCATGGTGTCGAGACCAGATATCGACATGGGTACCAATGCTGATCCCCACAATGCCAAAATCAGTGAATCTTGCACAGCAGGAACAACATAAGACAAACAAACAAGTATTGACAAACAGAGGTGGGGAAAGTCACAAGCAAAGAGGGCAAAATCAAGACCAGCGGAGAACCGAAAAAGGGAGAACACAATAAAAGTGTTGGGATGCTAAGCCAAGTCTGTACAGTAATGGAAAGCCAAAGCGAGCACAAGATGTTGCCAGACAGAAGGCCATGTTTGCAATGGTGCTAAAATGCTCTAATGCTAATGACTAAGAAGTGAACCTGACGCCAGGAAATCCCATCCTAGTGGCTAGCGGTGTATCTGTTCTTATGCAACACTATCTCAACTTCCAAAGTCTCCAACCTTAGCACTGTCTATTTCGGGTAAACTATGTAATTGCCTCAGGAAAGTATGTTAGAGTGTCTCTATTTGCACAAGATCTTACTGCATGAGGTCTGTGTAAGCCCTACCCTGTGTCTGTGATGAAATGCTGACCCTCGCCCCAAGGTTATCAGAAAAGTAATGTTTATCTTCCTGGGGCACTGTATGTGGAATTGTTTAACTAGTCGGGTAGTATATCAACATTGAGATGACTTCCATGGTCACAAATGCCACATCCCTTCCATGCCTCTACATAATGCAACTGTCTGTGACAATGTTTTAAGTCTATGATAGCCTCTACTTCCTAACTGTGACGTAGCAGGATTTACTCGAGAAACATGGTCTACAGAGGATATCAGCCACCTTGGCGATAGGTGTAGCCTGATTTCTGCTTTACTTACCCTTTGTAACATCTTTAAAGGTCCTACAAACCTTGGTGTGAGCTTTGTGTGGGGACCTGAAATAGAGAGTGGCTTGGTAGATAACCATACTCTATGTCCAATGTTATAAGAAGATGCAGTCTTCAATGTCGATGTAAGCCAGCCTGCGATTTATCTTTGGATTTCACTTTAATGAGGTGCTGCTATACTGCTTTCTGAATACTTCTGATATGGAGGGAAATTTAGAGACTGTATCATGGACTCTGGAGTGGGGACCATATGGGTAGTAAAACAGGGACATTTCTAGTGAACTATGCAGAGTTATTATATGAAAATTGTGCAAGAGAGATTCATCAAAACCAAACAGACTGGTGATTCAATAAGAAGCACCGTAAGTACTCAGGGACACTGGAATTATGTGACAGGGGAGGGCCCAATTATGTGGCAGGGTTGACTAAATTATGCAGAAAGAAACGTTGAATTATGTGGCTTAATGTGGCACATTTTGACGCAGCATTATTTCACAGTATCTTGTCATTTTTGCACGTTAACTTAGTATTTCACCTCATTATTTATCAGTTTAACACCTAAATATAGCAACTAGAAACGGAAAAATGAGCTGCCACAGTATGGCAACACATGTGGCAGCCTTTTTAGTAGCATTTGATCCGGTGGAGCTAGACATAGTTTTTTGTTAAAGTCTACAAATTACTCAGAAGATAATGGATTACATGACAGGTGCAGCAAATCGATAAGTAGGAAGAAAACACAGCTGCAGAAGAATCACATAATCCCAGCGACCTTGTAAGTTCTGTTGTATTGACTAGTTCACCCTTTCAGTCTGCTCTTCAATCTGAGTATGGGAACTAGTGGATTTGGAATGGCCGATTTCCGGTCATTTGTTCTGATCACAAGTATGCAATGCATTGGGAATCTCTATCCATCACTATGTGAAGTCTAACTTTATGGTCCAGGAAACTCTAAGTTAACTTTACTTCCGTTGTGATCTTGTGAAAAGGAACATCACGCTCTAGCTTAGAAATCTAGTCTATGTTGAATAACAAAGTGGTGAATCCTTGGGAGTTAGGTGGTTCCAAAATATAGTCCACAGAGATGTTTAACCTAGGCTGCTGTGGTGTTAATATCTATCTGATGCTAACCCGAAGACCTAGCAGACAGAAGATACTGCCCTGGTGTAATGAGATCCCTCGTGAGTATCTCCAAGAAACACTCTGCATGCCAGAGCTGTAAGTTGAATTGTCTGCCGCAAGTAGACAGCTAAAAGCCATGCTAGTCTTGTTTGTCATGAGTCAAGCTGCCATGGATGCTAGTCTCACCCACCTTTGGAGCTGATGTCTGGGTTCTGCACAGCTAGCACTGGTGACCTAGGGCCCGATGTAGGTAATTCTTATTTACCACTTCCTAAATACCGAATTTTACCGATTCGGCATTTAAGAAGTGGTAAATATGAAGGGGGGAGATGTAGGTATTTCCAGATGTGTAAATACCGAATCTTTAAGAATCGGTATTTACCGAATCTGGAAATACCGAATCGGTATTTCCTATTGATTCCTATGGGCTGTGAAGCCCATAGGAATCAATGGGCAATACCGAATCTGTAATTACAGAATCGGTAATTACCGATTTTAGCAAGGGTGCAGGGGGTGTCACTTTGACACCCTCTGGCACCCCAAAAATAGGTTTGGGTGCCATGTGGCAGGCATACATGCCCCAAGGGCAGGTCTGCCTGTCATAGGGCAGAGGTGTGCATGCACACATGTGCATGCACACCGGAATCAGTATTTTACCATCAAATTGGATTTGATGGTAAAATACCGATTCGGTAAGGCTTGTGGGACTCAGAAGAGTCCCACCTACATCTCAAATTTACCGAATCGGTAAAAATACCGATTCGGTATATTACAGAATCGGTAAATTTACCGATCGGTAAATTTACCGATTCTGTAAAATACAGGGCCCTACATACCATTTCTGACATACCGGTCGGTAACGGCCGAAAATACCGATTTTCGGCCGTTACCGACCGACCTACATCTGGCCCCTAGTGCCTTTTGGGTCACTTATGAGAAGGGTGTGGATCTTAAAAGGGCTTTCTTCCTGGCAATGGGTTTTGAACACACAAATGTCTGCCTTTAAAATGCTTCTGGGACGTCGAAGCCAATGGATTATTGTTTTTATTGCCATTTCTCTCTTTTGTTGCAAAAGCTCAGTGCACCGTAGCCTTTGTGGACAGTCCCAGGCTAAAAAGATAGCGCCTAAAGTATTTTAGTAAAAGGTACTGAGAACTAGGAACTGTCATTGGGCAGAATTAACCAACAAAGACAGTTGGAGATTGAATGCTAGAGTATGAGAAATATAGTAAGATAATCAGACTGGAAATAGTACTCTGAGCCTGCCAGTAATACAGGGTGGTTGTTTGTGTTATGGGATATAGCAGCATTTTAAAGGACTGGGTTATTTTTGGTTTGTTTTTGTAACACGATTAACAACAGTCGCAGAAAAATTGTTTTGTCCTTCTATCCCTCACCACAAGGAAACTGCTGGAAGCTTAATTTAGTTCGGTATGATATATAGGGTCGACGTGCCAGGATATTAAGCTCACTCACGTGTGTTGCCCTAAAACGTAAACATTGACAGAGTAAAATGATGACTTAATTGGCACGAATTCTCTGCCACAAGGAAAACAAAACTTAGATTTAACAATTTCTTCAGTGATCCTGCCAAAGGGATCTATTAAAAAGCGCTTTTAACTGTTTGTAATATTAAGTTTGCTAAGAAAAGACTCGCGCATGATATGTCGGTTCTCGCAGGGGCTGCACAAAAACAATAAGGCAGGGCACACAACTATCCGCACACAGAAAAACCCAAAAGCTTGGCAAATAAGGACATTCCAGAGTGAAGATTACTGGTAGTTCCCATAATTTTGAAAAGATGACTTCATGCATTAGTTCTTTCAGTGATTGTCTTGTCATTCGCTAATTAGTTCTCTAGGCTTCTGGTTTATTTTACATAGTTTTCGTGATAGAGAAAGTTAACATGCTATTTGCCATAGATCTTAAAAATACTGCTATAAAAATAACATGTGTGTAGTGAATAATTATTTTTAGATAGCCTTCTGCTCCTCCAGTGTCCTGGATTTTGCCCGTGGTGCATTGTGAAGATTTTCTCAGGAATTGAAAAAAAATAATATATGACTTTTGACCTTAAGAGAATGTTGCACTTGCTGCCCTAGGTGTCCCGGATTTACATAGTTTTAGTTACCATACTTGCATACTCTGGTGATTCCGGGCAGTAGCAAGTTTACCATGGGCCCTGGTGCAAGCAAGAAAATAACGCATTTGACGGCTGTACAGCAGCTATCAGGGTTCAGTGCAGTGGCGTCACTAGGGTTGGTGTCACCCGGTGCGGGTAACTCATGGTGTCACCCCCTCACAACTTACCGGATGGACCATCTCACCCTCTGCCTGCACCATGTCCCCTCTGCCTGCACCATCTCCCCTCTGCCTGCACCATCTCACCCCCTGCCTGCACCATCTCTCCCTTAGCCTGCATCATCTCACCCTCTGCCTGCACCATCCCCTCTGCCTGCACGTCTCCCCTCAGCCTGCACCATCTCTCCCTCTGTCCGCACCATCTCCCCTCTGCCTGCACCATCTCTCCCTCTGCCTGCACCATCTCCCCTCCACCATCTCTCCTTCTGCCTGCAAAATCTCTCCCTCCGCCTCCACCATCTCTCCCTCCCTCCCTCTGCCTGCACCATCTCCCCCCTGCCTGCACCATCTCCCCCTCTGCCTGCACCATCTCCCCTCTGCCTGCACCATCTCCCCCCTGCCTGCACCATCTCCCCTATGCATGCACCATCTCTCCCACTTCCTGCACCATCATCTCTCTCTCTGCCTACACCATCTCTCCCTTTGCCTGCACCATCTCCCCCTCTGCCTGCACCATCTCCCCTCTGCCTGCACCATCTCCCCTCTGCCTGCACCATCTCCCTTCTGCCTGCACCATCTCCCCTCCGCCTGCACCATCTCCCCTCCGCCTGCACCATCTCTCCCTCTGTCGGCACCATCTCACCCTCTTCCTGCACCCTTTCTCCCTCTTCCTGCACCTTCTCTCCCTCTGCCTGCACCATCTCCCCTCTGCCTGCACTATCTCCCCTATACCTGCACCATCTCTCCCAATTCCTGCACCATCATCTCTCCCTCTGCCTACACCATCTCTCCCTCTGCCTGCACCATCTCTCCCTCTGCCTGCACCATCTACCCTCCGCCTGCACCATCTCACCCTCTGTCGGCTCCATCTCCGCTCTGCCTGCACCATCTCACTCCCTGCCTGCACCATCTCGTCCTCTGCCTGCCCCATCTCACCCTCTTCCTGCACCATCTCCCCTCTGCCTGTTGCGATGTTAGATATTGTGGCTTCTGTAGGGGGAGTGGTGCCGGGTGCGCAGTCACCTGATTTGTAGAAATGTAGGTGTTTACCAGTGAGGCGATTGTGCTACTTCTGTTTGGAGATTTTCACTCGCACTTAAAAGTTTATGGTGCAATTTTAATGTAACCATGGGACTCCCAGCTTGGCCTCAGGAAATAATTCAAGCATGTCATTTTTTAAAAGATAACAAGACTGTAGAACTGTACCTTCAGGAAGAACCCTATTTTGTCTCTCTCTTTCCATTAAGTTGTAAGCAGTGAAGTTTACTGCGTGCTTTAGTAATGCCTATGGTGTTCTTTTCTCCTCTCCTCACCTCCCTTCCCCCCCCTCCCATGTTGTGGATGAAGGTCCGGTGTACGCCATGTGCATGGCTGGGTCAGGAGACCAGGGCAGGAGACGCTTGCTCGGTGGATCTCCAGCTTGCAAGTTGCAGGAAACCAACCCAGTTTTAGGCCACAGACACCTCCTTGATATTCCGGCTAGAATCTGGGACCCGTGAGATGCAGGCTGCGTCAGAACCACTAGAACAGCACACAGATTACGTGGAGCTAGTACTGTACGGAGACAGAAAATGACTCAATAGTTCTGCCACTAGACCTTGTGGGGGTGCAGGGTAAAAAGTATTTGCTTCCCACAAGAGTGACAAGACTCAGCTACACAAGGGTCTTTGTGACGAGTCTCAAAATAATTAAGGAATATATGCAGGTGTCTGCAGAGAATTAGGGACATATTATATCAAGCCTGCCTGCAGCCTGGGCAATAAAAATCAGCAAGTTTGTAGTTTTGGCGGCGGGGACTGGGCGCTGACTCGTCTCGAAAAGGGCATGTGTGAGGGCTGTAATGTTCAGACTGCAAGAAAGCCAGCTTGAGCCGTGGTGCACCCGCCCGAAGAGGGCCCTCAGGGCCGTGTTTTTTTCATTGGCCACTGCACTGCCACATTTTTAACTTATACTAGTACTACCGGAAGAAAAGAAAGCCAGCTTGAGGCCAGGGCCCTGCCCTCAGGGCCGTGTGCGTGTTTTCATTTGTGTGCCACTGCACTGCCACATTTTTAACTTGCTACTACTTACTTCATGGGCATGCATATGATATATACATAAATTAAAATTAATTATACTATTCCATCAGTCTCTCACCGTTCCAAATTTGAAGGGGAGAGACAGACACTCACAGCAAAAGATAGTGCCGGTCCGGTGGTGGTCTCTGTGTTGTCGTCCGACTGGTCGTGACTCGTGGCGTCGGTATTAATTGTTCTTTAATTATTCTCACCACCGAGCACGCACTCTCCCTGGCGGGCGCGTGACCGCGCCGTGACGCGTCAGAGGCTAAGAGCAGCAGGTGCAGTTGCCCACTACGCACAGCGCGCGGGGGCTGTCCCAGGGCCGTCACGTCATTGGTAGTAGGGCTAGATTGACGGCCCTGGGACCCAAACTGCTGGGCAAGTGAAACTGAAACTTTCTGAAAGTCTGTCTGAACAACAATCAACGTGGCTGCTCATGCCATTGCCTGATGATTCATAACAGGGTTCGGCTCTTCGGTTTTGAATCGTCACACTCACTCACAGAAGAAACAATTGCAAACCCTTCGTTGTGTGACTGTGAGTGGTGACGGGGGTGGTGCGCTTCTTAGTGTAGTAGATTGGTGTCACCCCCAGATGGGGTGACACCCGGTGCGGTCCGCACCCCCGCACCCCCCTAGTGACGCCACTGGTTCAGTGCCCTCAGGGGCTTATTCATGAGCCCTTACGTCACTTTTGCGCCGCCGGTGCGTCACTTTTTGTGATGCACCAGCGGCGTAAAAAAATTGCCTTGTTGCACCATATTTACAAAGTGACGCATCTAGGTAGATGTGTCACTTTGTAAACTTCTGCGCCACCTTATACCTGTGCCTGGTATAATGTATGCATGGGGGGCGTTCCGACGCAAGAAAGGGTCGTAGAAGTGACGCAGTGAAATCTATAAGATTTTACTGCGCCACTTCCAGGACACAAATGCGTCAATATCTTATGCCTGCCTCATGGCAGGCACAAGACTGACGCAGGCACATTTCACATGGGACTTGCCCATGTGTAATGACGCATTGCTGGAGTTGCGTCACTTTTGTGACACAGTCCAGCAATGCGTCATTTTTGCACCTACTGATACGTCAGAAATACTGACATGATGCGTCATACTGTAAATATGACGCATCATTGGTGTAGCAAGGAGGGTGCAGTGAAAAGTGACGCATCGCTGTTTTCACGCAGCGATGCGTCACTTTTTATAATTGAGGCCCACAGGGCTTTGGGCGCCGGTGCACTGCCCCGGCTTCACCATTGGTAGCTACGACCCCCTCCAACCCGTCACTGGTTCAAAGCATGCTTAATAAGAAGCCTCACTCTGCTGCACTTTAAATACCCAGTGTAGGAATGCATAGCCCGAAGTTTGCAACTGTATATCAGGACTGGACATCCTGAGGGTCTTTGTAGTTCCCCTTTTGACTGCCCGAGGAATGGCGACTCCTCCCAGTAGCTATGGTGTTACCCTTCACGTAATAACATGTGAAGGATGTCATGTTATGTTATCGCATACATGTTCTAAAGCACGACAAATACTTCAAGAGGTGTTCTGGTGCTAATGCCATGTATCTATTTAAACGGTTCCCAGTTCGGAAATTAATTCTGGGCAATATTGGTAGTTCTTGATTGTAGATGATTACAGATTTGGAAGCTATGCAAGTAAAGGGAAAAAAACAAAGACAAAAAGGTGAGCAGTGAGGACAACGAAAAATAGGGATGTAAAAATGTTGCCACACAACCTTCTCTTCCCAAAGCCTCCTCATTTATGGCTTAGGCAGGTTAGAACATCACGGGGAAAAAAGGTTGACCCCATTTTGGAGTAGGAAACTCACACCGGACAGAAGACGAAATGTGAAACATACCTGCTTTTTGAGGAGAAAGGTTTCCTTTAGGTGGCAGATGTAGAAAAAAAACATTGTGTATCACCTTTCTTCTCTTCACTGCTCCTGTGCTCCCCAGCGGATTCCCCAGCCTTGCTACCGCAATACTCACAGGAGAGATTATTGCCAGCATGGATCTCCCCAGCCTGGCAAGACCACAGGCGTTGATGACGCTGACTGGTCAAAGCTGGAGCAAAGTCTACACCGTGTGCCAAGCACGACGGACAAATACACATTATCTTCTTTTTGTGGACATAGAGGCAAATGACCACACTGCTGGCTCTGGGGAGACTTACTGTAAGATCTCACACTGAACAACATCCTATTCAACACCCTAATGATGTATTGCATTCTTTAAGGTTTGTTGAAATGGCCCCTAGGACATCCTCTCCCCTTTCCTTTTCTAAATTCTAACTTCTGTGAGCTAGACCACTTCCAGAGATAGGAAAACCTGATGCCTTCTATTACTTTATATAATAAAGCATCCAACAAATGCCTTCGGTGCTGGATTTGCTCCCACCCTGCCTCATGCATTTGAGATGCCCCATCGCTCTTGATGGAAATCACTTCATTTATATTTGTTCCTAAGCTATTGAAGAAGCCATTGTTGCAAGGTGTATGTATATACGAGCTTGCTAGTAGGCTAAACAAGCACTAGCAAAGCCTATGGTCTGGCTTTCAGTGGTAATGGTGGTGGTGGTAATGGTTGTGTTGGTAAGGCTGATTGTGGCAGTTTGGGTGGTGTTAGCCGTGGTGGTAATGGTGGTGGTGGTAGTAATGGCGATATTGGTGGTGATTGTGGTAATGGTGGTGGGTATAAGAGTGGTGGGAATGGTGTGGGAATATTAATGATGACAGAGGATTTGCAGACATTTCACCACGGGGCAAACACCAGCTCACTCTTGATGCCGGTGTTTGACCCTTAGTGATGGTAGTGGTGATTTTGATATTAGTGGCGCTGGTGTTAAGTAAAATTGGTGTTCGTAGTAATAACTCAAACTTGAGTCCTGACAATAAAATCTTTAAGAAAAACCTATTCAGGTACAAAAATACAAAAAAGATTTGCTTTGAGTACAGATATGTAGGAAATTAAGAGATTAATTTTTGGTGGTAGAATACATTTTTCTGATTTAATATAGTTCCTAATGCTTTGAAATGCAAGCACTCTATGAGAGGAGGAGTGATA
This sequence comes from Lissotriton helveticus, assembly GCF_964261635.1. Lineage (NCBI taxonomy): Eukaryota > Metazoa > Chordata > Amphibia > Caudata > Salamandridae > Lissotriton > Lissotriton helveticus. The sequence continues at coordinate 1,870,404,518 of NC_136067.1, forward strand.
CACTCACTAGCCAATGGCATGGAGTGAGACGGTAGTATACTCTTGGGAAAAGATAATTCTGCGTGTATTTTAAAGAATTTGTTACAATCTGCATTGCCGACATCTGCTTCTCAAGCCACACCTAAAAATGACCACATCACGTTCACTACAGAGGTGGCCCCTAACTGTACAGCTGGTAGAAGGTTGTATATATGCCCTGATGATGATAAGCAAAATTGTGAATATTTCGTTCTGCTGAGAAGTTGCACCTGTTTACTGAAACAGATGCTCTCCCGCAATCTCACTGCCCTCTTGCATTTTCGATAATTTCCTTGGGAAACGTTTGATTATTTTTTTTGTCACGTTATTTTAGTTCCTTGTATTAACTCTGAAAGCGCCTGCCTTCCTAGCTTGTATTCATAAAATCCATTCAGTTTTACTGATTTCATTTATAATTTGATTTTACTTTACTAATCTAGTTAACTGTTTCTGTAATGTATTGTTTTAACCAAGACAGTAGGGCATTTGCTCAACTGTCAGGTACCTCATTAGGCGATCAAGAATCTACTCTACTTAAGTGATTTAATGGTTTCCTTTAGATAAGCCCACCCAGGCCTGACCAGGAGAAGGGTCCAAGAACCTTTGTAATGCCACTCCAGTCCAGGATCCCAACTCCCTCACAAAGATCAACAAATACCATGATGACTATCTTTGCACCCTAAAGTGGTTGGATATCCTCTCCAGCCAGCATTGGTAAGTTTTTAAAAAACTTTGACACCCTTCGCCTTACTAAAAATTACGTTTCAGTCCCTTCTCAAGTTATCAATGACTTCTTTCTGTGAATAGACTTAACAAATACGCACTCCCTCGCAAGCGACTCTATTGAAATTTGGGCTCTCTTTTTGAACACACATTTCATATACTTTGCAAAACCAAAACCTGGCTTGCATTCACATCGAACAGATTCCCACCAACTAATTCACCGACTTTCTCGCCCCTGTTGGCATGCTGATAAATGTGCTGATGGAGTTGCAAATATATCAAAAATATATTTGACAGCTTTTAACTCCCAAAATCACCATACTAGTGGACCAGTGAACAGCAGCTTCTATTTTCTCACCCGAAACCCAGCATCCTCAGCCCTATAATTAGTGCATTATCCCTTGGAGAGTGAAAACACTTTTGTTACCACTTTTGGAGACATAGTAACTGAATTTACCATAATAATAAAGTACCTACAATTGTAGACAATTTTATATTCATTTACATGATCCCAAAAGTAAGGCAGTTAAAGACAGGCTAGATCACCCACTGCAATTCAGTTCAAATAATTGATAAGACTAGTAGCATAGCCAGCTATATCCTCTATTGGCCCATTGCTCTTCCGGAAATCATCCAGGAAATTGAAACCAGATCTGTTGTTTGGTCTGGCCATTCATTTATCCTATTTAACCTTGCCATGCCAACAAAGAAGAGGAAAGCAAAAAAGGGATGAATAGATGGACCACTTAAATTAATCTAAGTCACCGGTAATTGCCCTGGGCTGGAATCTAGTCCATCACTTTTTGTCCACCAAACCAACTCCCACAGGAACCAGCCATAGAAAAATCAGCCTTGGTCTCTCATCAATAGGAACAGTCTAGTCTGGTCCCCTCGGAACAGGGACACTGGCAACCCTTACATCATGTGCTCACTGGTCCTTTGTAGTTCCCCTTTTGACTGCCCGAGGAATGGCGACTCCTCCCAGTAGCTATGGTGTTACCCTTCACGTAATAACATGTGAAGGATGTCATGTTATGTTATCGCATACATGTTCTAAAGCACGACAAATACTTCAAGAGGTGTTCTGGTGCTAATGCCATGTATCTATTTAAACGGTTCCCAGTTCGGAAATTAATTCTGGGCAATATTGGTAGTTCTTGATTGTAGATGATTACAGATTTGGAAGCTATGCAAGTAAAGGGAAAAAAACAAAGACAAAAAGGTGAGCAGTGAGGACAACGAAAAATAGGGATGTAAAAATGTTGCCACACAACCTTCTCTTCCCAAAGCCTCCTCATTTATGGCTTAGGCAGGTTAGAACATCACGGGGAAAAAAGGTTGACCCCATTTTGGAGTAGGAAACTCACACCGGACAGAAGACGAAATGTGAAACATACCTGCTTTTTGAGGAGAAAGGTTTCCTTTAGGTGGCAGATGTAGAAAAAAAACATTGTGTATCACCTTTCTTCTCTTCACTGCTCCTGTGCTCCCCAGCGGATTCCCCAGCCTGGCTACCGCAATACTCACAGGAGAGATTATTGCCAGCATGGATCTCCCCAGCCTGGCAAGACCACAGGCGTTGATGACGCTGACTGGTCAAAGCTGGAGCAAAGTCTACACCGTGTGCCAAGCACGACGGACAAATACACATTATCTTCTTTTTGTGGACATAGAGGCAAATGACCACACTGCTGGCTCTGGGGAGACTTACTGTAAGATCTCACACTGAACAACATCCTATTCAACACCCTAATGATGTATTGCATTCTTTAAGGTTTGTTGAAATGGCCCCTAGGACATCCTCTCCCCTTTCCTTTTCTAAATTCTAACTTCTGTGAGCTAGACCACTTCCAGAGATAGGAAAACCTGATGCCTTCTATTACTTTATATAATAAAGCATCCAACAAATGCCTTCGGTGCTGGATTTGCTCCCACCCTGCCTCATGCATTTGAGATGCCCCATCGCTCTTGATGGAAATCACTTCATTTATATTTGTTCCTAAGCTATTGAAGAAGCCATTGTTGCAAGGTGTATGTATATACGAGCTTGCTAGTAGGCTAAACAAGCACTAGCAAAGCCTATGGTCTGGCTTTCAGTGGTAATGGTGGTGGTGGTAATGGTTGTGTTGGTAAGGCTGATTGTGGCAGTTTGGGTGGTGTTAGCCGTGGTGGTAATGGTGGTGGTGGTAGTAATGGCGATATTGGTGGTGATTGTGGTAATGGTGGTGGGTATAAGAGTGGTGGGAATGGTGTGGGAATATTAATGATGACAGAGGATTTGCAGACATTTCACCACGGGGCAAACACCAGCTCACTCTTGATGCCGGTGTTTGACCCTTAGTGATGGTAGTGGTGATTTTGATATTAGTGGCGCTGGTGTTAAGTAAAATTGGTGTTCGTAGTAATAACTCAAACTTGAGTCCTGACAATAAAATCTTTAAGAAAAACCTATTCAGGTACAAAAATACAAAAAAGATTTGCTTTGAGTACAGATATGTAGGAAATTAAGAGATTAATTTTTGGTGGTAGAATACATTTTTCTGATTTAATATAGTTCCTAATGCTTTGAAATGCAAGCACTCTATGAGAGGAGGAGTGATACACTCACTAGCCAATGGCATGGAGTGAGACGGTAGTATACTCTTGGGAAAAGATAATTCTGCGTGTATTTTAAAGAATTTGTTACAATCTGCATTGCCGACATCTGCTTCTCAAGCCACACCTAAAAATGACCACATCACGTTCACTACAGAGGTGGCCCCTAACTGTACAGCTGGTAGAAGGTTGTATATATGCCCTGATGATGATAAGCAAAATTGTGAATATTTCGTTCTGCTGAGAAGTTGCACCTGTTTACTGAAACAGATGCTCTCCCGCAATCTCACTGCCCTCTTGCATTTTCGATAATTTCCTTGGGAAACGTTTGATTATTTTTTTTGTCACGTTATTTTAGTTCCTTGTATTAACTCTGAAAGCGCCTGCCTTCCTAGCTTGTATTCATAAAATCCATTCAGTTTTACTGATTTCATTTATAATTTGATTTTACTTTACTAATCTAGTTAACTGTTTCTGTAATGTATTGTTTTAACCAAGACAGTAGGGCATTTGCTCAACTGTCAGGTACCTCATTAGGCGATCAAGAATCTACTCTACTTAAGTGATTTAATGGTTTCCTTTAGATAAGCCCACCCAGGCCTGACCAGGAGAAGGGTCCAAGAACCTTTGTAATGCCACTCCAGTCCAGGATCCCAACTCCCTCACAAAGATCAACAAATACCATGATGACTATCTTTGCACCCTAAAGTGGTTGGATATCCTCTCCAGCCAGCATTGGTAAGTTTTTAAAAAACTTTGACACCCTTCGCCTTACTAAAAATTACGTTTCAGTCCCTTCTCAAGTTATCAATGACTTCTTTCTGTGAATAGACTTAACAAATACGCACTCCCTCGCAAGCGACTCTATTGAAATTTGGGCTCTCTTTTTGAACACACATTTCATATACTTTGCAAAACCAAAACCTGGCTTGCATTCACATCGAACAGATTCCCACCAACTAATTCACCGACTTTCTCGCCCCTGTTGGCATGCTGATAAATGTGCTGATGGAGTTGCAAATATATCAAAAATATATTTGACAGCTTTTAACTCCCAAAATCACCATACTAGTGGACCAGTGAACAGCAGCTTCTATTTTCTCACCCGAAACCCAGCATCCTCAGCCCTATAATTAGTGCATTATCCCTTGGAGAGTGAAAACACTTTTGTTACCACTTTTGGAGACATAGTAACTGAATTTACCATAATAATAAAGTACCTACAATTGTAGACAATTTTATATTCATTTACATGATCCCAAAAGTAAGGCAGTTAAAGACAGGCTAGATCACCCACTGCAATTCAGTTCAAATAATTGATAAGACTAGTAGCATAGCCAGCTATATCCTCTATTGGCCCATTGCTCTTCCGGAAATCATCCAGGAAATTGAAACCAGATCTGTTGTTTGGTCTGGCCATTCATTTATCCTATTTAACCTTGCCATGCCAACAAAGAAGAGGAAAGCAAAAAAGGGATGAATAGATGGACCACTTAAATTAATCTAAGTCACCGGTAATTGCCCTGGGCTGGAATCTAGTCCATCACTTTTTGTCCACCAAACCAACTCCCACAGGAACCAGCCATAGAAAAATCAGCCTTGGTCTCTCATCAATAGGAACAGTCTAGTCTGGTCCCCTCGGAACAGGGACACTGGCAACCCTTACATCATGTGCTCACTGGTCCACATGACTCAAGTTGCAACCTAGTGGTGAGGCCCAAATAGCTGAAACCACTCTGGAGCCGATTGTGTTCCTTTTCAAAGGATACCTGCCCTGGCAGTATGCTGTTTAATCAAAGCACATGCTCAGTAAAATATTTAGATCTAACATCTAATAACTATGGCAAAAAACAGCAAGAGTTTCCCTAGAGAACAGCATATTATATATTTAAGCAGCACCAAACAATATTAAAGTCGGATAACAAACTAATACAATTCCTCAACCAATTCAGAAAAAGGCAAAACGTGATAAGCTAAATGAAGCAAAAATGTTCAAGACCATATTAAGGGAAACATGAGTATTAATATTTAATGTTTTTAAGTTAAAGACAATGAGCCACTTGTTTCAGTTAATCAGAACATTGTCATGATTTAATGGCAACCACAATGCAGAATGGTCAGATAAGCTTTGTGAGGAACCCCTGTAACAAGCTTAAACTTAGGGCTTAGGACCCTACTTGGAGTTTGGCAGATGTGGACTAGCCATCAAAAGGTAGCATCAGCTGTATTTAGAGTGCATTGGCATCAATGGCACTTTAAATGCAGTGGGCAATATATCTGCTATGGGGATGTCTCATTCTGCCAAATTCTACATAAGACCTTTTGAGTTGTCCATGGAAGTTCAAATACTGCAGAGAGGGAAGGCCGGATACTATAATAAATTAGAGTATTTTAAATTCTAATGCTAGTTTTTTGGGGTCCCACTGAAGCCTTGTAATTTGCAATCAAATTTCCCAAACAGGACACAATTGAAAATTGTAGCCACCAAGGTAGCGTTGCTACTGGGTAATTTTGCACCTTGTCCTGGTCTCTAGATTTACCTTTATAGTCTATTTTGGGAGGTGAGGATCCCACAAACTATAAAAGACACACACAGGGCATGGCCAGGGGCTTGGCTTTCCTTCCCTTGATGAGAAGAAGCCTTGCTTGGGCTCTGCTCTTCAATAGTGTTAATCTGCTTGGGTTCAGCTCTTCAATGTGTTCTTGGTTCTCAACTTGACATTATCTTCAAGACAGACGTTGGAAACATATCTCCAGATGTTTGCTGATTGCAGTGCTTTTTGTAAAACCTTCTGCAGCATCACCTCAAAGAGGTTTCTTGCATCTTTGGAATGATTTGACCCATTCCAGCACTGTCTTCCAAGTTTCAGGTTAGTAATTACTAGGGAGAAATGTTTAACACTTGCTTGGATTGCGGTACTCTTGTTGGGCCCTTATATAGTGCCCTACACCTACATACTTGGATTTAATCTTACCTTCAAAGCTGTACTGCATCAACTGTCTTTTAAGCTTCTTCAGTGTTATAAGCAGATCTTGTGTGAACCCTTGTGTCTGATCTGTGTCTCAAGTTTGGAGCATTAACAACTGCTACACAACACTGGAACAAAACCAGTCTCAAGATGATTATTTTGGATCTAACCAGATAAAGTTCTCTGCCACTGATAGTTTAAAGGTTCACCATTGTGCATCAGTTACTAGAATAAAGGCCATCACTCTTGGGGGTCTGCAGAAAATTTGAGAGAACCTCCATCTGATGAGATGAACTGTGGGAGTACCACCGATACATCTCTTGTGCACCTTCTGTCATATCCTATACCCATCATTTCTCTCTGCTGTGCAGTCTTGGATACATTCAAAACTGTTGGTAGGGAAGGCATAGACTCCATGTTGTTCCTGAAGTAACATTACGATCCGCATGTCAGTAGTGACATAATTCTGAAAGGCAAACAAGAATATCTTAGATACCCAGGTCATGCTTTTTTGTGGAGCCCATTCTGCGTGGATTGAAAGAATGACAAAGTCTCAATTCACTCCTAGAGCTAGTTGATAGTGGCTTCTATGGGCCAAAACAATGTTTATCAGCGGTAGCAAGCTCAGTCACTCACTTGAGCAGAGCCCCGTCCAGTTCACTCCCAACAGGACAGCTTGTTTTTCCAAGGAATAGTGCCTCACTTCAGCCTTTTCTCTGCCTGAGGCGAAATTAGGGCAGTTGACCTGACATCTGAGAGCCTTACAAAGCAATGATAACAGAGAAATCAGGCTCCCTTCAGTCCTTCACAATGAAGGGTCAATCAGTCATCATTTCATTCCTCTTGTTGTGTCTCCCAAGTTCAGTTCTGTTTGCGGATCTGGTGATAGGAAGCTTTCTTAGAGGGTAAACTAGCCAGTGATTGATAACAACTGTGTGTCAATTCTCAGAGAAGTTCTTTGCCTAGTCCTTCTTAATATTTCAGCAAATCATGTTCTCTTTTGGTAAAATATCCCAGGAAGCATTGAGTTGGAGGAAACACTAGGGGCAAGTTGTGGAGTTCAGAATTTGCAGTCATTGGCTGTCCTATTTAGAATTGGGTCTCCCCTTGAAGAACTCCTGCTAAGAGCAGAGATAGGTTGGCTGGGAGCAGAATATATTCAATTCTCCCTTGACACTATATCACTCTTTCGTTTGAAAAGGCTGCTCTGAAAGGTTTTAGCCAGTTATCTAACAGGGCCATATGATGTTCCTGACCACACCTTCTCAGACATCTTTCAGTCAGTCAGTCAATTATCTTTATTCGATTATTAAAAATCATAAAAGAGCGAGCAATAATACATGACAACATTTCATCAGGACACATAATAATATGGATCAATATTTTGTTAAAAAACCCTAAAATCACAATATACAGAATAAATTATACATTAATATAAAAAAGGTTAAAATCGATAAAATATAAAAGGTAAACATTAATCTGGGACAAGGTGCCTAATTCTAGAACGGTGCTTATTTGTACGTACGCCTGCAACCAAAAAACTAGCAACATGAAATGCTACTTTTAAGTTAGGGAGAAGTTGCAGGAACATCATAGCTGGTTTTACCTGTGTAAAACCCAGATTGCACAATATAGGCAGCAAGTATTTTTTCCTAATCTCTTTATAATGGCCGCAGAACAAGATAAAATGAGTCGTGTCCTGGGTGGAAAAGTAATCGCAATCGCATGGTTCAGCATTTTCAGGTCTAATCCACTTTTTAAAATTACCCAGAATGAAGGGAATCAGGTCAAGACGAAATCTTGTTAGAAGGAAACGGTGGTATGGTTTATTTACCAAAAAAAGATATGGTTCCATACCTGGGACAGATGTTAACGTACAATGTTTCCTAACCGTAGATTTATTTAGCTCTGTGGCTTCCCTCTCCAAAACATAATAATTTGTCAGGAGATTTTTAACAGTTTTTAAGTCTTCCTGATTTATCAAGTGTGGAGAAGAAAAAAGTTCGGATCGGCCAGCTAAAGTTAACTGCGTCTGAACATATTTTAACCACGGAATATTGTGTGCTCTGTCCAGGGCTAAACAATCTTTAAGGATGTTATGATTTAAAGTAAGCTCCTGGTTGAGCCAAATTTTCAACCATCCAATAACTGGGGCTAGTTTTAAAATGTCGGTGATATAGCCCAGTCCAAGCTCTGTATGTATTATATATGTAGAAGTCGATTGAGGGACGGAAAGCAGAGTTCTCAAAATTTTATTTTCTACTTTCTGAATTTTATCATGTTCATGATTAGTGTACCCCCAAATAACAGAGCCGTATTGAGCAACCGACAAACATTTAGCTTTATAGACCTTTATAATGCTTTCCATGGGACGGGCTCCAATTTTTTTAGCAAAACCAAGCAACCCAGCAGCCGCTCTTGCTACAGCGTTGCTTTTAACGGAATGCTGGGGGCCCCACGTGCCCTTTTCATCAAAGGTCACTCCTAAATAAGGAAAGGATGGAACTCTCCTAACCTCTTTCCCAGCACAGAAAAATGTTTTAGACTTTCTTTTCCTGCCTGCGGCTCCTGCAATCATTACGTGGGATTTTTCTACATTGGTTTTCATGTCCAGCGAGGACATGAAATCCCCAAAGGATGAAAGGAGTTTGTTTAATGCCACTCCAGAGTGTGCCAAGAGGACGGCATCATCCGCGTACAGGAGGACGGGTATCTTTATCTCACCTGCACGCGGGATGTCGGTGTGGGAATCTGCCAGGACTGCCTCAAGGTCATTTATATAAAGAGTGAAGAGGAGGGGGGCAAGGATACATCCTTGTCTAACCCCCCTCTCTGACTTAAAGTGACAAGTACATCTTCCTTCCCTAGTCACTCTGACCGAGGTCTTAAGATCTCTATGTAACTCGGCCAGATACCCCACCAAAGGGGCATCAATGCCCATGGATAAAAGGACCCCCAACAGCTTAGCCCTGTTAACCAGGTCAAAAGCTGAGGAGAGGTCCATAAAGGCCATGTACAGAGAGCCCCCCTTGGCAATTACATATTTGTTTATGATCAGTTCTAAATTTAAGCACTGATCTAAAGTTCCTCTTTTGGCTCTAAAACCATATTGTGCATTTGATAGGGCACCCTTCCCTTCTAAGAGCTGAGTCAGTCTTCCTAAAAGGACTCTCCCCAAGATTTTAACACTAGAATCAATGAGGGAGATTGGCCTATAACAGGCCGGATCGATTCTCTGTCCTTTTTTAAAAATTGGTATTATGGTAGACTTAGACCAGCTAGTGGGAAAAATAAAATCTCTTGTAGCGTTAAAAATATTAGTGAGAATGTTGGCACTTAATTCAGGGGCACTCTTAAAGAAATCTGCGGGAACCCCGTCGGGGCCCGGTGCCTTTTTAGAGTGTGTGTCACTAATCGCTTTTTTCACCTCCTCTATACTAAAAGGGGGGATGATAGCTACTTCTTGTGTGAATTGTATTCCACAACCTGGAGTGTTATCAGGGCAGCTATAAATGTTACTGAAATGTGTGACCCACTGTTCATCAGGTATGGTGCAATCTGCTCTCTACTTCTCTAAACCCACAAAATATGGATGGTTTATTATCGCCCAAAATCTAGAGCTACCTCTCTGTATATCAGGCGACAATAAATCGTTCCAGGCCTCCTTTTTAATCTCAGATTTCCTCGTCCTGATAGCATAGCTATATTTTTTTCTCAGTGATGCTATCTGTTCTTTGTCTCTTGGTTTGTTTTTTAAAGCCTTCAAGAGGATTGAGTGAGCCTTGGAACAATTTGAATCGAACCATTTAGGGCCCCTATGTGTATGGGGCTTTTTCTTTACAGTCAGTTCTAAATTGACCTGGCGGCAAATAACGTTAAACGCTTCTATCAAAGTGGTTACAGAGTTATTATTATCCAAGCAGATTGCAACCTCCCCCTCAACTTTCGCCAGGGTATCCTGTATAAAGGTAATTGGGGTTACTTGGTCCCATTTCAGTCTGCGGTTCTGATCTCCCAGGACTAAATCAGTCACACATAAAGCTTCGATCACTCTCTTTCCCAAAACTCCCTGAGATACAATCTCTAAAATTACAGGGTTATGGTCACTAAAAACTGAAGTTTCTACCTTGTAATTAAGCACTTCAGACAAAATACTGGACGATAAGAAAATATAATCCACAATTGTACCGGTGTTGTTACCCACGTATGTTGGTAACCTCAAGCATATTTTACTACTATAAAATTCATAAAGATTAAAAATTGCTAAGAGTGATTCCAAAGCCTCTCCACGTAGTGAGTGTTCAAAATGCGGAGTGGGGAGGTAGGGGGGAAAATCCTCGTATTCCACACGGCAGTCCATGTTACATGGGTGAATGTTGTAGTCTCCCATGAGAATCACGTCAAGACCATGAACACTATTCTCACTGTGGGTGGACAGGAAATCCTCTAAAGTTACCAAATGCTCGTTCAAGATTTGACTGACAGGGGAATTATAAAAATTAACAAATAATATAGGCTGCGAGTTTGGTGTGGTTAGTTCAACCGCTAAGATATTTGTTGAGTTAGTTTTAATCTGTCTTGGCTTTCCTTGAATGTCTAGGGAAATATATATAGCCAAGCCCCCCTTTGAACATCCAGAATTACTAGGTACTGCAGGTACAAAAAAATGGGAAAAGCCGTCTAGAGCAAGTCTGTCTGACGTTTCCCATGTTTCTTGGAAGGCAAGAATGTCATTGGATCTGATTATCTCCAGCCAGTTCTTATCGTTGAATTTAGATCTGATGCCAGCAACATTCCAGCTCATAATTCTGCAGACCCTATTACCTGTAGGTTTTGGATCTAAAGGCCCGAAAACAGGCGAAGGACCCTCATCGTTAGTAAATTTTCTAGGAGAGAGTCAATCGTTTTGATCCATGAAGGATAATGGGGCATAGCGATTAAACAATTGAAGAGGTTCTACGAAAGAATTATGCTGTGGTAGAAGGGAATGATGGGCCACTTCATTATGCCTTGTGTCTTGCCCCCATCTGAGATTAGAGTCCCAAATTCTATCCCACCCTGGCGCTGGAGTCCTTGGATGAGTGACGTTCTGTTGTTCCCCATAGAAAAACTTCAGAGTTAGAGGAACAACAGTGCCCTGTCTGCGTTGAGGAGGGAATAAGTTAGCAAGTATGTTAGGAAGGATGTCTTGATTTGAGAGGCTCACTGCCACACAGTCCCCTTTAAACTTTTTCGGCCGGTTTCCCAGCCAGGGGACCCTGGTTGCTGACTTAATTACATTTGCCAGATGGTACTTTCCCCCTGGAGCTAACCGCATATTACTGGTTAGCCAGTGCAGAGCCTTGCTTGTAAGGGAGGTTGAGCTTTCCACTGTTCCCCCTTCCAAAGGAGGGACATTCGCTAACACAAGAACCACTGGTGTGGCCTCGACTAAAAATTGTAGGGGGTCCGTAGAGTGAGCAATTACTGGGGGGAAGCTGACAGAGGGATTATTATCTGTTGGGATGTTAACTAAAAGAGGGCCCTCAGTAGTAGTGGTCAATGATGTTAATGGTTGGGGCGGTGAATTCTCAACAGACGGCTGGATCCCTGCACCATCACTTACAGCCTCGCTAACCACATTTCCCCCTGTATTATTGCTCAAATTTGTAACTATCGTGGTAATGTTTTCTACCCCACCTGCAACCGTGGTGTGGAGACCGCCCAATTTTTTAATCTCCGCTTGCAATTTATCGATTTTTGATATTAAAGGTTTTACAATGGCATTAATTTTTAACTCAAGAAAGTCCGCAATCCTTTCAAAAAAAGCGTCCTCAGAAGTATCATTTTGTTTGTCCTCCACAATGTTTACTTGCTTTGTCTTTGGGGTAAAAGCCCTCTTTCTTCTTGTCCCCGGTCGTGGTCCGCCCTGCTTAGGTGGATTTTTAGTACATAATCGTCTTGGCCTTGTTGCGCGCCCTTTAGGTGTCTGCTCATCAGATGAAACTCGTGCCTGTTTCTCCTGGTCAGAGTCAATGTCAAAGTCACTTTCAGCCTCTATGTTGGGGACCTCAGAGGCCGGGACTACATTGCCAGGTGCGCTGCTTGATCCTTGGAAAATAGGGCCACTAATTATGCTCTCCTGATTAGCTTCCTGCAAAATAGAGTCGTCAATCAAAATAGATGCAGTTGGGGACAGACAACGGATATCTGGGGATTGGCTTAACCCCAGAGAGTTTCTCCTCTGCGTATTTATTTTTTTCACAGTCCGGACAAGGTAATTGTCAAGAGTGTTTTGTGGGGCTTCCTTCGATTTCGTAGACATGTTTACAATATACTCGCAGCCTCACTTTTTAAGCAAAAATAATTGCTATTAGGAAACTCTTAGAACTATGAGTCTTACTTGCAATGATGAATCCTGCAGCGTTTCTGGCCCTGCCCCTGCCTCCTCCTGCCGATGAGGGCCGTAGAGGGCCCGCCCTTTGCCCGGGCTTAGCCCCGGGCGTCCCGCTCGTGTCCCGCGGAGCTGGTTCCTGGAAGCTTATGTGCGCCTCCCTGTCGCCCTCGCGGTGTCACAAGGCGCGCCGCCGCGTAGGCTGCTGGGATTTGTGGTCCCGGAGCGGCGGCGCATGCAGTCTGATGGAAAGTGACTCTTGGCGGTGGCGGCGTGCTTCCAAGTGCCTAGCGGTGGCGGCGGCGTCTGGCAGGTAAGTGAAAAGGTCTCCCCCGCTTCGCCGGTTCCTGGACGCTTATGTGCGCCTCCCTGGCGCCCTCGCGGTGTCACAAGGCGCGCCACCGCGTAGGCTGCCGGGATTTGTGGTCCCGGAGCGGCGGCGCGTGCAGTCTGATGGAAAGTGACTCTTGGCGGTGGCGGCGTGCTTCCAAGTGCCTAGCGGTGGCGGCGGCGTCTGGCAGGTAAGTGAAAAGGTCTCCCCCGCTTCGCCGGTTCCTGGACGCTTATGTGCGCCTCCCTGGCGCCCTCGCGGTGTCACAAGGCGCGCCGCCGCGTAGGCTGCCGGGATTTGTGGTCCCGGAGCGGCGGCGCGTGCAGTCTGATGGAAAGTGACTCTTGGCGGTGGCAGCGTGCTTCCAAGTGCCTAGCGGTGGCGGCGGCGTCTGGCAGGTAAGTGAAAAGGTCTCCCCCGCTTCGCCGGTTCCTGGACGCTTATGTGCGCCTCCCTGGCGCCCTCGCGGTGTCACAAGGCGCGCCGCCGCGTAGGCTGCCGGGATTTGTGGTCCCGGAGCGGCGGCGCGTGCAGTCTGATGGTAAAGTGACTCTTGGCGGTGGCGGCGTGCTTCCAAGTGCCTAGCGGTGGCGGCGGCGTCTGGCAGGTAAGTGAAAAGGTCTCACATCTTTCCGTAAATAACTTTTCTTCAGCCCTTTCTTCTAACAAATCTGGGACTGTGGCCTTTTCCGGGAAGAGATTTTCACACATCACCAAAACGCTAATTGCTTCCAACAGAACAGCCCAGCAGAGCTAAATTAATGAATTATAGGCTCTCAGGAAGAGATAAACCAACTTTTCTAATACCATCCTTATATTTAACACAAATAAAAGTTCCCGCTGAATTTTTTGCTACACTTAACAGTGTGTGCATGAGCTCTGAAACTTATTTTCGATTTTGACTTATAGAAACATTGTATTTCATTCATGGGCACGCATGTACTGCACGAAAGAGATTACCACAGCCTATCTAGTAAAATAGTGTTAAGAATATTTTCCCTGCAAAGACACACCAAACAAAATATAGTACATGTGTTTCTTTTTGACATAATACACCCCCGGCCTTCAAGCTTCAAGGTACCACTTTTAGGTGACTTAGTTAATGTCAAAATGTTGTTTTATAAACATGTCAAAATTGTTTTCTTGCGGGGTGTGGCTTGACAACAGATGAAGGTGGCTGCTCTTTGTTGACGCTCCGAGGCAGGTAGGGAGGTTTTCCGACCTCCGTTCCAGTTTACTCCTTGTTTTGCTGAAGGTTCCATCGCCGTCAAACAGTGCATCCTGCCTGAACACAATGGGGCAATTTTCACCGACCGGTGAGCAGTTTTGGACTCCCTTTTCTCCCTCTCATTATGCGCTGCGCGTTTTTTCCAAGGGACTCGTGCCCGCCATTTTGAAGTGTGCAACGGAGTCTTGGCCCGCCCCTCACTGCAACGATGTTTCATCACAATCCAGATGAATAGCCTTTTAAATGCATACATTTCCTTTCCGTTTTTCACCATTTGAGAAGACTACTCCTCTGCAGATACTTGGCAAATTTTTATACAGTGCTTGCAGCAAAAGGGCCAGTTTTTTTCAAGGAGTCTTGATGTTATGAGAACGGTTACACGCACTAAAACAGTGGCAATATTTTGAAGAGTGCAGAGACTTATTTCTGGATCAGAAAATTGTTATAGATGTTTTAATAATTTTTGAAGTCAATACACTTATATTGATAACTGTCTCAACAAAATCTCTTTTTGTCTCTAAATATTATCTACTTAAAGGTGTTTTTTTGTTTTCAAAAAGTAGCTGACTGTTTCTTTCCTGCTCTTCTATAGACTGTCTGAGAGATTTTCTGTCCAGTTGTTTCAAAATAATTTTTCTCACAACTACACTACTAACCATTTCAAACACCTCAACCCCATATACATTTTCAGTAAGAGCTATGGGGAGGACAAAACCAGTGAGACGATCCACACAAGTGCGTGATTCAGTATTGCCTCTTGAAGACTATAATCCTTTCAATATCCTCCAATTCACCATGGAAGACACTTCTAACAATACTGCATCTCTTCCAGCAAGTCCTCCTTCTAATATTCCTCTCCCAACTGCGAAACCTTTACTCAAATCATCGCTTGCATCGGGCAAACATGTCAAAAAAGACCCATCTTCTCCTGCCACTTCTCCTCCTCCTACTTCTTTAGACTTACTCTTGGAAGAAATGTGTGCTCTTCGTCCACATATGGAAGATACAAATAATCGTTTAAAAGCTTTGGAGGACAAATGGTCACACATGGCAAACAAAGTGGTACAAGTGGAGCAACGTGTTGATTCTCTTCAGGTTATGACAGATCAAATTCCTAGGATGCAAACAGAAATTACTTCTTTTGAAAAACAATTTGAAAATCTTGAGAATCTTAATAGATGCAACAACCTACTTCTTTATTGTCTGTTGGAGGGACAAGAAGGTTCCGATCCTATATCATTTTTCAAAGCCTTTCTCGCAAAAGTTCTGGGTATTCCTGAATCTCCTAGTCTTAATATTCAGAGAGCACATCGTCTGGGACACATTTCACATTCTTCTTCTCCTTCTGCAAAGCCAAGAGGTGTTATTATGTACTTTTTGGAATATACAGACTTGTTGAAAGTATTGCAAGCAGCAAAGTCTAAAGGTTGAATATCCTGGCAAGATGCAAATCTTTTCTTTGCTCAGGACTATGCAAAAATTATTTTCTTTAATATGTTTCTGTTGTTGCCTTGTTCACAGCAAAACATGGCCCCAACTGCAGCCTTGAAACATAAGTTTAAAGTTATTCATATCCACACTTAGGCCAATACACGACAACCCTACCTAAAACTTGAAAGAAGCTATTCAGTCACAGTTCCTTACATACTGAACTCTAAGGGTCTCAGTTCCAGCCTTGTGCTGGGAGGACGAGACAGAACATCAGTCGTATGATGTTTTACAAACTCTCCCTATTTTTTGAGGTAGTGCAAACTGGTGCCCTGGCTATATAAAACTATCCTCGCTATGGCACACATAGATGGGGTCTAGACGCAGTGGGAGGGCAAACTTGGATGTGAACTCACAGATAGGGAATGGGTAATGGTTTTGCAGCCTATGCTTAGCGTCTCTAAAAATACTATGTTTAATACAGTCAGGTTAATCACTTTCATACCACATACCTCACACCACATAGGTTAAATGTCATAACAGGTACAGTGGATAAGTCATGCCCTCGCTTCGCCTTGATTGATGCAGGATTCCTCCATATGGTATCGGACTGTCCAACCATCACTGCATATTGGCATCCAGTGGCCCAAAACCTGGATTGGGTCCCGCACCACCCAAACCTCGAAACATTAGAAGTCTGTCTGCTGGGTCATCTATCGTCGATCCCCAGTTACCAGAGCGAGCTCCAAATGTATTGACCTGGGACTAGTATTGGTTAGTAGGCAATTGCTATGCACTGGTGGTTGCATGACGGCCCACTGCACAGTAGGTGGGAAGTGGAGCTCTTGAGATGGGCGGCGGCTGAGGAGGTGTCTTTACAACAGGAAGAGCAAAGAGGACTTCACTGTCACCTCTTGACAGCTGACTGGGCACTTTTCAATGCTGTTTTCTGAGTGCGGGAGGGGCAGACATCCCGACTGCGCACTCTGGCTGATGATAAGCTTCTCAGGCCGACAACTACTTGTTACGGAGTCTGGCGATGATTGAAAGTGGTTTGATTGAAAAGGGCTGGTTAGGCACAAATGGTTCAAATTTTGGTTCCATTCTGGTAATATTTCACCCATCAAACTTCTGTGATTTACAATGCAACACAGGCATATGTTCAGTAATTGAAGCAATGACACTTCATGGCAAGCGAGGTATCTACCTTATGAAGACGCAGAATAATGAATATGGCAAATGTTGAAAAATGCATCAATTAAAGGATTAAAAAAAGAAACTTTAAAGAAGCTAAGTGAAGTTAGCCAACCAGTTATCATGTTTAGGGGTTTGACCACTTGCAATATTGACTTAACATTTTGCACAATCAAAATATGGCATTATATTGAACCTAATAACAATGCAAAATGTGGGGGGACCTGTCAAAAAGATGCTCTTTCATGTACTGTATTTTTTTAGAAATGCCCAGCCAGGAAGGACTTGTCAGATGCATACATTAGTACTATGTATTAGGGGGTCATCTGTCTTAAAAATTGCCTTGCATAAAGAAGTACGGGCTTGGATTACTAAAACACAATCAGAGTCAATAGATTATTGCTAAGTAAAAATAAATGATTACCTGAATTGAGACTGTAAGTAGCTTGAATAGCAAGGCCAGTTGTGAAGATACACAATGGAAATGTGCTACTAGGATCTACATCACAATTCGTTTTGAAGCACAAGTTCAGGTATCCAATTGTAAGCATAAGGGTTTGACTTCTACTGAACAGTTATGGAGAAAGTTATAGTTGATTGCAATTGCTGCTTTGAACAAGTAACTGATGTCTCATAGTGACTGTTGGTTTTAGTTCATACTTGTTTAGAATCAGCAACCTCCTTTCTTTATTCTGCCTAACATAGAGGACCAGTTCCTTAAAAAGTAAAGCTCGGAAGTAGGAACCTAGGACTAATATTAATGGCCACCACTTAGGGAGCTCCTGGCTAACCCGTCTTGCGAAGTACTTTCTCGGTGATGCCGACTTGCTAAAAGGAGGCTTTAAGGCAGCATCCTCCTCCTCAAGCTTCCTGGACCCATTGATCATGCCACATGAACCCTTGCCTGCATTCCTGCACCATGGACGACAGAGGCCTCCCGGCTGCACACACATTCACTGGTGCAGTCCACGCCTTCTGCCTTTGGTGCACTATGGATTTCAGACAGCACCCCACTGGTAGGGAGCCGCCTCACTGCTTTCCCCCCAGAGGTGCTGGTGCTGCTGGGGCTACCCTTCTCTACCCTTCTCTACCCTTCTCTACTCAGTAAGCCACCTCTATGATGGAACTTTGTCTGCTACTGACACTGGTCTGAAACCACGGACAGAGACAAAAGAAATGCTCCCACATTTCATTGGTATACATACTTGCCCAGCGAGAAGAGCGTATCCCCCGGCTGTTCTTTCTCAATTTACCTGCCTGCTCTCCTATACGCTGCCTCACTGAAACAACACGTCAGCCTCCATTTTGACCTGGACGTACATTAAGGGCCCAATCACACACCCCAGCAGCCTCCATCTTAGAGTCAGGGAGCTGCCTCAGTGAGAGTGAAATCCTCTGTTTGTACATAGTTGGACCAACATTCGATATAACCGAATGATCCTGGCTGAGGGCCCTTAACCCTTTCTACAGCCAGGCCTCCCTGGAGGCTCACCATGGGTCTACCAGCAAAAACAAGGCTTCCTCTCCTCACACTTGAATCTTAGCTATGCCTAAGTCCCAACCCCTCTCTTGGAGCCCCTTACTCTTTGGACTCCATCTTCGCTTCCGGCAGCATCCACCGGTCTATTGTGAAGACTTTATCACCACCACTATCGTCTTTCTTATTTGATGTCCAAACCAATGGCCATCTGACAACTGTTGTTCTTTGGGATGGTTATAGGCCCATCCAAAAATGAACCACTACTGCTAATTCTGCCATAATGAAGTTGTCCTCCTTTGACGCCTTAAAGAAGAAACTCAAAGACATCAAGCTCATTCTAGGATCACTAGAAAGCTTATCACTGGAAACTGCCACAGAAATAAAGGCAGAGGCAACCTATGCCAGTACTTATAATCCTTAATCCCCACACATGCTGGGCCTCTCGCTCAGACCACAGCTGGAAGTTCAGAGAGCCCATAGACTGCAACATGGTGCATGCACCCAGTTCACGCAACCAAGATCAATCATAGGCTAGTGAGCCTTTTACATTATAATCCCATCCACGACTGATGCTGTTGGGACATTGGACCAACCAGTGAAACCATGGCACTCTGCAAGACACAAGGAGAAACCAGGTCTCACCTCCCTGCATAGAGACAAAATGCACTCAGCTTTGAAACCATAGCTTGCTACTCTGCCTGAGACCTCTGTTTTAACAGTGTATGTTTTCTGTTCAGCATTTAAATTAATTTACTGCATCTTTACAGGGTGGCCAGCACTTTTATCCTCCCTAGGAACACTCCGCTGACCCACAAACTTGTTATCTTGATTTGCAATGCTTGCCACTTCAGGTTTGATACTCCTTAGCTGGAACAAGAGGATGACTAAGATGATTCTTACCAGACCTCTGATGATCTGGTCCATGAACGTCAATGTCATGACCAGTTTTGTACGCTGCAAAAAGATATTATCCAACTTAATGACCACAAAAATGGATATTGCTCTTATCCAAAAGACCCACCTTTCCCCACAGGAATCCACCAAACTGCGGAGAGACTGGGTGGGACAAGGCCTCTCGGATGGCCCCCTTGAACCTAACGCCCAGAACACTGGCTCACTGCGCCACATGAAGACAGGGATGCCAATCCTCATTCATAAACCCCCAAGGCTCAAGTCCTTAACTCATGGTCTGATGCATACTGCTGTTACGTATTTTTTACCCTCTCAATTTAAACTCATCTTCTTACCACAGGCTCTGTTTGTGCCCCCAACCAGGCCAGCACTTCCTTTTTTGCCCGCTTGCATGGAATACTGGTAGACATCTGAATCCCTGACACAATCATCAGGTGAGACTGGAATCTCACTGTTGACCTGATCTTGGATCGCTCTTACCCTTCTGGTCACAGGAACACCCATTGTCGGAATCTCCTCCGGGACTTCATGCCAGATCATTCCCCGGAAGATCCCTGGCATTTACACCATCCAACGGAGAGAGCCTACACATTCCTCTCCAGACCTCATGGTATAGAGACTCAAATTCCCAACTTTTGGGCACAAAGCTTGCCCCTTGCACAGATCTGTCAATGTGTGATAAGTGAAAGTACAATCTCAGACCATGCTCCAATCTTGCTTTCATAAGATCTGCAAGTCCACGCCGCCATAGACACATCTTTGAGTATGAAAAAAAATTATTCTACCAACAGCCAGAGAAAAAACTAGAGCTTCAAATGCTACTAAAGGATTATCTTACTCTTAATGATCGATCGCCTCACAACAGACTCTGGGCAGTGGGGAATGCGTGCATCTGGAGGATAATAATGACAGAACTGGCTGAACAAAAAAACACTTAGAGAGGGAGGTAAGAGAAGCACATGGCACATGATCGCTACAGTCGGAATCCACCGCACACCTGAAGGTCCTGACCCAGAAAAAAATAGGACCTTAACGACCTTTTCTTCTAGACAGCAGAGATAGCTTTATACTAACTCTGCCAATGGCATTGCAATCCCAGATAAAAGGCCAGACGACTCCTTGCCTAGCAACTCACAGAGACATGCGCAGGTGACCATCCTATCGAATTTGGACAGCGGAGGAGTTACTCTTACACACATTTGGGACACTAGTGCAGCATTCCAATCATACACTAGTCTCTAAGCACCTACAGAGGTGGAAAATCAGTTCATGGATCACCGGTCCTTACCTGTTCTGTCTGTAGAAATGCAACACATGAGCTATGGGGACATCTCAAACACTGAAAAGTTGAAGCACTCAAGGGCATGGCTATGGGGAAAGTCCCGGGAGCGGTGGCCTTTCTTACAGAATATTGTAAAATAATGGCAGAACATTCAATCCCCCATTGGGAAATCTATTTCGCGAGGTGAAATCAGAAAATAGCTTACATCTGAATTTTTGCACACCTACTTAACTGTTCTCCCAAAGACAGAGAATGATACTCTACATTGCACAAGCTATCGCTCAATTTAATTGATCAAGAGCGACATTACAATCTTTTCCAAAGTACTGGCTAACTGGCTGAAGAAAGTAATCCCTTATTTGAAACACTAAAACCTGTGGGCTTTGTGCCACAGAATCACCTTCTCACACTGACACATCTCTTGCGGTGCTCCAGAACTGTGCGTGACGAGAGAACTGCCTGCTTTCTCAATTTGAAAAGGCTTTCAATTGGGCAAAGTGCACCATGGCCCATATGGGCATTTGTCATACCTTTATCAAAATGACATCCTGGCTGCATACTAACCGAACAACTGGCTTTTATAGCAATGGTTTCCACTCACAAACCCTCTTCATTTACTTCCGCACCCAGCAGGGCTTCTCAATCACAACTTCTTTTTCTGCTAGCATTGGAACCACTAGTGACTGCAATCCAGTCTTCTGATGCAGTACAGGGAATACCTTCTCCTGCTGGACATTTAAAACTTTTCCTATATGCATACAATGGCTTACCCACACTCTCCTCCCCAAAGCCTTTGGCACAAGCCCTAATGACAGTACTAGAAGATTGTTTGAAGTTTTCTGGATACAGAATCAACTGGGATAAATGTGAGGCCCTCCCAAACTACATCAAACATCTTATTCAAAGCCCATCCCAATGAAATACTCCGGTATCTGGGTTTGTCCATCCCCTGAGACCATGGTGCAGACCAACCTTCTGCTACTGGTTGAACAAATGCAACGGGACATTGAAAAATTTAGTGCATTGCACCTGTTGCTTTGGGATTCTGTGGAAATGGTAAAATGGTGGTAGCCCCTCACTACAACTACACATTAGGCATGCTGCCTTTATCGATCCCAAGTAGCCTACTAGGCCAGTAAGACCCCTAGTCAAAACCTTTATTTGGCAAACTGACAAACTTTGCCTATCCATGACTAGACTGTATGCAGATACAACGTCTGGAGGTCTGCGACTACCAAACATTTCAAACTATTGCTATGCACAACACCACTCATAAATGGTCTATTATTTCACTTCAGCCCTAAATGGGTGACATTGGAAATGATCCTATGGCAAGGCTCTTCTATGGAACATCCCCAAAGTAGCTCGAGATAACCCAATCTTCTCTACCCCACTCCAAACATGAAAAAAGACACATCTCCTATGGCTGTATAGCCTTCTGCATTTACAAGCTCCTGTCTGGAATAATGCTGCCTTACTGTTTCGAGATAAACCCTACATCAGGCACAACTTGATAAAAAAGGTATTTCCCTGGTCTGTACAAAAATGTGAGTAAAACCCTTTCAAGATCTTCAAGAGAAATATCACCCGAAACCAGGATACCTCTGTAATATCATCAAATAGGTAGCTGTCTAACTGCTGCTCTATGTCGTAAGTAGGGAGCGATACAAGATTCAACAATCTACTGGCACCTGCAAAAATGAGGGGGCATACAGAAAAGGGATTCCAGGACACTATGGACTATTGATTCATGCTCTATCTTCCACTATAAAAAACCTGTTAGTCCACTGGTGGCCCATCTGTACCCTGTACTGACATACAAGGCATGGTCTGCCCTACTTACTATGCATGACACCTCAGTGAGTCCAGACTGCAATTTAGTTACTTAAAAATACTTCACATATGGCATTGTTCTCCCTCAAAAGCTGTTCTGAGCTTGATTGGCCTCATGTGACACCTGCTGGGGATGCATCAAACTAGAAGAAGACATAATCTATATTATGTGGTCTTGTGAACTCATTCAGGACTTTTGGGACGAGGTTTGGTAGATACTGATCTAGACCAGCAACATACCTCTCTGTCCTACGATAGGGCTAACTTTAACTCCACAAAGCCTGCCACCACCGCATGCAACCATGCCGCCATCAACGGATCGTGCTGAACTGCACTCCACTCATCACAGAAGACAAATTCAAGACCATGAAGCGCATCCACTCCAGAGCCCTAGCGGATCCTTGCCTCTATCGCATCTTCCATAGAGCAGCCACCTACATTGCCCCAAGCTTCCCCGCGCCATCAACTGCTTCATTGAAACCACCACCTTCCCCAATGACTGGAAATACGCAGAGATCAACCCCCTGCTGAAGAAGCCATCCACTGACTAGACAAACCTCAACAACTTCAGACCTATCTCCCACCTCCCCTTCCCAGCCAAGGTAATTGAAAAGGCCATCTCCAAGTTCATTGAAGAGAACCACGTCCAGGACACCTCCCAATCAGGCTTCTGAAGCAACCACAGCACCAAGACTGCACTCCTCGATGGCACCGATGACATCCGCTCCTTCTTTGACCGGGGCGAAACCACAGCCCTCATCCTACTGGACATTTCAGCCGCCTTCGAGACTGTCTCCCACTGCATCATCCTCATGAGATCCACAATTCCGGCATTCATGGCGAGGCACTGTACTGGATCCACTCCTTCCTAACTGGCTGAATACAGCGAGTCAGACTATCACGCTCCTCTCAGAAACTACAGAGATCAGCTGTAGAGTGCTCAAGGGCTCCTCCCTGAGCCCCACCCTCTTCAACATCTACATGGCCCCCTCATGGCCAACATCAGAAACCATGGACTCAACATTATCTCCTACGCCAATGACACCCTGCTGATCCACTCCTCCGCCAAAAACCCCAAACCTACCAGAATCAACTTTCAGAGCAGAATGAAGGCCATTGCCACCTGGATGAAAGACAGCGGCCTCAAGCTCAACTTTGACAAGACTTAAGAACTCATCCTGAGACCCACCTCCCCAGACTGGGACATCTCCTGGTGGCCCACTGCACTAGGATCCCCTCTGACCCCTTTTTGTGGTTTGTCACATTTTATTTCTCCCCTGCAAACAGTGTTTAGGTGGGGTAATGCCTTTGAAGGATGTCTGTTGTTGTGTAAATATTTAGCCCTGTTAATTTTTGCTTTTGGCATTGCTGAATTAATGCTGTGTTCTCTGTGTTACCATGCCTCTTTTGTCTGGCCACTGTGTCTGGCATAGGCCACAATTTGCCTTTGTTGTACAAGAATCATTATACCATGTGGCCAGGGGCCATTTTATATAAGCGGTGTCCACCCTAGGCCTGAATGTGTTCTTTGTTTTCCAAGATGCCTGCTTGTTGTTCTGATCAGGAGGCTGGCTGCCATTTTATGTAGCCAGCCAGTGTACTTTCCCCATAGGCCTGCATTTCTTCTTTGTTTGTGGCCAAGCCCCATTGCTGATTGTTGTTGTTGTGACCATGTAGCTGGCGGCCATTTGGTGTAGCTAGCCAGTGTGCTTTCCCCATAAACCTGCATGTCCTCTCTGTTTGTGGGTATGCCACTTTGCTGGTTGTTGTTGTTCTGAAGTTTGACAATGTGGCTAGTGGCCATTTAGTTTTTCCAGCCAGTCTGGTTTTGCCATAGGCCTGAATGCGTTTTCTACTTGTATCCATACCTCCTTGCTGGTTGTTGTGACCATGTGGCTGGTGGCCGTTTTGTGTAGCCAGCCAGCGTGCTTTCCCATAGGCTTGCATGTCTTCTCTGTTTGTGGCCATGCATCCTTCTTGGTTGTTGTTGTTCTAACTATGTGGCTAAGGGCCATTTTGTGTCGCCAGTCAGTGTTCTTTTCCCATAGGCCTGTATATCTTCTCTTTATTCCCCATGCCTCCTTGCTTACTGTTTGACAATGTGGGTGGTGGCCATTATGCGTAGGCATCCAGTGTGCTTTTGCCACAGGCTTGCATGTGTTGTTTTTCAATCATTATGTTACGGCCATGCCTCCTTGCTTGCTGGTCAGTTGGTGGCCATTTTGTGTAGGTAAACAGTGTGCTTTTGCCATAGGCCTGCATGTCTTCTTCTCTTTGTTCCCATTCCCAATGCGTATTTGCTCTGTGTTGTTGTTGTTGAGGACAATGAGGCAATGACAGGCAGCCATTTTGTGTGTCCAGCCAATGTGGCCCTTTGCCATATGCTTATATGGATGGTTGAGCAATGAGATAGCAGTTTACTAAATTAAAAAGAATTATATGCTTGAGGATGTCACTCATTTATATTTCTTTACATTTTAATTTTTTTATTGTATTTTAATTTTTTTAATGTGTTTTATTTATATATTATATTTTTGCGTACTATGAAACCTCAGCTGACCCTCTAACTGCTTTAATGCATGTTTGGGCTTTGTATTTCATCCATATAGACATCTTTTGTAAACATTATAAAGTGCCAAATGCTATTCACCAGTTGATGTATCTAACCAACACATGTGCAAAACTATTGCCAATGTGCAAATCCTGGAAATATGTGCAAAATTCTGCATTATTTGTTTACATGTAATCAAAGCCTGTACATCACATATCTCATGTTTGCCTTAACTTTAGTTAATATTTCAAACTTGTCTTTTGTGGCCACTTACATGCGCCTACCTCAACAAACTTGTTCTGCCAGCAATGTTGTCTCCTCTTGTATCTAACCTTGCCAAAGATTGTGCACAGTAATTATTTAGAAATGAGTGTGAATTTGTCTTACTTGTTTTTTATTGTTTGTTTTTATAAAGTGTTTTTTATGTTCAAAACAGTGCTTTAACACACTAATCACCCAATAAAAACCTTTTCAATTAAAGGAAAAAAGGCCTTTTCCCTAGACCTTCACTAATAAGAAAAGTGCTAATACTGACAATACTACATAATTAAAAGAAGTCTGTATTATTAGAGTTTTGACAGTTTCAATGTACTGTGTGAGGTTCTTGTAACATGAACTTGACATCTATACAAATCTTGCAATTGATACCCAATCATGGCTCTCAGAGTGACTTACTTTTCACAGTTTTGCACAATTTTCCAAAGTTGCTAAATTTTAAAAGATCATAAAAAGTTGTGCAGGTCCTCTGTTGTATTTAACCCATGAGGATACTTACTATCCAGTGTTACTATGTAACCTGTCTCCATTCTCCTCAACAATTTTGCTCTATCAATTTTTCCCCACCTCTTCTTAGGGGGCCACAGAATCAATCACAAAATATGTAAGGCATGCCAAGTTGTTATTGTGTATAGCCTTAAAGTGCCGGGTCACCGAGTAAGCATTGTCGTTATTGACGATAGCCCTAAGGTGCTGCAATATTCTGACGTGCACCTGCAGCTTAGTGCTGCCCACATAACGTAAGCCACAGGTGCACGTCAGAACATAAACAGCAAACTCCGTTCGGCAACAATAGTTGCCCTTGATCGCTGTCTGGTGTTTGGAGAAAGGAGTGTCATAATAGGTAGTGTTTGTCCCAAATTTACAAGCTCGACACGACGAGCATCTAAAAAAAACGTCTTTGGGTTTCAACCAGGTACTGTCACTACCTATTTCTGGACTTGTTTTCACCAGTTTATTGCGCATGGACATCGCTTTCCTATAGGTGATGGTGGGTATGCCGGGCAATCTATTTCCCAAAAACCCCATCAGTGAGTATAATGGGTCAGTTTTTCTTAATGATAGATCTAATCTTTCTCTCCTGCTTGCTGAATGTCATTATCAAGCGAGGAGTATCGTTATCTTCTAAATCATTAAGTTCTTTGGATACTAACAAAGATTCCCTGGATCATTCTTGTGTCTTGGATAATGCCCTTGACAGAGTCACATCACTGTAGCCTCTTGTTTTTAAGCACCCTACAATTTCTTTCTCACACTCTTCAAAACTCTCAGGGGAGCTGCAGATTCTCTTTAATTGTAGAAGCTCACCATAAGGGATGCTTTAAATCAGGTGTCTTGGATGCCAACTGCTGGCATGTAGAATACTATTGCCCACAGTGGCCTTGCGGAATAAGGATGTTTCTATTGTGTGTTTTTTTATTTCAATTTTTACATCCAAAAATTCAGATTTTACTCTACTAACATTTGATGTAAAAAAGAGGTTTTGTTGGTTTTCATTCAGTGAACTCCACAAATTTCAGTGCACAGACTTCATCTCCCTCCCACGCACAAAAAACATCGTCAATAAAAAGAAACCAATGACGTACATGATTAAAACCAGGGGTGACCATGAGATCCCACTCCTCCCACCAGCCAACATGCAAACATGCATAGCTGGGGGAGAAGCAGGATCCCATCGCCACACCCCTTGTCGGTCTCCACATATCCTTACCGAACATAAAGAAATTGTTATTCAAACACCAGCTCACCAATTCATATAGCATTTGATTATGGCTATAATATTCACAGGTTCTCTGTCCTAAAAAATGTTGTATGGCTTCCATTCCTTTATCATGACTGGTACACGTATATAATGATTCAATATCCAATGTTAACATGCACCAATCATCTTGCCATTTGATTGACTTGAGTCTACTTAAAAAATCTCCAGTATCTTTAATGTAACTTGGAAGACTTTTTACCATGTCCTGCAAATAAAAATCAATATATTGAGAAATATTTTCACTTATATTGTTGATTGCTGAGATGATTGGTCTCCCAGGCATGGAGACCCTCATCTTGTGCACTTTCGGTATTAAATACATATATGGAATTCCAGGATTATCTGTATGTAGAAAGCCAAATTCTGTTGAGGAAGAGGTGTGGCGCCGCGGCCAGGGCGACTGACTCCGGAAGCTGGGGATCACGGTTCGATCCCTGGCACCGGCAGCAGATTAGCCCAGCACCATGTGACTCTGGGCAATAGCTTGCTTAATCTTCCCGACAGCCCCCAGCGCCTAGAGACCCTAACGGGTGATTGTGCACTTTACAAATGTGTATTATTATATTATTATTATTATATTATTATTGATGATATCAGGCCTTCCCTTTTAAAAGTAGACAATCGCTTTTTTAAACCATCCTTTGCCTTCTTGTATTCCATACCATTGGATTTAACATAGCAATCAACATTGCCCAGTTGTCTCATGGCCTCACTGATGTAATCCTTTTTATGCCAGAGTACAATATTCCCTCCTTTGTCACTTTTGTTAATTACAATTTGTTGTTTTTTGCTGAGTTTATTCATCAAATTCGCATATTGTACTTCATTGTGCGTTCTTGTGTGTTTCTGACCATTAACTTTCTTATTCAATTTCATTAAATTCTCAACCACACATTCATGGAATATGTCCACAGCGTCTTTTGGCATCATTGGGACAAAAGTACTTTTTGATTTAAAAGGGCTTTCTCCTGCACCTTTTTGCTTAACATCTATTCTTTGTAAGCTCTTTTGGGTATTATCGACTTCCATATCGTCGGTTTGTGAGACTGTGTTGGAGGCTTTTCCTAAATCACATAGAGTTAGCAGTAACTTGGCCTCAGATGCAGTAGCAATAGGTGTTTTATCTCCTCTAGATTCATTGCCCACACATATTGTCGATGGAATATTGCAGACATCATCAGAAGCAGTTCCTTTTTTAATAGCAAAAAACTTTTTTAACTTTAATTTGCGGATGAAACAGAAAACGTCTGCCCTGGTATTGGTATGGTTGAAATTACTTTCTGGGTAGAAATTGAGTCCCAAACCCAGGAGTTGTTCTTCTGCAGCAGTTAGAGTTTCATCTGAAAGGTTGGTTATTGTGCAATCCTTTACTGCCTCTTTTTGTACCACGTTATTTTTCTTTTTCTGCTATGGTTTGTCTGTTTTCCCTTCTCCTGGCTCTTCTCCTCGCATTACGCCTTTTTCTGTTTTGTTGCTCCACGTTCTCGGCCGGAGTGTTTGCAATCGCTCTTATACTAAAAAATCAATTTCTTCACTTAGATTTAAAACCATATTGCTCGTATTCCCTTCATTTGTGCCATACTCCGAGCCTGAGGTGCTTGCCAATGGATATATATATATACTTACCATTTTCATAACATCTGTCATCAGTGAATCAACCCAGTGTTTGCTATAGGTGCACAACAGCAATCATTGTATAAGGATTATTCGATTGCCACATCCCACGTGAAGCATTGCACATAAAGCAAACAGTTACAGCTGTATTGTTTTGTTGTTTTGTGGTTGCTCTTTCTATTCCTTCCTGAGTGTACAGACACCATGAAAGTTTATGTTGGTGTAGTTTTCCGTTTTACGAATAAACACTATATACTATTGTTAATTATTTATCAAAACGTAACCCCTTCGATGCTCATGACGGAATGGTTCCGTCATGAACATCGGCGCCCCTGTGCTCAATGAGGCCAGGGGCACGAAATGAATGAATGAATGAATGATTACTCATTTATATAGCGCATGGTTACCCGGAGGCATCCCAGCGCTACAGTGGTCCAATTCATCCCCGGTGAGTTAGGGAAATAGGAAGGTTTTCAGCATATTCCTGAACCTAAGATGGTTCTCCTCCATCCGAATAGGGTCGGGCATGTTGTTCCAAAGTTTTGCTGACTGAACAGCAAAACGCCTGCCACCCATACGGCTTCTCCTTATTCGTGGAACTGCCAGCAAGTTCTTGTTGCTGGATCTAAGGGTCCTATTAGTTTGATAAGTACAAAACAAAGGTTGAATAAGATCAGGTCCTGTCTTAGTTAAGGCTTTGTGAACAATGGTCATAGCCTTAAATTCAATCCTTTGTTGGACCGGCAGCCAATGTAGTTGCCGGAGCGCTGGTTTGGCCCAAGTTCTACGTGATATCTGTAGAAGCATACGGGCTGCACAGTTCTGTACAGTCTGTAAGACCCTGAGTGTCCCTTGTGGAGCCCCTAGATATACTGCGTTGGAATAGTCCAGCCGCGTTAAGATCAGGGCCTGGACTAACATCCGCCTTGCTTCAAACGGAAGCAGCCCAATGATTTTTCTAAGTGATCTCATCAGGGCGTAACACGTGGCTGCTACCTTCTGGGCTTGCACCAAAAAATTAAGTGCTGGGTCCAGCCACACCCCTAGACTTTTAATTTTCTCTTTTTGGGGGGGGGGAGGCCCAGGGTGTTAGGCCAGCAGCCGTCCACCGCGGAGGGAGCATCATGCCCTTGCATCATGATTTCCGTCTTTGTTCCGTTAAGTTTCAGGAAAGAGTCATCCATCCACTCACGGACTCTACTTAGGCAGGAAGAAAGATCGTCGTAGGTCGACATCTGCCCAGAAAGAGTGATGATAAGCTGAGTATCATAAGCGTAAGTCACTAGTTGCACCCCCCATGGCAGCACCACCTCTGCCAAAGGCCTCATATATATATTAAATAAGGTTGGGCTGAGGGATGAACCCTGGGGAACGCCACAGTGTAGATGTATAGGAGGGGAAGAGATGTCATCCTCAAATACCGAGAAAGTCCGCTCGGAGAGGAAGGATTGCAGCCATTTCAGTGCGGTCCCAGTGACACCTACATCATTCATCCTTTGAATCAGAATAGAATGATTAACGGTGTCAAAGGCCGCACTGAGATCTAATAACAATATGGCAGCACAACTACCTCCGTCAACAATCCTTCTTGCTTCCTTAATTACTGCAACAAGAGCCGTTTCAGTGCCTTGTTTGCACCTGAATCCGGTCTGGGTTGGATGTAATAAGTTGTTATTTTCTAAATGGCTGGACATCAGGGAGTTTACATATTTTTCAGTAAGTTTACTGATCGTAGGCAGCAAGGAGATAGGGCGGTAGTTGGGCCAGTCATCATGGTTGAGATTGGGCTTCTTCAATAACGCCTTTACTCCTGCCTGTTTCCAGTGGAGAGGGACTAGCCCAGCTGACAGGGAGGTGTTAATCACATCCCGGATCACCGGAGCCACAGTATCTGAAACCAGATTGAGAACGGTGGGAGGTGCTACATCAGACGGTGAACCTGATTTCAGGTTGCCCAGAAGCGATTGGACCTTAAGGCAGTCAAGAGGGGGGAATGTCTCAAGAAGGGTCAGATCTGAACTAGGTGACAAAGATAATGCCAACGGGGAGCCACGGAATGTTGAATAGATATCTGCTATCTTTGATACGAAGAAATTTGCTAACTCCCTACAGCGTGTGTGGGCAAGACGAGGGTCGGCAGTGGGGGCAGGAAGCATAACTAAGGACTTAAATATTTTAATGATTTCCCTGGAGGAGCTGGAGGCAGAGGTGATTTTTTCTTGATAGTAATTGGACTGGGTAGCTTTTATAGCCTTTTTATAATTACGTAACACAGTCCTATAGGTCTCTTTACTGGCTTCAAGATAGTCTTTCCGCCAGAGCCTCTCTTTCTGCTTGCAAAGCTGTTTAAGGGTTCTAAGCTCTGGAGTATACCAGGCTTTTTTATTCGCCCCAGTACGATGGGAGAGTTCAACCTTAGGTAGAACCAGATCCAGTGATTCCTCTAGCCAACGATTATAACGATCGTTTGCTTCTGACGGGTCATTACTAGATTCAGGTAGAGTTTCTAAAAGATTGAAAAACCATTTCTCCATTGCTAATTTGGATCATACTCGCCTAATTTATTTAGAAAAACAAGCCTGGCCTGTCTGTTCCTGGCAAGTAAGAGAAAAGGACAGGAGGGTATGGTCAGACCAAGGAATTAAGGTGGATTTTATAAACTCAAGCGTGCTTAGGTTCGTGTAACAGTGATCCAGCGTGTGTCCTGCATTGTGTGTAGGACCTTTGATAATTTGTTTAAGTTGGACCGTGTCTAACGCAGTCAACATTCAGCATTCAGCAAAGGGATTTCTATCTCTCCCCCAAAGCCTCGGGAGCTGGGGAAGAGCTTCCCTAGCTCCCGAGGCCTCCTCCCTGGTTTCTGTGCAATGACGATCAGCGCGCATGTTGCGCTGTCGTCATTGTACAGAAACCGAAACTGAAATGAGCCTTTAGGCTCATTTCAGTTTCACTTTCTACATGCTCAGGGGGCTATCTCAGCCCCCTGGGCATGTAGAAAGACGGGAGATGTATCATTGGAAAGGGGAGAATCTCCCCTCTCCAGTGGATCTCTGCTGGGGATCGCCCCAGGAGGGCGATCCCCAAGCAGGGATCCACCCACTAGACACCAGGGAGGGGGGGGGGCCTTGGGCAAGGGCCTTCGCTCTCCCATAAATAAATAGGCACAATTCAGTCTTTCTGCTTCCCCTGGGGGCAGATGGGCCATTAGTCCCCAATCTGACCCCCGGGGGTGGGAGAAAGTCCACTAAATGCCATGGATTTTGTTTTGCACCATTTCTTTTAGGGTGGGGGCTGCCCGAACTGGGCAAGCCTATGCCTCCACCTCCCTGCCACCATTACAGCCTTTCTGCCCCACCTGTGGGGCAGATGGGGGCAGTAGCCCCCAATCTGCCCCCCCGGGGGGGCAGAAAGCCCACTTGACACCAGGGAATTTTTTTTCCGTGATTTGTTTTAGGGTGGGGCTGCCCGAAATGGGCATGCCATTGCCCCCATCCTCCAACCACCATGACAGCCTTCCTGCCCCCCAGGGGGTAGATGGGGGCAGTAGCCCCAAATCTGCCCCTCCGGACGGGCAAAAAGCCCACTAGACACAGGTATGTTTTGGGGCAAATCTGAATTAGGGTGGAGGATGCAAAAAATGGGCATGCCAATGCACTCACCCCTCCCCCACAAAAAATACAGCCTTTCCGCCCCCCCGGGGGGGCAAAAAGCCCAGTAGACGCCAGGTATTTTTTGTGAAAATTTTACTTAGGGTGGGGGAATTGGCATGCCCGTTTTGGGCAACCCCCACCCTAATTAAAATTTGCTCATCAAAATCCCTGGTGCCTAGTGGACCTTCTGCCCCCCCCAGGGGGACATATGGGGGCATTAGCCCCCAATTAGCACCCCCGGTGGGGGCAAAAATCCCACTAGTTGCCAGGGATTTTTTTGAGGCAAATTTGAATTAGGGTGGGGGCTGCCCATAACGGGCACGCCCATGCTCCCACCCCTCCCCTTAAAAAATGACAGCCTTTCTGCCCCCCTGGGGGGCAGATGGGGTAGTAGCCCCCAATCTGCCCCCCCGGGGGGCACAAAAGGCACACTAGATGGCAGAGATTTTTGGAGAAAATTTTAATTAGGGTGAGGGCTGCCCAAAACAGGCATGCCAATGCCCCCACCCCCACCCGCAACAATTACAGCCTTTTTGCCACCTCTAGTTTTCAGAAATGTGTGGGTTTGGTAGGTTTCCCTAGATGGCCGCCGAGCCCGGGGCCAAAAACTCATGGGGCCCCACTTGCAAAACCAGGTTGTTTTGTGATAGATAATTTTGATGTAGCCTCAAGGGGTTTTGATCCCTTGCCTGTCACGGGTACTTGATCCAGCCACGTGTGTGAGGTATAATTTTGATCGAGAGACCTGGGGGAATGCTGGGTGGGAGGAAATTTGTGGATCCACATAGATTCCAGAACTTTCTCTCAAAGAAATTTGCAAAAAAAGTGATTTTTCAGCTAAAATGGAGGATTGCAGGGGATTCTGGATAGGAAAACGTTAGGGGACCCATGCAAGCCATACCTCTCTGGACTCCCCCTAGTGTCTAGTTCTCAGAAATGTATGGGTTTTGTAGGTTTCCCTGGATGGCCGCTGAGCCCGAGGCCAAAAACTCGACCGCCCTTGCAAAACCAGTTTGTTTTGTGATAGGTAATTTTGATGTCGCCTCAGTAGATTTTGGGCCCTTGCCTGTCGTGGGTACTTGACCCACCCACGCGAATGAGGTATCATTTTTATTGGGAGACCTCAGAGAACGGTGGGTGGGAGGAAATTTGTGGATTCATGTAGATTCCAGAAACGTAAGAGAAAAGTGCTTTTTACAGCTAAATTTGAGGTTTGCAGGGGATTGTGGGTAGGAAAGCTTTAGGGGACCCACGCAAGCCATACCTCGCTGAACTCCCCTGGGTGTCTAGTTTTCATAAATGTATGGATTTGGTAGTTTTCCTTAGATGGTCGCCGAGCCCAGGGCCAAAAACTCATGGGACCACCCCATGCTAAACCAGGTTGGTTTGTGATAGGAATTTTGGAGTCGCCTCAATAGGTTTTGGGCCCTTTGCCTGTCACGGGTCCTTGAACCACCCACGCAAGTGAGGTACCATTTTTCTGGGAAGACTTTGGGGAAGGCGGGGTACGTTGAAATTTGTGGGTCCACACAGATTCCAGAACTTTTCGCCACAAAAATGTGAGGAAAATGTGCTTTTTTTAGACAATTTTTTAGGTTTGTAAGGGATTCTGGGTAACAGAACCAGGTGAGAGACAGTCAAGTCACCCCATCCTGTATTTCCCTGGGTGTCAAGTTTTCAAAAATGTATAGGTTTGCTAGGTTTCCTGTTGTAATCTTGAGAATTGTTATGAAGCTACTATGCCATGTCTGGAATCCAACTATGTCCCAGAATGCAATGATGCATGCCTCTGGCATATCTGGATTCGAGAGCTGACCTTCCTGCTGTCCAGTTGGTGTTGTGTGTTACGCTTGGATTCCTGATTAAATATCTACACTACTACTACTTGTGGAAGCTGTATCGTTTCAACGCTGGCGACAAGGATGGGATTCGAACCCACGTGTGCACTCCAGCACACGAGACGCTGTGACTACGTGGCGTGCCTGCTTTCTCGTCATTGGAACGCACACTGCATTCCGGCACATAATAGCCGTGATTACGTGGCGTGCGGCCATTTTGAATTTCCTTTGTTTATTCGGCCGATTTCAGATAACTTGCCGGCATGATCTGAAATGGACTGACAGTTATCATATTTCATCGATCCCACGCAAGGACACACATGGTGAGACTGGGCAGTTTTTTAATGTTTTTGGCAAAGTACAGCAGTGATTATCTTATACAAGAACGTTTATTTCAAGGATGGACCGTTTTTAATATTTTTAGCTTTATACAGCTGTGACAACTGTTTTTGTAGTCAATCTTTCTTTACAACCACCCTGATTTTTCACTGGTCATGGCTTTCTCTACAATTATGTCCCAACCACCACCTTTTTTATCAGAGGAAGGCAAACCGATTCTCCCTTGGAAAAGATGGACAAACTTATTTGACTCCTATATAGTAGCAATTGGAGGGGAGAAGTTCTCAGCATTCAGAAAACAAGCTATCCTTCTTCATAATTTAGGAGTGGATGAAAGGAACATTTACGATAGCATGGATCTTAACCCTGTTGGTATTGGGGACGGAGAGCCTGCTGAAGTTTACGAAATGTCCATGACCATGTTAGACAAATATTTTGTTTCCCGCATTAATGTGGTTTTAGAAAGACATATGTTTTTTACTAGAGTTCAAGGCTCTGTTGAATGGGTTGGAAGCTATATTGATCTCTTAAGACTTTAGCAAGGACTTGTGAATTTGGTGAACTCTCGGATTCACTTATCAGGGATCAGCTCGTGAGATGCACTAATAGCAATCGAGTTCAAGAAAAATTGTTGTCGAAAAAACGACCATTAATTGAAGCTGTTACTATTGTAGAAGGAATGGAGAACACTTCTACTTGGGTGAAGGAGATGAGGAAAAATCCAGAGGACAAAAAAGAAGTGCAAAGTGATGTCCATGAATTAGTTGACTGTGAAACCTTGGAGAATTGCGATAGTATCGCCAAGTTCTTGCCTATTGAGAAACATAACGTCTTGGATAAAGATGCACAGTCATGTGGTTCTCCCAAAGGGTTACCAACTAAACCAGACCGTGAGAATTGACCTCCTAATGCCAATGATAGTAGTGCTAATGACAAAGCTTCTGGTGAATTTCCTAAACCTAAGTGTTTTAGGTGTGGTAGCTTTTCACACTTCTCTAATTATCATCACTGCTTTGCCAGGGAGTCGATTTGCAACAAATGTGGTGTTAAAGGGCATTATGCCAGGGTTTGTAAATCATCATCCTCTTCATCCTTCAAAACTCGCAACCCTGAGAAAGGAACTGACACTGTGCGTACTGTGATACTGAGTAGCGACCACAGCAAGGATGAAGTTGATGCTGAGAAAGTAGTGATGAGTGTTGGACAGAGCAAAGGAGAAGTTGATGCTGGAAAAATAGTGATGCCTGAATGTGACATATCCGTGTACGGCTATGACTTTGTAGTTCTGGCCGATTCAGGCTCACCGTTCACTATGATTGGCAATAAGCAATGGGATGAGATTGTGGGGCTGGACAGTATGACGTTATTGCCACCTGATATAAACCCAGTCAGTTATGGTGGCGCAGAAATTGATGTTTTAGGATATGTCGAAGCTAACATCTGTTTTAAAGGGAGATGTACAGTTGGTAAAGTTGAAGTGGCTGTGAGAGGGGATAATCTTTTGGGATGGAGGCACCAACGTGACCTGGGCATTATACTTAATCCCAGTGCACGAGATCCCAAATACCAGGTTATGTTGGTTGACTGTGAAAATGTAGATCAAGTTTCTGGTTATTTCAAGTAGTTTCCAGAAGTTTTCACAGATACCTTGGGATGCCTTAAGGGGTTTGAGCACCTGATTGTCCTCAAAGAAAGAGCTGGACCCTGTGTACATCAGGTCAGAAGGGTGCCCAATATGATGATGGCACCATTAGAGTCCGAGCTCAAAAGACTCTTAGATTTGGGGATTATCGAAGAAATCGATGGCTCAGCGTGGTTGGCCCCCATGGTTTGGCCCCTAAGGATGGTGGTACCAGTCTGAGGATGTGTGTGGACTTGAGGGGCCAAAATGAATGGATATGGGTAGATTGCCAACCCCTGCTCAAAGCAGCGCAGATCTTTAGTGTGTTGGACTTGTCTTCCGCCTAACACCAAGTACTTCTTCACAGGGACTCTAGGCACCTTACGTCTTTTGTGACGCCTCTGGGAGTTTACCGCTTCCTGAGAATGCCTTTTGGGTTAGCATCGGCAGCAACATGCTTCCAGAGGGTGATGAAGATGGTTCCGAAAGGAATACCCAACATCATGTTCTTTCAGGATGACATTTTGGTCTATGGGAAGAACGAGGTTGAACACAGCGTGACCCTCACGTCAGTTTTGGAGAAGTTGAAAGAGAAGGGACTTACTGTAAAGAAACAGAAATGTCATTTGGGGTTGAGAGCAGTTACTTATTTGGGACATGTAATCTCTAGTGATGGGATTCAACCCAAATTAGAACTTGCAGAAAGTATTGTAAAGGCTCCTGCACCCAAAGGTAAAGATCAGTTCAGGTCATTTCTAGGACTGGCTGTGTTCTGTTCCAAGTTTGTGAAGGGATTTGCCAGCGTTACTGAACCCATCAGGACTTTTCTTAAGAAAGGCACACATATTTTGTGGACAGATGATTGTTAAAGGGCTTTTGTTGACATTCAAACTAAAATTGGAAAGTTACTGACCTTAGAGCATTTTGATGTCAACGGGAAGACTGTGCTAACTACTGATGCCAGCCTCAAGGGGTTGGGAGCAGTGCTCTCTCAGATTGTGGATGGAGAAGAGAGGACAGTTGCTTTTGCCTCTAGGGCTCTTAGGGGTGCAGAAACCAATTATTCATGTATTGAGAGGGAAATTCTGAGTATATTTTGGGCTATTCAGCATTTCACTGGTTAGAACTGATCATCGTCCCTTGATTCACATCTTTTCATGCCGCCATAGTGAGCATATCACGCCCAGACTCAATCGCTATAGTGCGGGTCTTCAGGAATATAACTTCCGCGTGCAGCATATACCTGGAAAGAGTAACAAATCTGCGAACTGTCTTTCACACCTACCGGTTGAGTGTGAGCAGAGTGAGTCTGACATTGAGAATGTTTGCTGGGTGTCCAAGTCAACTTTATCTGGTGAAGAATGGTTGGCTGGTGTAAAGAAAGACAAGACTCTTTCTTCCCTCAGGTTGTGGACGAGTCAAGGCTGGCCTGACTACAAGACTTTGGACCAAGAAATGTAGTCGTATTGGTCTGTGAGAGATGAATTGTCATTTTATGAAGGAAATCTTATGAGAAAGGATAGGGTAATTGCTCCAGTGGAATTCAGGAACAGAATAATTAATATAGCGCACAAAGGATCCTTGGGTAGAAGTCTCACCAGGGCCCGAGTGAGAGAAAGATACTGGTGGCCCGGAATGGATCACATGACGGAATATGTTGTCAAGGACTGTGTGTTGTGCGCTTCGAGTGATAAGTCTCGCATTCCCAACCTTGTACCTTTGTCCCCTGTACAAGTTCCTGATGTTATGTGGACAAAACTGGGGTTGGATATTGCTGGTCCGTTTGAGCTCTTGCCTTCTCATGAACGTTTTGTTTTTTTGTTAGTGGACTACACTTCAAAATGGGTAATTCCCAAATTTGTGTCCACTGTGAACACCAAGAATGTGATGAATTTCCTTAGATATGTCTTTGTCACAGAAGATGTACCCAAAATCTTAGTTACAGATAGTGGGGTGCAGTTCATTTCCCATGAAATGTGCAAGTTCCTTAAAGATCATAACATCGTTCATCAGAAAACAGCTTTATATATGCATCAAGCTAATGGTTTGACTGAGAGGATGAACCGAGTTGTCAAAAGTTGGGCTCAGTGTGCTCTTGAATCTAGGTTGTTTTGAGGGACACTTAGTGGGCACACCGTACCACTCCCAATGTAGTCACACAAAAGTCACCTTTTTAAGCCTTGAGAGGAAGGAAAGCTGTTTCAAAGTTAAATCCAGTCTGGCTGCCGGTTTGTGTTGAAGGTGACATTTTTGTCGAGACTAGGCATGCCAGAATTTCTGAGTATCAGAAAAGATACAAATCCAGTTATGACTCTAAAATGTATGTGAAGTGGAAGAAATGGCACCTTGGTGACAAAGTCATAGTGAAAAATCCTAGACACACCTTAAAAGGGAATTACATAGGTCCCTTTACCATTGTTGCCATTAGAAAGAATGTGGTGAAGGTTAACACGGGTTGCATATGGAGCATGTCTAGACTTGTGAGGTATACTGGAGAACTTTCGGATGTATCTCCAAGTTTACATATGCCTTCTACGGATGGTTCATCTGATGATCATTTATCCTCAGATGTGAATGTCAGCTGCAAAGAAGGGTTTTCCTCTGGAAGTTGTAAAAATCTACCTGTAAAGTTTAAGGATTATGTTTTATTCTGATGGTAGTTTTTTTAATTTTTGTTTTCCTTGCAGGATTTTCGGGTGTTACATTTTCTCTGCAGTGTTTTTCTTATTACCTATGTTGCAGAGTCTTTTCACGGTTTTCTCCTTTTTTCATCTATTAATTGGTCTTTGTTCTCCCTATTCAAAGAGGGATGTGTTGTTCTCTTGAGAATAGTTATGGAACTAGTATGTCATGTCTGGAATCCCACTATGTCACAGAATGCAGTGATGCATGCCTCTGGCATATCTGGATTCGAGAGCTGACCTTCCTGCTGTACAGTTGGTGTTATGTGTTACGCTTGGATTCCTGATTAAATATCTACACTACTACTACTTGTGGAAGCTGTATCTTTTCAACATTTCCCTAGGTGCCGGCAGAGCTAGGGTTAAAAAACTACAGCTAGGCACTTTGCCAAAACAGTCATTTTTCACTGTGACATTGTGGTGTGTCCACGTTGCGTTTTGCGCCGTTTCCTGTTGCGGGCACTTGGGTTAACCACACAAGTGAGGTACTGTTTTTTTCTGAAGATTTTGGGGAACGCGGGGTGGGTGGAAATTTGTGGATCCACACAGATTCCAGAACTTTTCAGCACAGAAATATGAGTAAAATGTTTTTGTTTGACAATTTTTTAGGATTGCAAGGGATTCTGGGTAACAGAACCTGGTGAGAGGCAGTCAAATCACCCCACCCTGTATTCCTCTCGGTGTTTATAGTTTAAAAAAATGTATAGGTTTGCTAGGTTTCCCTAGGTGCCAGCAGAGCTAGGGTTCAAAAACTACAGCTAGGCACTTTGCCAAAAAAAGTGTCATTTCTCACTATGTTATTGTGGTGTGTCCACCTTGCGTTTTACGCCGTTTCCTGTCACGTGCACTAGGCCTACCCACAAAAGTGAGGTACCGTTGTTCTCGGAAGAATTTGGGAAATGCGGGGTGGGTGGAAATTTGTGGATCCACACAGATTCCAGAACTTTCCACCACAGAAATGTGAGGTAAATATGTTTTATTTGACAATTGTTTAGGTTTGCAAGGGATTCTGGGTCACAGTACCTGGTGAGAGCCATTCAAGTCACCCCATCCTGTATTCCCCTGGGTGTACAGTTTTAAAAAAGGTCTAGGTTTGCTTGGTTTCCCTAGGTGCTGGCAGAGCTAGGGTTCAAAAACTACAGCTAGGCACTTTTAAAAAAAGAGTCATTTTTCACTGTGAAATTGTTGTGTGTCCACATTGCTTTTGGGCCGCTTCCTATTGCGGGCATTAGACATACCCCCACAATTGAGGTATAGTTTTTCTCTGAAGTCTCTGGGGAACGCGGGGTGGTTGGAAATTTGTAGATCCATGCAGATTCCAGAACTTTCCACTACCGAAATGTGAGAAAAATGTGTTTCTTTGGACAATTGTTTGGGTTTGCAAGGGATTCTGGGTAACAGAACCTGGTAAGAGGCAGTCAAGTAACCCCATCCTGTATTCCTCTGGGTGTTTAGTTTTAAAAAATGTATAGGTTTGCTAGGTTTCCCTAGGTGCCGGCAGAGCTAGGGTTAAAAAACTACAGCTAGGCAGGGCCGGACTGGCCGTAGCAGGCACGGGCGTTTCCCCAGGTTTCCCTGGGGGCCGTTTC
This sequence comes from Lissotriton helveticus, assembly GCF_964261635.1. Classification (NCBI taxonomy): domain Eukaryota; kingdom Metazoa; phylum Chordata; class Amphibia; order Caudata; family Salamandridae; genus Lissotriton; species Lissotriton helveticus. The sequence goes on from NC_136067.1 coordinate 1,870,444,805, forward strand.
GGTTACAGGGCCTGTAACAAAATCAGCCAAAACCAGCCCTGGCATACAGCTCGGCCGCTCCCAGAGGGGCTGGCCGAGCTCTTTGCTAGGGCCAGTTTTGGATCCCAGTCCAGCCCTACAGCTAGGCACTTTGCCATTAAAGGGTCATTTTTCACTGTGAAATTGTGGTGTGTCCACGTTGCGTTTTGCGCCATTCCCTGTCGCTGGCACTCGGCCTACTCACAAAAGTGAGGTACGGTTCTTCTCGGAAGACTTTGGGGAACGTGGGGTGGGTGGAAATTTGTGGATCCACGCAGATTCCAGAACTTTCCACCACAGAAATGTGAGGAAAATTTATTTTTTTTGACAATCTTTTAGGTTTACAAGGGATTCTGGGAAACAGCATTTGGGGAGATCCAGTCAAGTTACCCCATCCTGGATTCCCCTCGATGTCTAGTTTTCAAAAATGTATAGGTTTTCTAGTTTTCCCTAGGTGCCGGCAGAGCTAGGATTCAAAAGCTGCAGCTAGGCACTTTGCAAAATTATGGTAATTTTTCATTGTGAAATTGTGGTGTGTTCACGTTGGGTTTTGAGCCATTTCCTAACGTGGGCACTATGCCTACCCACACAAGTGAGGTACCATTTTTATCGGGCGACTTAGGGTAATTCAGATTTGTAAAGCAAATGTTATCACCGATTGACCTTTGATGCATTTCTGCCTTCCAACTGAAAGACAATGTGTAAAAAAGAAGTCATTTTGAAAAATGACAGATAATTCTCATGCTGGTATCAGTATTCCCAATTATGGAAATGTGCAAATATCTACTGTTTCTAAACTCTATATTTTGTTCCCATTTCAGAAATACATAGGTGTCTTTCATTCCGATTTTTCCAGGTATACATTTTCCCAGAGTAAGGTCCAACAGATGTAACGGTATATTTCTTTCAAAGAGCTGTCATAATTAGAAGAAGTTACAGGTGAAAATTGTTGACACAAAAGGCTGTTTTTTCCAACTAATTTTCAATTTTTCCTTTATTTAACTGTTAGTTTCTATGAAGAAACCTTGAAGGTTCTACACAAATGTCCCCTTTGCTGAATTTAGAATGTTGTCTACTTTTCGAAAAGGTATAGCTTTCCAGGATCCATAATTGTTTTCATACCCATTTCTACCATTAACTGGAAGGAGGTTGAAAGCACAAAAAATAGCAAAAATAGGCTATGTCCCAGAAAAATGCCAAAACTGTGTAAAACTTTTTGATTTTCTGACAAAAGTTTACAATTCCCTAAAAGCTGAGAAAATGGTGATTTCAGCCCCACAAACAATTTTTTATACCATTTGCAGGGAAAAAAACAGACGCTTTTACTTTCAGTCATTTTTTCCCATTTTTCCCCCCAAAAATTAAATTGAGCTGTATTTTGTCTAATTTCTGGGTCCCCTCCTGGGGAATCCACAAACCCTGATGTTTGAAGAAAAGGAGTCAAATTTGGCATGGATACCTTATGTGGTCAAAAAGTTACAGGGGCCTAAGAGCAAACTCCCCCAAATAGCCAAAAAAAGGCTTGGCACAGGGGGAGAAAAGGCCTAGCAGCGAAGGGGTTAAGTAACCACACTAAAAAATAATGTTTGTTTGTGCTACTATTTGAACTGCAACAATGCCACATTTCAGTGATGTTTTTCTTGCTTATTTGCTTTTAGTTTCACAAGAGAAGAGACATCACCGACAGTACTGCCAGCAAAAGGCCTGTGCACGATGTACCGCTTGACTGACTACACAACATGGTCATCTCATCAGCTTGTTGTGAAGCTAAGTGCCACTGCCAACTGACAGCTTCAAGATAGCCCCAAAGAAAGGTGCTGCCAGGAAAGTGGCTAGTGGGGGGAAGAATAAGCATATTTCCACCACTGACGTGCCAACCGCAACCTTTATCAGGAAATGTTTGCCTGCCGCACCAGCCTCCAACGAGTAAGCTGAGAGCGGAACTCCTGCATCAACAGCACCAGCTCCCTGACCTAAGCCCAGGACCATGTCTGCCAGTGAGCCAGCGAGTGCAATCTTGTTGATGCCAATGAGTAGTGATGTTGAATTGGATTTTCTGTCAAAAGTTTGCAATTCCCTAAAAGCTTGGAAAATGGTGATTTTAGCCCCACAAACAATTTTTGGGATAGAAATAATCAGCCATGGTTTCCCCACAGCGCTCACAGTCTGCTGAGTCTTGCAACCCGTATATACACAGCTGCTCCGGAGTGTAATAGGCTCTGTTTAAAAATTTAAAATGGATTAATCTGTGTCTGCCATTTAAGGAGATATGTTTTGTGCTCTCGCAACAGCATCTACACGTTGTGTCATCTAGTTCTCTGCCCAGATCTACCTGCCATGCCAGGCGAGCCTTTGTGTAGTGGTTTTCATGATGACTCCGTGTCATTTTATAAATAGTGTCGCCAAAATCTTAACATAGATGTTAGTGTTGACATTCAGGAGTGACAGTGGGCGATGCAATGAGCAGTCAATTGGCGGCTTGTCTGGTTTCAGTATAGCAACTATTACTGCTTCCCTCATCGAAGGTGGCATAACTCCGCTGTCACACATCTCTTCATACAGCGTTGCTAAGTGCGGGACAAGTAAGTCCTTAAATTCTTTATGAAATGTAATTGTAAGGCTGTACACTTCTGGTGCACTACCAGACTTCATCCCCACCAGTGCTGCGGATATCTCCTCTACCTCTAGGGGGCGCATGAGGTATTCCCGATGATGTTTTGTTAGCCAGGGTAGCTTAATGTGTGTTAGATATTCTAGGATATCAGCTTTGTTTCTCATGCTGCGTTAACTGTAAAAAAGCCGGGTAATATTGCTTAAACCTGTCAGCAATTGCCGTTATGTAAGTTAGCGTTTCCCCATCATCACTGCCGATCTTAGCAACACTCGTTGCCTCCCCACGTTTCCGCAGCAGCGAGGCTAGCACTGAGCCTGGGCATTCGCCCTCACCATACGTGTGGGCTGTCGCATATTTGTCTAAATGTTACATTTCTGAGTCAGCCGCCTCATGATATACCGCCAGCAAGATCTGGAATTCCTCTTTAATGCTGTCATCTGGGCCAGAAAGAAGCCTTTGTTCTAAAACCTTGAGGGCATTCTCCAAGTCCGAAAGCCTCTTTAGGAGCGCGGGAAGGACACCATAGTGTTTTACCATGGCTATCCCGCGGGTGTACTACCGCAAACGTGTCGACTGACCCTATATTGCATGCAAAGAAGGTATCTATAGCGTCCGCTATTTCTGATTTAAAAACTGGGTCAAGGTGTGAATACGGAGGAAGAGCCATGTGGATGGGGGAATGAATTTCTGAGGGCTTTCCATTACCAGCAGAACCGGTGAATGGTCTGAGAGAGTGCGAGGGAGTACTACACAGTCACGGATCTGGTCATATCTAGTTCTTGAAGCCAACCAGTAGTCAATCCTAGTGTGTAGGTCATGATATGCAGAATAGTGTGTCTATCCATTCCTCCCAGAGGAGCGCTGTCGCCAAACATCACAGAGGTCCAGCTCTGTTATCGCATCTACGACTTTACGCGACGCAGCGGTGGTACTTCGCTCAGGCCCTCCCAACCAGGATCCAGCACACAGTTAAAATCACCCCCCCAGAGTTGAGTGCTCTCCCCATAACCTCGTATCTTTCCTGACAATAGTGCATAAAACTTAGGATTGTCAAAGTTTGGGCCGTAAACATTGGCTAGTATCAAGTCCATCCCCTTCCCACTGCATCTCAAAATCGTAAATCTGCCCTCCGGGTCAGTATCAGGTGGCACCAATTTTAATTCCGCTTTAGGATTAACCCATGTTATCACTAGGCGGGTGTGCAATGTGAACCCCACCACATGTGTGTTACCCTGCAGTCCTCTGCTTCAGGGCATAGTGCTGTTTAGGAGCAAGTGCGATTCCTGCAGTAAGGCTCTGTCAATGTCGTGTCTCGACAAGTAGGCCAAGACTTTCCGAAGTGTCGGTAGTCATTGAGGCCACGCACGTTCGCTGTTAAAAAGTTAATCCTACATGTGTACAAGTGTGCATCATCCTAGATAGCTGTGTACATGCAATCCTACTACATTGTACTATGGTATTGGAAAATAAATTGTGTTCGACCAGGCCATAGAATACAACATACCAATTATAATAAGGCTCTGGACCCCCAATACAAACCCCTGATATCATACCAAAAATCTCATCTGACAATATTAAACAATTAACAAAATAGACAGTACTTTAGGTGGTGTTCGCTCGTGGGCCGATGTTGACTGCACCCTCTGCGAAGAAAAACCTTTTTCGTTAAACAATATACCAGGTACCATCTACCATCATGCACATATTGTGCATCGGGCTGCTACTATAACAATGCCCTGCATGCCCTGAGAGTCTTTCTTATAATATACATAGCAATGTGGTGTGCTCCTACATAATCTGAACCTTCACTTATAATACCAGGCTGCTGGGTATTAATAGTACTACGCTTCCAGCTCCAACCCCGCCTCCCCATAGCAGCTATAATGCAAACAATACACATCATGCCTTCATCGCCCCCTCCAAAAGTCAATCTTATCTGCCGAGGTGCGTTTCTTGTTCTTTAGTCCTGGTCATCCAGGCTACCACAAGCTGCTCCCTCTGGGCTGGACTGTTCAGAACTGCGCTGCTGGTCCTCCAACCATTCCTTCAAGGCTTTTTGCAGCATTTTAGGGTCTGTAAAGATCCATGATCTGCCCTGTCAGTTCACGCGTAGTTTCACCGGGTACAGCATGGTGGAGTCCAAGTTTTGCTTGTGCAGCTGATGCTTTAGATGTGCAAACTGTCTGCATGCATCTTGCACACAGATTGTAAAGTCAGTGTAAAGTGAAATAGCGGATCCCACATATTGCAGCGACCGCTTGTCCTGTGCCGTCCTCAGTGCGGCATCCCTGTCCCGGTAATTTAGCAGCTTAGCGATAATAGGCCTCGGGCAGCACCTGGGGGCGGCTTCGGGCTCAGCGAGCGGTGTGCTCTCTCCACCACAAACATCAAGGAGAAAGTTTTGCCTCCCAACAGGTTAACCAATAGCTTTTCAACAAAGAGTTCCATGTTGCCTACTTGTGTGGACTCTGGGAGTCCTGTGATGCAACGATTGCTTCTGCGGGACCGAGCTTCGAGGTCTTCCGCCTTATCTTGGAGGGTTTACAGCGCTTTTCCCATCAACTTATGTTTTGAGTCTGAGGCTGGGCTTCCTCCACTTCATTGACTCTGCGCTCGGTCATGTCCAGCCTTTCCACTTGTTTATCCATCCGTTCAGTCATTCTGTCCATATCCATTGGGACTTAACTTCTGAAATATGTTTTTTGACCAAGACTTGGCTAAAACCTCATACGGTCCCTGCCATCACCCTGGGCATCCCCGCAGGATATAAAATAATAAGGCTGGATCGACCGGTCAAAACCGGTGGCAGTATTGCTATTGTTTATAAGGAGGGGCTGAACGTTTCTATACTGGAACAAAGGAGTAACCCCTTGAAGGAAATTATGATCTTCAGGATCAATACTCCGTCCAAAGCCCCCTGGAAGGGGGCCTTGGTCTATCGTCCCCCAGGGCCAAGTACTGGTTTTGCACTCTCCCTAATCGAACTACTGGCCCCGCACTTTAAAGCTGGAGATGATTTCCTTCTTTTAGGAGACTTTAATATACATGGAGACCTTCCCAACAATCCTGAGACCTCATCTCTATTGTCGGACCTTTCTATATTAGGACTTATAAAACAAAATAACGGCCCAACTCATCTAGCAGGTCAAACATTGGATAGGATCTTTTCCAACTCCTCTAAGATTGCATGCCGACCTTCGATTCAGGTGAACTGGTCAGACTACTTTATAATTGAATTCTCCCTTTTAGGCTTGGATAAACCTAATAAACGGCTCCCCCTCCCTTCCTTTTGGCGCAGACAATGGCATAAAGTGACATTGGATGATTTTCAGAAGGCACTGGTCGAGCCCCTCATCATAGCCTCTGACAATATTGAGTCAGCCCTATCTAAGTTTAATTCTGCTATCTTAGCTGCGGTTGATTCTCTGGCCCCCATGAAACTATGTAAACAGCGTCCCGCCTCCTGCCAGGAGGCGTGGTATACTGATCAATTAAGATCGGAGAAACAGGCTTGTAGAAAACTTGAAAAAGCCTGGAGAAAAATGCGCTCTGAGGAAAACAAAAAAAGTCACTACAATGCTCTGTCCACATACCATAAAATATTAGATTGGCTCGGAAAAATCAACTCGCCTTACAGCTGGCGGAAGCTGGTAACTACTCCAAGGCACTATATCGGATTTTACAAGCCTTCATTAAACCTATGGCTTGTGAAAGTCCTGATGTCTCTTCACAATCACTGTGTGATGACATCTCTCTCTTTTTTAAAAATAAAATAGAGCTGATATATGTTAAAATCATCAAGGCTACAAACCCCATGGGCTGTTCCCCTATAACCCCCCATCACTCCCCGACTAGTGATACTGTCACGCTCACTGCCTTCCCTATAGTCAGTCAGAGCGACATCCATACATTGATGGGTCAAATTAAAACAGGATCTCCTTTAGATCTTATCCCTGCCAAAATTGTTACTTCTCTGGGCAACTTAATTTGTCCTATGATCCGGACTCTGATGAATCTCTCTCTCGATGAGGGTCAGGTACCACAGGAATGGAGGAAAGCTCTTGTAAATCCTACTCGTAAGAACTCTGCTATCCCATGGACAGACCTATCCAACCGCCATATCTCTTTTACCTTACCTGAGCAAAATGACAGAGAAGCATATCAACACCCATTTGTCGAATTTCATCGAGCTGTCGGGAGGCTTAGATCAATCCCAATCGGATTCAGGCCCAACTTTAGCACAGAATCAACGCTCCTCTCTGTGGCTGGTACCATCAGAATGTCACAGGACAAAGGGAGCTCTATGATTTTGGTGCTATTGGACCTGTCCGCAGCTTTCGACACGATATCGCATGAAATCTTGCTCAGTCGTTTGCAGGAGGTTGGGGCCAGGGGTCTGGCTCTGTCTTGGCTGAAGAGTTTTTTATCAGGCCGCTCACAAAGTGTCAGCCTGGGTTCCTTTCGCTCGACACCTATGGAGCTCACTAAGGGGGTGCCACAGGGCTTGTGCTTGAGCCCCACACTTTTCAATGTTTATGTGGCCCCCCTGGCTGAACTTATGAGAGCATATGGATTTATCCCGGTGTCGTACGCTGACGACACTCAGCTGCTATTTCCATTTCAGACTTTAACTCCTGCAGTCAGGCACTCTTTTGCTGAGGGTATGAGGGCGGTGTCCCGATGGATGGCCTCGAATTTCCTGCAATGTAATGTAGGGAAGACCGAGGTCATGCTATTTGGGGAGGCTCCACTATTGTGGTCGCCGGATTGGTGGCCATTAGATCTGGGCCCCGTCCCCAGTCCTAAGCAGACAGTGAAAAACCTAGGTTTTCGGCTGGACCAAGGACTGTCTCTAAAGGAACATGTCAACCAAACAACTGGGTCCTGTTTTCAGGTAATCGGACTCCTGAGACGCGTGTTTCCTTTTCTGCCAGGCACTTCCAGAAAGACCCTTGTCCAAGCTCTAGTACTTAGCCGCCTGGACTACTGTAATGGGCTCCTAATATCAGCAAACGGCAACTTGCTAAGTAGGCTACAGGTGGCTCAGAACACCGTGGCAAGGCTAGTTCTCAATGCCCCGCCCAGAACTCCCTCCCGTCCTCTTTTGGAAAAACTTCATTGGTTACCAATCCGACAATGGGTTAAATTCAAAACCTGTTGCATCATTCACAAAAGCATCTATGGCTCAGGTCCCCTGTATCTGGCTGAAAAGTTTATCCCTTATAAGCCTGTACGTACCCTTCTCTCTAGCAACTAATTTCTGTTACAGGTTCCGTCCATTAGAAGGGCGAGACCGGGAGGCAGAGCTCTCTCGTTTTTGGGCCCCAGTCTCTGGAACAAACTGCCATCTAACCTGCGGCGATGCACCAATTATCGAACTTTTAGGAAACTGTTGAAGACTTCCCTGTTTTAAATATAGTACCCCCTCCCCTGCGAAATCATGAGAGCACTGTCCTTTAAGCCTGATGGGTGAACTAAGCGCAGAGATACTCCTTCGGGAGTTGAGTCTAGCGCTATACAAGCCTCAAAATAAATAAATAAATATGATCAGACAGCGAATCAAATTTAGTGTCAATAGTGGACAGGCTATTCTGCATCGTGGCTAGTTTAGTGCGAATATCCCCTTCCACCTGCTCCGGCAGCTCCACGTGCGCCTCAGGGCCAACTTCTGTGATGTTCTCTCGCAGCCTGGACTTCTGCTGCTCGAAATGCAGTTTGGACTGCGTTTTGTCCACCTTCCCCATAGCGGCAGCTCTATATTGGCCCCAACTGCCCCCCGGCAACCCCTGGGAGACAGCTGCTTGGCTCTCAATAATAGTTAGTGAAGTGGGTTTCGCTGCAGGTCAAAGCCACCATGGAACATGCGGGGCAGGCAAAGTCGCACATTATCTGTTGTGTCCCTTTCAAAGGCCGGCGACTTGCTGTTCTTGTGCTCTCAGTGAATGCAAGGGCCTGTGAAAAAGCGCACTGGGTGCTCCTCCCAGTGCTCGATAAGTACTCACTGCGGCCGATCTCAAAGTACAACAAGCGCCAGTGTCTTCTATTCAGCTTACCAGTACTCCGTCATATACTTATGTGACCCTAGGCTGTTGGGGCATCTAGGCAGCAGCGTATTCCTGGTGAGGTTCCTGCACAGTATCAATAATGTCGCAAAAATTGCAGCTCCGCACGTGTAGCAGACTCTGGGTGAGAAGCGCAGCACTGCTAGCAGTCACAGTTCCTGTGCCCAATGTTCAGTGGTGCAATCACCAGCAGTATTATTCCTGATAGCTCTAAGACTAGAGTCCTTGACCATACCCCCAAATCGGTGAAAGCATGGAAAGACCTAAACGAGGGGGAACTGAAAACATTTCTGGAAAGAACAATGCCTCTGTTGTCAGACGACCCCATCCTCGCGACAAATCAGTTCCATAATTGGCTTAGTAAGGCCACACACCAGTTAGTTCCATTAAAATCCATCTCCCGGAACCGAATTTCCCCCAGTGCACCGTGGTTCTCTGAGGAACTAAAAAAGCAGAAACAACTTAATAAACATAGGGAAAGACACTGGCGAAAGCTGTACGACACCGAGAGCAAAATAATATACAAGGAATCACTCGGTCGGTATAAACAGATGATTGCAGACGCGAAAAGAACTTATTACGCCGAACAAATTGAAAAGACAAAAAACTCAAGTAAAGAGTTGTTTGACATCACTAAGCTCCTGTCTGGCAGCATGCAGGATCTCACACCTCCCCCCTCACAACATCTTTGCGATGCCTTATCTAATTTCTTCTTCACGAAAGTAAACAACATTTACCAGGCTTTTGCCTTGAACACTAATATCGGTCATCGGTCTCTCCCCCTTACCCCGCAGGATAATTCGTTGACACGCTTTGCCGACCTCTCTATGGATCAGACGAAGATCATTATTTCCAGGATTAAAACGGGGTCAGCACTGGACCCTTGCCCGCTTAAAGTCCTCGGCCCAGTTATGGACACACTGATTCCGGCCATCACTTCGGTATGCGACGCCATGTTCAGTTCCGGGATCTTCCCTGACTCACTGAAACATACGCTGGTCAAACCTTTATTAAAAAAGTCAACCTTAACAAAGACGAATTAAAAAACTACCGGCCTATAGCCAGCCTCCCGTTTTTGGCCAAAGTCGTAGAAAAAGCTATGAATCAGCAGCTTTCGGAGTTTATAGAGCAACATCAGCTGCTTGATAACACCCAGTTTGGATTCCGTAAATGCCATGGCACGGAAACCGCCCTCCTAAAAGCGGCAGATGACATCAGAGCCAATGTCAATGTCAATGTCAATGTCAAATGATCTTTATTTGGAATTGATTCATCCATAAAAGTGCATACAGGTTAAAACACAATAAAATGATAAAAAAGCATTCATCTTATTTACATTAAAAATCATTTTCAAGTATTGTCGGAACGACCTTCAGTGTAGCAAAAAAAAAGTATAAATTACAGTGTTACAAAAATTCACAGTATATGAATATTTTACTTATATTTTCTAGTTTTCATAAGGGAAATTATTTACATCAGGCCATGGCATCCAAATGTCTATGTACAGATAAAAAATGCTAAAATATACAGGGAGCGAAAAATGCTGAAAGAGCGGAATAATAAACTTCGTCAAGCATATTCCATGCTTCTCCTTGATCGCACACTAGCTTTAAGAAAACAGCTTACAGTAAATATCGCCTCATCCGAGGGTAACATTTGGAAGGTTCTCATTGCCTGTTTAAAGTTCTTTAGATCATATTTGCGACAATAAGGCATTAGATATTAGAGAGTATACATTTTATAAAAACAGCAGAAAAAGAAATAATGTATCAAACCTTGTTTACCTCCCTCGGAACAAGGACAAGCCATCTGTTCCACATTTTTGTTATAGCCTAATGGGAAGCTTAATAGGTTTACCACACTTCCATCCCGGAATCGGAACAGGAGACTCCTGTTCCATCTTCCTAATGTTATTAACAAATATCTCTGAGGTGAGATTAAAATTTAATTTCCAAATTCAGCATAGGAACTGTATTTAATAACTGAGGTTTTAAGATATTCTGATCTTATCCGTTCCTCCCCATACAAGTCATACAAGGCCCGCTTAACTATATTCTTGTGTGCGTGGACAATAGTGCTTGGGGAACTAAACAAAAGGCCCATGCCCACGCTAGATAGGCTGTTCTCAACGGCTTTCAACCATGGTACAAGATGTGATCTTTCACTTTGTAGGCAGTCAGATATTATATTGCGGGTGAGGTGGGCTGCTGGCTTTAGCCATATTTTTAGCCAAAAAAGAGCAGGCCTTGATCGGATAAAATCTTCAACATACAATAACTTTAGCTCATTATGACAAATAAATGTGGAGGCACAGGGAGAGCCCCCCAGGATCTTCCTGCAAAATCTATTTTCCTCTATCTGAATAGGTGTGCTATTGGAATAGCCCCACACTTCCGCTCCATAAGTTCCCGTAGGTTGACATTGGGTACGGTAGATGTTTAACAAAGAAATAATAATATCAGCCTGTTTGGGTTTCCGAAGAGATAAAATTGAATTGATAGATTTGCCAATTTTATTTCTTCCAAGAGCGACATGCGGCTGCCATGAACCTGTGTTAGCGAATAGCAGTCCTAAATAAGGGAAAGTACTTGTACATTTTAGGATGTTTTCACCTGACTTGATTGAGGTGATATTATATTTTTTGGGTCCGCAATTCATAATAAATGATTTTTTAAAAGTTAGTATTGAGGCCCAAATCTGACATAAAATCGACAAACCCGGAAATTAAGATGTGCAGTGCATTGGGAGTACGCAGCCCTGTCTAACATCAGAGCCATACGGGATCAGGGGGGGACAGCAGTTCTGGTCATGCTGGACCTCTCTGCGGCCTTCGACGCGGTCGACCATAAGATCTTGGCCGACCGTGTCGGACGGATGGGGGTCCAGAAAACTGCGCTGGACCTACTTGTGTCGTTTCTGGCTGACAGAACGCAGGCGGTATCCCTAGGACCATACCAATCCTCTAAGGTGTCCCTGCCTTGTGGGGTTCCGCAAGGCTCATCCCTAAGTCCGACACTGTTTAATATCTATGTGTCGGACCTTGCTATTGTCATCAAAGCATTTGGGATGAGCCTAACCTCCTATGCCGATGACACCCAATTGGTACTGGCCATTAAAGGGGATGGTGAGGAGGTGGCCACTCGTTTCACAAGAGGGATGGTAGCCATAGGTGACTGGATGGCCACAAACTTAATTCAGAAAAGACTGAAGTGGTCATTTTCGGTCACCTTTCTCCTGGCTGGTCATCAGTTTGGTGGCCGACATCGTTTGGAACGCCTCCTAGTCCAGCTCTCAAAGTTAGGAATTTGGGCGTTACCTTTGATGTGGGTCTTAATTTCATGGCACATGCTAACAAGATGGCTGCCACTCCTCACATGAAACTTAAGATGATCAGGAAAATTCTACCTTTTTTACCGGATTCAGCCGGGAAAACTCTGGTCAGTTCATTGGTGTTGTCCGCCTTGGATTATTGTAATGCCCTCTTCCTACATGCCCAAACTCGAGTGACAAACAAGATGCAGTCGATTCAAAACGCAGCAGCCCGGCTGCTCTCAGGACTTCCCAAGACAACCAATCCCCGCAATTCCTGCCCCTCTCTCCGCAATTGTAACATTGATGTACTGTTCGGGGCATGTGTTGCTCAATTGACTTAATTTGATTTATGTTCATGTGTATATTCCAAATAATGGTTCCGTTTTTCAGATTACCGTCTGTTTTTATGGTCACTTCTCCTTACCTGCACAAACCTCACTTTACCACCTCCCCTACCCTGGGCACTAATCAACCGTCTTTGCAATGAGAAATGTTGGATACTATATCCTAATTGTGTCTGCTCTGTGAATTAAACATTGCAGACCCTTTAATTGTGTCATTATCATTTAACTGTGTGTTAATTAGTTCTGTTCTACATTGGGACCCCTCTTTCCCAGTACCTACTATGACCCAGGTCCCAGTGACTTTTCTTGGGTAAAACCCCCCTGCATATACCCAGATGTCAGTACTGGCACATGTGTTGTTCTTGGGCACTTTCTAAAACTGGCATTTTTAAAATAGTGATGTTGAATCCAACTTTTCCAGTAAAGAGGATTTATCATTACTATGTCAAAGATATGAAAAATGATGCAGCTACTCCTTTCTAATCAGGAATTACAGTTTAATAGTGTATTAAGGAATTCCCAATGCTAACCTATAAGAGGTAGTGAGGAAAAACGAATTTGGGTGTTTGTCACTACCAAGATATGCGAAATTTAAAGTACATTTCTGACCTTTTACTTACAAAGTACCCAGTCCTAAGGGCCAACCTCAGGGGTGACGTGTAATAAAAGGGGAATTTAAGTCTTGGCAAGTGGTTTTAAATACCATGTAGAAGTGGCAGTAAATGTGCACACAGGCCTTGTTATGGCCAGCCTGAGACAGGTCTGAAATGCTACCTGTGTCAATGGCGCAATCAATGCTGCAGGCGCAGTGGTAGCATTTAGGTTACAGGGCCAGGGTATATGGTATACCACTCTGTATGGCACTTACAAGTAAACTAAGGGGCATATTTACAAGGAAGTGGTGGAGTGCGGCGTTGGCCTCCTTGGCTTAAAGCTGTGCTCTCCCACTTCTGAAACGCAGGGCTGCCCCCTATTTACAAGAATAGCCCTGCACTGGCGCTAAATTAGCTGCCTAGCACCAACGCAGGCACCCATGCACAATAGTGCACGGGTGCCTGCATTGAGGGGAATGATTGTTTATGTGCAGGAAGGGACAATCTGAAATGGCTTTTTGAAACTTAAATGTGTGCTGCTTAATGCAGCACACATAGAAGTTGCAAAACCTATTTGTTTTATGATTGTTTATGTGCAGGAAGGGGCACCTTCCTGCACATAAACAATCAATAGCATTTTGCTGTTTATTTATGTGCTACACAATTGACGCCTCCCTTGTAAATATGGAGCAGCTTCAAAATCAATGGGTGTTGTGGTGGAACGACCACCAAAACATCCATTGGCCACCCCTTTCATGCTAAGTATAGCGTGAAAGGGTGCCTTATTCACTGGGTGTGTTATATTCACATGGCGGTGTTAAGCCATTTTAAGTGGCTTAACGTCGCCTTGCGAATAAGGCAAAGCCCCTATCACCACTAAAAGTTCGAGAACAGTGATGTTGTGGTGGCGATAGGGGCTTGTAAATATGCCCCAAAATGTTTCAATTGGGTATACAACAATGTCACCATGTTTAGGGGAGAAGCACATGTACTTTTGCACTGGTCAGCAGCCAGTGGTAAAGTGCTAATAGTCCGTAGGCCAACAAAAGAATGTCACAGAAAGAGGAGGCAAAAGGTAAAAAGTTTGGGGTGACCCTTCACAGAGGGCCATTTTCCAACAACCTGCATATCTCTGGTTATACTGGTTTGTTTTTTGTTGTTTTGGTTTTGTTTTATTTATTACAAATTACTTTATTTTTCTAGTCTGGTATGGGATGCTTTGACTGTGCCACTGTTTGAATTATTGCAAAAATACATAACACATTGCCTCTAAGTTAAGCCGGACTGCTCAGTGCCAAGCAACCAGAGGGTTTACCACAGGTTAATTTACTGTTGGCTTGTCCCTCACTTTTACAAGGACTGTGGTTGCTACTTTACCAGGGCTTACACCCCAGTCAACCAACAACCCAATTTCTTACACTATATTTTTTTGAGGGGCTTGGTTTTAAAGTTCTGCATGAATAGATGAAAGCATTGAGGGACTGAGTTTATTCAATTGAAAGCTATGTTTTCTTTTGTAAAGAACCACAACATACAAACAATTTTTTTCTTTAACCGTTATATCATCTTTCTTCAATCAGAAAACCAGCAAAACAACTGCAGTGAATCATGTTAGCTAATTCCACTTTTCTTGAAAAATAGATTTGGTGGTAAGGAGAATTTAAATTTGAATAAAACAAAGTGACAGCATCTTGCATCCCTATCAATGCGGTTTTACATTATCCACGGTTACATGAAACAGTTTATATTTTTCTACTTTTCTGCTGCCATGCAGCACTAGAGACACATTATTTATTCTATTATAATTTGTCATAAGGTATACAGCATATTGACATGAATACACGGAAACATTATAATCTGTGCATGGAGTTACTAATATATCATCTATGATGAAAGTTGAAGTTTTAATAAGCAAATTCTTTATGCAGTATATTGAATTTCAGTGCCCACATAATTTAAAACAGCTGGCAATAACATATCAAGACTAGCTTTCTTTTAGAGTTGACTAAAATAATCGAAACCATAAAACGCAAGCATCATTAGTTTAACTTATTAATTGTTTACTTTTCTTGTTACCTTTTACAACAAACCTGTAGGTTGCTGAATGATTTCTGTTATTTTGTATATCACACATCCACTTACTTTAATATATACTGTTGATCGTAGTTTCTCACCACACTACCACAAAATGTCCTGTGATTTTATTACCAGTTATTTCAAACGCTTCTGTTATTTTGATGTAGAACTTTCCTCATTGAAATTCCTTGCAAAATAGTGAAAACAAATAGAAGAAAATGCATATATTGAGGTACCCAACCTGACTTTGAAAGTCTGCGATTTCAGCCTTCATCCTTTTCCTTCCCTTCACGATCATGAAATAATGGAGCTGATTTAAATGTTGGGAGACGGTGTTAGTACCATCTACTCCCGCCATGGCGCGGATACTCCACCTGCCAGATTTAGAGATGTTCGCCAGTCCAGTGGGCATCAGTTTCATGTATATGAGCCACCATCACGGTGGGTGCTGTATATGAAAGTGTGCCTTTCCCCTCCGATATCATGATGGCAGTGCACAGCACTCTTCATTACCCCCTCATGGGTTCTCCTCGTCCCAGTCCTAACATAGGGGTCGATTATGATGGCGGTGAATCTGCATCCTCCAGGCCGGTGGAAGCAACCGCCGGCCCCGAGGATGCGGATTCACCGCCACGGTGACAGAAAACACCTACCGCAAGATCAGGATGGCAGTGGGATGGCGGTGGGAACAGTGGCAGACGGCAGGTCCATCCGCGGCTGATCCGCGGGTTGATGAGCGCTATTTGGTGGCGGTGTCTGCAAGACACCGTCAGCCAAATTAGGATGTGTGTTGAAACATGCTTTTCCACGGCGGATTTTCTGCTGTGGAAAAGCATGTGTTCTGTTGTGTTTGGGGGCCCCTTGCGGGCCCCCAGGGTGTTGGGGGTGCACATGGTGGGTACCTATGGTACCCCCCTGCATTTACATGCACAAAGCGGCAGGCACCGCGCGGTGCCTGCCGCTTTGTGCATGTAAATGCAAATCATGTATTTTTAACCTTGCGGCGGGTGCTGCTTCAAGCTGCACCCGCCGCAAGGTTAAAGATACGGGATGTGACCGCCAGGGTGGCGGTCACATCCTAATTGCAACGGAGGGACCGCCGCTGCCCCTGCGGACGGTCCCTCCACTTCGGGGCGCCATCCTAATAGGCCTCTAAGTGAGGCAATCCTGCCTCCCGACAGCCAATCAGAATGCTTATAATAGTTTCAAAGGATATATAAGCTCCGTATTTCCTGCTTGCCGGGTACTGGGTTAGTTGGGCTAGGTTTGCGGTGCCGTGAGTTTTTTCTTTTCTTTACCGTTGAAGTGTTTGTTTTACCTCTTTTTGTTGCATGCGACCACACCGGTGTTCCGTTTGGCCGCGTTCCTGCTCCTTGGCCAAAACGTGCTCTCTGCGCACGTGCTGGGCTGGGGCGGGGAGCTTTCTCTTGCGTTCTGGCCTCGGGTCGTTCCGGTGCTGGGGTCTTCTAGCGGCATCCAGCTCCCGCGGCCATAATGTTTGTTCTGTGGATGTGGGGGAGACTGCAGGGCTGTCCCTTTTTTCCCAGGTCTTGTGTTGCTATGACTTGGTTGTTTGGGGACAGTTTTTTAGTGTAGTTGCACCTGATGTGTGCTTTGGCTTCCTGATACAGCTGCATGTGGCCAGGGGTGTTGAGGTTTCCGTCCAGGACGTGCAGGTTCTTTGTTTATGCATCATCATGTTTCGGGAGCTGCAGGTGGTTGACCTGTTGCAGATATCCCGGTCTAGCCTCCGGGATTTGGTTCATTCTGCTGTGATGTCTTCCCATGCAGGCTGCACTGCTTCAGCCTTCTGCTTCCTCCTCTCTGGAGGTTGGTAGTATGTGGTCATTTTCCCTGCTGGGGGTAGGTCCAGTGACAGCTTTACGCCTGCTTTATTGTCTGCAGAGGGGTGACTCCCTGTGTTGTTTCTCGGTGGTGCATGACCTGCTTTTCCATTATGTCATCTAGGAGGTTCTGGCTGTCGCATGGCTTGAGGTTGACATGCGGGGGATTCCTCGCTTTCTGGGGAAGCGGTATCACCTGACGGTGTTTGATACTCATTTTCCTCTGGTTCCTGGGGTCTTACTTTTTGACCTCCATATCTTTTTCCTCATCTTTGTCTTCGGAGGAGTCTGCTCTCGTGCGTTCTTCTGCTGCTTCTCGTTTTGGAGTTCGTGCTTGCACTTCCGCAGTCTCTGCTTCATGGGTCCCTGGGTTTGGGTACCTGTTTGTCTGTCTTCCAGATCGGGGGGATCTCATTCCTATGTTGACGCAGATGGTGGTCTTGGCTTAGTTTCTGTCTGCTGTGTTTAGTTGCCCTGAGGGTCCTTTCCTCGGCTGCTGGGGTGGAGGTGGCCGGTAGGAGGTCTTTCTGGACCGCGCTTTGGTGCTGTGGCATGGCACAGACGCCTTGGTCCATTGCCTGCCTTTTTTGGTGCTCAGGCTTTTTGGCTTCCTCCAAAAGCAGTCTGTGTGGAGGGGCTTGTCTTTTTTCCTTCTTCTGGAGTTTCCTGATTCTCTGTCTTCTTCTCAGCCCTTTCATGGTCGGGGGGGCAGCTTTCCATTTGGTTCCTGGCCTCTGCAGTGCCTGCTGCTGCCCCTGAGTGTTGGTCAGATATTGTTATGCTCAGGAGGAGTCACTGTAGCTTTGTGTTTCCGGTTGCGGTCTCTTCCTCAAAGGGTTGTTTTCCACTCCTGGTGTTTCACTGGTTGTGAGTTCCCCGTCTACATTGTTGGCAATGTTGCAATTTTGGGGACTTGGCTTGGTCGTTCCTGGATTGTTGGTCTGGTCTGATTTCTGCCTGGTGGGTCTTGTCAGTCATCGATTTAAGTTACCAGGTACTGTTCAGCGGTCGTCCCCCTTTTGGACTGTTTTTGGGGTTACCCCATTGTCTTTTGGCCCCGTGGTGCGTTCTGCCATCTTCTCTGGCGTGGCCTGTTTTTGTCCTGGGGCACTGTTGTGCTGGTTCTGGTGTCAGAACGGGCCTGGGGTTCTTTTTCTCTCTGTTCCTGGTCCCGGCGCCAGATTGTTCCTTCCGCTAGGTTTCTGTATTCATGGGTTTTGTACATTTTGGTGTGGCTGGGTCATTTTTGGATGCATCCCTTGCTGTCTGTCGTTGCCCTCATCCTGGTGGGTGATTTTTAGTCTTCCCTGGGTTTGGAAGACGCCTGTTTTCACATTCCCCTCTATCCGGCAGGTCTGCAGGTCCTGCGGTTTGCGAAGGACGGGTTCCATTACCAGTTTCAGTTGTTGCTTTTCGACCTCTCTACTGCTCCCAGGGTTTTTCCATGGTGTTGGCTCGTGCTGTGGCGGTTTTGCTGAGTCTGGGTTTCCATGTGTTTTCCTTATGTTGCTTTTGTCTGGTTTCGGCTTCCACCCTCCTTGTGGCTCTTCTGACGGTGGTGGCGCTGCTGGCCTTGTCCCAGGATCTGGGGTTCATGTTGGAGCTGGCCTTTTCTCATCTGGTTCCTGTTCTGGGGCTTCAGTTACAGGTCCGGGGATTGGTGGCAGCTCGTCTGCGCCTCAGGATCTTGGGGATTCTTCTGTTGGCTCGTTGGGTTCCTTCCCCTGCTGGTTGCATGGCTCTGGTTCCTCTCTCCCCTGTTCTGGTTCCTAATTTGGTATGGGGGCTTTGCTCTACTGCCCTGGTTTGCGGGTGTATTTTCTGCTTCCTTCTCTCCTCTTGTTGACCTTGGATGCCTGTCCTTGGGGTTGGGGGCGGTGTGTTGGGATCCTTGGTGGCTGATGAGTCTCTTGGTTTCTCCCGTCATTCTGGTGGCTTGTTGTTACTTGCGCCTTCTTGGGAGGTCCAGGTGCACGTCTCTGTGCATGCTGCTTCCGTGATTTGTGTCTGGGTGACAGCTCATCTGTTGGCGTTGAAGGCTGTTTACGTTCAGAGGCTTCTGTATTTCATAGGGACTGCTTGGACCGCTTCCTCCCATCCTGTTTTGTGTCACCTCTCTGTTCCTCTGTTCCGGTACCTTTGTCTTCGGATCGGGACTCTCTGAATTGGTCTTTTTGCTTCTCCTCCTAATGCTCTTCTCCCCCGGTTTTGTTCCACGGTAGTCTGTCCTCAGGCTTAGTGGTTGCTCTTACGTTTCCTTGGCCTTTGGGCTTTCTGTGTACCTATTTCCCTCATCCCGGGCGAGGCTGCAGAGGATTCAGGGGGGGCTGACGGTGTCTGTAGTGTTGGTTGCTCCTTTTTGTCCTCACTGCCTTTAGTTTCTGCTCCTGCTTCTGTCCTTGACTCCGTCCCGCTTCTGTGTCCGCAGCTGTCTTTTCCCTATCTTTGTCTCCTACATCTGTCGGCCTGGCTCTTGAGCAGCTGTCATTGGTGTCTTTGGGCTGTTCTTCTGTGGTGACCTGTGGCATTCCATTGTCGCATCGGCCTTTTTCACTTAAGGACTGTGGAGCGCGTTGAGGCTCTTTTGTCTCTTGGTGCTTTTCTCTTGGTTTGGATCCATGGTTGGTGGTCCGGCTTCTCTTCTTGTCATTTTCCAAGATGGGTTTTTGATAGACCTTTCCTCTTCTGCCTTGTCTGCTCAATGGACTGTGGTTCAGGCATCGTCTGGGTCTTGTGATTCTTTGGAGTTTGTTTCTTCTTGAGTGTGTCGGATTCTGTGTTGTTTTCGGCTTCCACATCCGATCTCTCCTGTGATTGTTCCTCCTAGGGCTTGTTTTGCAGGGTCTGCAGTTGCACGCTTTTGTGCCTTTTTTCGAGGCTGTTTGTTGTGGTTGTCAGCAACTGTGGCTATTTTGTTGTCTGTTTCCTCCGCACGGTGGTTGGGTGAGTTGGGTGCTTTGTTTCTCTCCTTCCCTTATTTGCAGTTTCTGCTGGACAGGGTTGTTTTGCGACTGGGCCCGTTTTTTTCCCCGGGCTTCATAGTAAAATAAGTATACTTGTAAAGCGCACTGTTACTCCATCTCGGAGTGTCCTGCCGCTGTATACTGCTGGGGAACCCGTCCTGGCTTTCCCTGTGAGATGGTTCCTCCTGGGCACCTCCAAGGTGAAGCCAGGCATCCCCAGCGTTGATGGGGCTGTTGTGGAGATTAAGCAAGCTATTGCCCAGAGTTGCAGAGTGGGGCCCATGGTTAGTGTAGGCACCTTGGCGAGAATTATCGAGTCCGCGGACATTGACCCAAGACCCTGCCGCGTCAGGAATTGAGCCCTGGTCCCGTGCCGATCTCTGCTTCAGGGTCTGCCGCTTCTAACCAGTGAGCCACACTTCCCCGCTTCATCCGGGTTCCATTTGCTGCTGGAGGTGATTCCTTCCTATTTTGCCTGGGGTTGGGGATTACTTTGTTTCTTCATCCTTGGTTGTTTGCACGCTTTATTTTTTTCTTTCTCCGTTCCTTGGGGTTTTGCCTTTCACCTGCCCTGTTTTTCTCATGTGGGGGTGTGGCTCAGGGAGGTTTAGTTTCTCCTTCTACCTTCACTCGCTATGTGCGTTTGGCAGTCTGCCTATCCAATGGGTCTGCCTCCACCGTCTCTGGTGCTGGGTCGTCCGGCACGTTCTATGTCCGCTTCCTGGGCTGCGGAGGTGGGGGTCTCTGTCCAGGTGTTTTTGTGGAGCGGCCACTTGAGTGTCCCTTCACACATTTGTTCGGCATTGTGGCTTTACTGTTTTCCTTGCCTCTGTGGCCCATTTTGCCATTGGCGCTTTGCACGCTGCTGTTCCTTAATCCTTTGCTTGATTAAGTTTTGTACTTTGGCAAGGACCCCTGGTGTCCTGCTTTTTTTCTTCTTGGGACTCTGCTTGTGAGTTCCTCACTATGTTAGGACTTGGACGAGGAGGACCTACGAGGGGGTAATGTCTTGTTACTTACCGGTAACATTCATTACCCCGATTGGGGGTCCTCCTTGTCCCTGTCCTATTCCCTCCCTCCCTCCAACTGTGTTTTTGTCTGGACTTGTTGATAACAGGCATGGTGGTGGGTGGGAAGAGCTTATATATCCTTTGAAAATATTAGAAGCATTCTCATTGGCTGTCGGGGGGCAGGATTTCCTCACTATGTTAGGACTGGGACGAGGGGGACCCTAATCGGGGTACTGAGGATTACCCGTAAGTAACAAGACATTTTCTGTTCTTATTTTCAAAAATAAAATCATCTCACCAAGGAACGTTCTTTCATGGCGTAGGGGTCATCAAAACATTTTTACTTTTACATACCACCATGTTTTAGGTAGAGGTTTGTAAAAGTAAAAACTGACATTCTAATCAGGTGTGTGAGCACTTGGCCAAATCTCCAATGGTCCCAATTCTGTTGGGCCATCAGAGTGGCATTCAGGCAGTGGAGAAGGAGTGCTGCCGGCCATCTACATACTAAGGAGACTATTTATGACCCAGTTTGCGTCGCATTTGCACCACGCAACATGGTACATGCATGATGCAAACCTTAAGTGGCCCTGAGTGGCTAGATAAATCTGAAGTAAAGAAATACAGGGCAAACCACTTTGTTGCCTTACTCTGCTCTGGGAAGACATTCCATGGACATTGTGTCGGTGTTCCCATGCAACTCCCAGGGTTTTTGACGCATTCCCATATTTATCAAAAGTCGTAAATCTGGGAATGTGCCAAAAAGATAATCCTTCCCAGGGCTAGCGTAATGAGGAGAAATCTTTATTTCACATTGTTACTTCCGCTTTCTGGAATATGCCTTTCAGGATTGTTTATATGCAAGAAGTTGCCCCTTTCTGCACAAAAACAATCCTGCATGCAACGGAGGCACCCTTGCAAAAATGGTGCAAGGGGGCCTGCATTGGCGATAGTCACCCAAAAGGGCACCAGAGCAGGGGAAAGGCACGAATGCACCATATTGACTTAGATACAGCACTCTCCTGCCCTTTCCCAGTCATGCAGTGAAAAGCTCATAATTCTACCCCAGTTGGTCCGTAGTGAGTAAATCAAGCAGTGGGACCTTCCGGTTGGTGGAACTTTACTCCGTTGCCCTTTCTGCGAACATCTAAATCAGACCCAAACTTTGGATATTTCAATGCCAGTGGCTCTATTCCAGAAGCTGTTTGTGACACAATCTTGTTGGTCCTTGAGTCTGCAAGTGTTAGACACCACAAAAGGTCCAATACCAAATGCTGTGCACACTGGAAAATAATATTCCAATTAGCATATGTTATCAGAGAACCTCTTTTGGCTTTAGCTTGATACAAGTAATAACCAAGCATCTTATGAAAAGAATTGCATGACACTAAGAATACATTTGATTTGTTCAAATTACAATACCACCTCTATTTTGCAACCAAATACCTGTAAAAAGTCATTTATCTATGCTGTGCAACAGATAGCAATTTGAGGTGTTACATCTGCTCTCTACACCATCTGTTTCCACACACGTGGGTCTGAACTTCTATACAGTAATGGTCCAGGATCGAATGTCATTCATATCGCACATCACTTTGTGGTATTACACTACGTTGTGTTCCCATCATACACTGCATTACTATGTTAACCTCTACCGCGCTAGTGGGTTTTCCCGCTGTGCGCTGAAATCTCGAAAATCGCGCGTTACGTGACAAAGCCAGCTCGTCATGCGCGTAGTGTAGGTAACGCCCATGACGAGCTGGCTTTGTCATGCGCGTCGAAGGGGTTAAGTATACAAAATGCCTCATTGACATTTACATTGCAATTTATTTTAGCTCTGCATTACATTTTGGTAGAATAAGTAATTTTTGGTATATTTTAAAATTGTCTTGGATAAATAATACTATTACTTCACCTATGTATTGTCTTTAAAAATTGAAGGGCCTGAATTAGATCTCGGCGGACAGGTTACTCCATCACAATGGTGACGTATATCCCTTCTACCAAAATATAAATCCCATAGTATATATTAGGATTTATATTTCAGCAGACGGGATTTCCATCACTGTTATGATGGAGTAACCCGGCCGCCGAGATCTAAATCAAGCCTTAAGTCAGGTTTTCTATGTTGATGAACAAAATGGTGTTGACATGAAAATCTTATGCTCAAGACTAGCTTCTGTGTCCATACTTCTAAAATGTATACTTCTGTAAGCAAAAAGAGTAAACCGAGATTACATGTTTAATACATATTTTAGATAAAAACATGATGGGCCTGATTTACAAACAGCATTTTGTAGTACTTACTATAAAATGCAATGCTATGAGTGTAAATCTCCAACTCTCCACCTCCACTTCTCCTATCTTTTCTACTGGCAAAACCTCACAAATATCCATTTTTTTCTGGAGTTTTGAATAGCGCAAACTTGAGCCGAAGGTATAAGAGCGCTTTACATGAGCACCAGTTGCTTTACAGACAGACACATTCATTTTTTGTTGCTGTTAGACAAGGGTAGATTAAGTGATTCGCCCAGAATCACAGGATGTTGAGTGTCCCTACCAAGAGTCAAGCCCGGTTCCCCAGCGCTGAGGTCGACAGATCTAGCCGTAAGGCCACATCCTCTCCCCTAGTTGTGGGAGATATCAAAGAAGAGGCTAGAAAATGGGGAACACTCACCAATAATGGGAGTGGTTTAGGAATGAGATATTTATGGAGAGTTTGGAAGGGGTTTTGGGAAGTTTGTGAAGACACCCACCTACCCTTTCCTATTCACAATCTGCCCTTTTCAAGTTACCACATCCAACAAGGACCCAAATCAGTAGTAAATGTATTCCAGTTTAGAGCTGGAGTACAACCAGCACCACATATGACCAACCACTGGTACTGCATCACCCGGCCGTAGCAAATAATGAAGGTAGGGTCTTAAAATAAAACCCATAGGAAAGAATGATAAACAAAAAATAACTAGTTCAAAAGATAAGCAAATGCAATTTTATGTTAAATATATTCTAAAAATAAAACATTATTATTTTTCAAATTATTTTAATAACCTTTTTATAGTTTAAAACTAAATGTAACATTCATTTTCATTAGAATATAATGAAATTGCTTTTTAATAATTTTACACATCACTTTTAATAAATATTAATATATAATACATTGTTTTACATTAGGTGGGATATTTTTTAACATATTCAAAATTATTGCATTTTAAATTAAGTTCATAGTACTGCAGCATGTTTTTATTTTGTTCTACATTTAAAATATATACATACATTGAATTTAGATTACAGTTTAACAAAACATATCTTTACTATTTATTTTTATGTTTAATAAACTTTTTTACTTTCCCCTACACTTTAACATAGGAAGATCTCTACCAACAACCCACGGTAAAAGCCCGGAGTCAAGATGGCATCCCTAATGGACGTCTATAAAAGAAACATCACTGCACTCCTGTATGAACAAATAATTAGGGCTGCTGTCTAACCTTATTTATCACTACTTGGTTGGGTTCTATAATCGTTTCAATCTTAAAAAAGGTTAAAGGAAATGATCCAAGCTTCTATCGGCTTATAGCCTTGCTGAATTCTACAAATAAAATTATATGTAGAGTTCTGCTGGCAAGTTTAGACACCTGGTGGAGTACAACAAAATCCCCTCAGATGTTCGATATAGCTTTCCCCTTGCACTGCGACCAGTGTTTATATTTGCACCCTGGTAAATATACCAAAATGAAGAGTGGTGCTGTTCACCTTGCTTTCATGACCTGAGCTGAGCATTTGATAGGGTATATAGATCAAAGTATTGGTCCATCATGGCTGAGATGAGTGCTGATGGATTCATGATTTCCCTAAGGGGACAATGCAAATGCATATGGATATTTCAGAGAGGGTATCTTATGGCCTGAATGGGTAATGTACGAATGATAGAAAGAGAGTTCACCAGGAATGCACCCTGGGACCATTTAGCTAAAAAAGGAAGAGACATGCCCCAACTGGGGAAATGCCCTATACCCATCCTGTTGCACACGGGCAATGCAGTCCTACTAGCTAGGAGTGCTAATGGGCTCCAGAGTCTTCTATATGAATTTATGCACTTTTTGAGAGACCTGGATCAGAAAATGTATTTAACAAAATCATTTACAAAGATTGACGGGCCAGCAAACACCAAAAAGCGAGCCCATTTCATTGACAATATGGCTGAGGAGAACGTGAAAACTTGACCTTACCTGAGCATTCCCTTCTGTTCGTTGCTTGCTTGGTTATATTTATAAAGTATTAGACAACAGCAATTTTCAAGATCCATTGAGGCTATATGTATGTGTGCACAAAAACCGATAAAAGAAATGGTAATGTTCTTTAAGAGTAAGGGTCTTATTTACAAGCCAAATGTGCTGCCAGAACATCACCTTTCTTGGCGTTCCGGCAGTGCACAGGGCTTAACCCCTTCCATGCTGATGACGGCCCCCAGCCGTCATGGCACACAGTGCTTGTGTGCTGATGACGGCTGGGCGCCGTCATGACCACGCCCGCGATCGGAATGTCCATCACAGGAGCGGAATTCCAGCCGCGGGCAAGGGGTTAAACATATCTACGAGGTACCGGAAAGACACCCTCATAGATACAGTGTGAGGCAACGCAATGCAAGTTGCTCCGTTGTCTCAAGCTGTGATGGGGAGGCGTGCCATGAGCGTTACTGTGACTGTTCCCATGTAACACCCATAGCATTTGACACATTCCCAGATTTATAACAAGCTGTAAACCTGGGAATGCGTCAAAAGTCTGCAACTCCCCAGAGGCGGCATAAAGTGTGTTTTTGTGAGAGAAGGCGACCCTTACTCTACAAACCCAAATTGATTTCAATGCAGACAACCTTGCACCATGCATCGTATAATGTGCTTGAGTGGCTTTTCCCTTTGCGTGGTTCCTAGAGTGGAACTCTCACTTCTCGGAGGATGCTCTTTCACACATCAAGGTCCCAAATTGTGTAATGCCTTCTCAGAATCTTTAAGGACCTGCGCTTCATTGACAGCCATTCAGAAACAGCTCAAGACCTTGCTGTTCTGAGTTAAAGTGTTTAGGAATGGACTCTGTTGTGCTAGCGCCGTGAAACCCCAAGTGGGTAGCTATGCACTAAATTAAATGGCCTAATAATAATAATAATATTAATAATAATAATGGTGTAAGGTTGCCTGTGTTGGTGCATGGCAGCCATTTGTGTGCTAGGGCTATGGAAGAGGACAGGAATGTGACGAATCTCACAGATACAGCACATTCCTCGCATTTTTTTTTCACGTAGCGCAGAACAGCACACCAGGAAGGCTTCTGGAGCTTCTCAAGACCAAAATATTGTAAATGAGGGCCTAAGTGTTTGGCTATAGCCACGTATGGGGCAGGGCTATGGGGCGACACGGGAGTGGAAACTATACAGATGATGGAGAATAACCTTCTCCAAAGACGCCTAGTGGTGTCATGGAATTGTTCCACCTATATAAGTCATGCTAAGTTGGGGCTCTGTAATGTTATGGATCAACTAACATATGTCTGTTATTGTTATGGATTTACTCAGTCTATAATTAAGTAATATAAAGCATCAGAGTTTCAAGTAGGAAACTGTTAAATACTTTTAAAAATGTTGTTATGGTATCAGATTAAACCATGAATTATATAAAGTTCTAGGAAGTCACTCATTGATCTTTTGACAGTGGAAAGACCCGAGCCACATCTTTCTGCAACAAATCCTTTTTTTGGCTGAACACTGAGCACCTTTTAGTTTCATTTTCCGAACTTTGACCATTGGGCTGTGAATCTCCCCATTTGCTCATGTGATAATCGAGCGGCACTAACCAAAATTGAATTTTCAGACATCCTTGAGGCCCAAATACGAGCTAATAATAAAGTCAAAGAAGGACATGTTCGAATACAAAAATAAATTAATGCACTGTATACCACGTATTTCTACTCGAACCCCATTATTTTATTTTAACTATAATGTTAGCAGATAAGCAATACACACAAGGTTTAATTTAAGCAAGAGCGTATGGATTAGCATGTGAGGTTCGAAGCAGCCATTTTAGCACTACTGCGCAGCTTCAAAGAATTCCCACCAAAGCAAAGTACGTCACACTTTGTAGATGTAGTGGACACATGCGCAGAAAAGTTCCTGCGTTTTCAACAGCCATATTAGAACACTCGAGTTACTAGTTAGTAAGGCACATTCAAAAGCTTCCCCTAGATACTGAAATGTCGTGTGGTGCAATTATTAGTACTTACAAAACATGTTGGTTAATTCATTACATGTTATTTCGAGAGGGCTGAATACAAGCAAGTTTCTTTACGAATGAAATCTTGCTCCATCACATCCGGAAGCTCAATAACCACAGGAAAGCACTCTTGGTACATACATATCTCGGCAGACACCAGGTGGATGTTTGCTTCCTTCAAGAGCTCCACCTTACTTACTCCTCTCACCCAGGGCTGCGCACAAGACAGTGTGGCAAATCCGACAGATCCCTATACTCTGGCTAAAGAGGCATAGACATCCTACTATGCAAAGACATACAATGGCAACTTGCTGGCCCTCTACATAGACAACCTGTTATCTTGGTCCTAATTTATGGCTCCAAAACCAATGACTCTGGGTTCTTCTTGGAGATTTGTCAGTTGATATCCAGCCTCGGCCCTGGGGCAATATTGTGGGGCGATTACTTTAATGCGATATTGGACAACCGATCTGACCGATCGGGGTTTCTCGACACACTCACCCAGGTGCTGCATCGACACTTAGCACGATTCTTCTCGTCAACCATCTCCAAGACATCTGGAGAAACTCACACACTGATACCCTAGAGAGCACTTGTATTACAGCACATCACAATGCATGGTCAAGAATAAGCTATTGGCTAATTTTCCCAAGATGTTAAGACCTGGCTTGCAAAGGTTGCACCTCTGCCCCGCACTTTCTTCAACCATGCCCTCGTCCTGCTACAGCTCCTCATTCCTCAGATGGTCCCAGTGCCTACTCCTGGTGCCTGCCCCCTGGGGCATTGTGGGATGCAGCTTTCTGCCAGGAGGTCCGCAACTAAATAGTTGAGTACTTCACTCACAATGAGGGCTCTGTGGATTCTCCATCCACCCTTTGGGAAGCCCTGAAGGTGGTTGTCTGCTTCAGGTGTATCGTGAAACAAACAGGTGTACTATGTGCCACGTGTGGGAGACTTGCCAAACTAGAACATGATAATCAAGTTCTCGAGATTGAATACTTCCACTCCAAAGACACGTCCGAATTCGCAGCCATCAAGGACAACTGTCAGAATTCTCAGAGGAAGCAGTCTGCTAGACTATCTACCTGGACTGTGATTCACAGGTCCGCGCTATGGGGAGGGCGACTACCCTGGGTGGATCCTAGCCATGCTCTGGAACCACATTCATCTACCTCCTTGGTGGAGCTGTTGGATGACAACTTAAGTCTCCAATCCACTCCCTTGGGGCTTCTGAGCAGGATGACTTCTTTTTACGGTAAACTTTATACCACCACTTCCGTTCACAACAAGAGAAAACTGCTTATATATCTGGATGTTATCCAAATAACATGGCTAGGCAGAGCCCACCTGGCCTACCTACACTCCTTGTTTATGTGGAAGAATTAGTTCAGATCATCCAAAGCCTTCAGTGTGACAAAGCCCCGGGCCAGGACGTCTTAACCACCACCTTTAATAAAGAATATACATCCATCCTTTTATCTTACATGCTCTTCATGTTTGAAGAATCTGTTGTTAGAGGTTTCCTGCCACCTTCCCTTAGAGAGGTAGTCATTGTGATGCTTCTCAAGCAAGATAAATCTGCCTCCCGTTGCAGCTCTAACAGGCCACTTTCTATGATCAATGTGGATAACAAGGTTTTCGTGAAGCTCTTGATGAACCGCATCATTCTGTACAGGATAGTGAGACCAGATCAATCCTGGTTTATCTCCGGCTGCTCCACATCACATAATCTCTATACCATATTTGAGGTTATGCATCATCTTCACCCCTGGTTGAAGGCCGTGGCTGTCCTACTTGATGTCACAAAGACGTTTGGCTCGCCTGAGTGGCCCCACCTCTTCCCTCTTCTTGCACGTTTTGGACTCAGCTCTCATTTCCTCTGCCAGATACGGCTACTTTACACTCTCCCCACTGCCCATGTACTATTTAATGGCATGATATCTGACCCATTCCCAATCCCTTGCGGTATGAGCCAAGGCTATCCATTGTCACCAATTTTGTTTGCCATGGCATAGAGCCCCTGGTAGTGCTTCTTTGACAACACCATGCCCATAGAGGACTTGATTTTACCACTAGGGGGCTGGGAGTACCATGTATGCAGACCATGTCACCCTATACATCTGTAAGCCCAGGGTGAACCTTGCTCCTGTGACCCACCAGGTCATACGGTTTGGACGTTGTTTGGGCATACAGGCCAATTGGTCCAAGTCCATATTAATTCCCCTTACTGATGGCACCCAATCCTTCACTACTGAATACCTGCTGAGGCGGGCATCTGGCTTAGTCGCAATCCAGATGAACCGTGAAAGGTCAATTATGATTCCGCTGTCACACGACTAGAAGACAGAGTACCAATATGTTCTTGGCTGCCACTGTCGCTCTAGTGTCAGAAAGAAAATAGCGAAAAGGATTATTGTACCAAAGTTTCTCTATCTTTTCCTTAATCTGCCTATTGACCTTATGGCTACTTTCATAAGGTGTCTAAGATCTAACCTTATAGCGATGATTTGGGCTGGCAAGCAGCCCCAGATTTTGTGGGGGCTTCTCACCTTGCCACTTGTCCAGGGTGGTCTGGGCGCACTGAATATGTTGCTGAAAACATTCTGTGCTCAGGTGCAGTACCTACATTACTGGCTCTACCCGACACCATTCCAGCCTCACACTGCAATCGAAACTGACCGTGCAATACCGTGGCCCATGTCCATTGTTATTTACCTACCCTACAGGCGGCTGAGGGCAGAGATTGACCCTATGGAAGGCTTGGGCTGGAGATGGGTTGGAATGTGGAGATGCGCATGACTCCTCTGCCTTTTACACTCCCTCTGTGCTGCTTGCGTGAAAGCCCCAGTAACCACCCCTGCAAGATATGGGCCCTAGGAAGCGTGCTCGTGGGCGAGGCCTTATAACTTTTTCAGACCTTTATCCAGGAGACACTTTCATACCACCGTTTGAGACCGCCGTCCCCACGCCCCCACCCCATTAGAAGCATTACTCTATTAGAAACTTTGTGCAGCCTGATGCACACTGCACAATACATTACCAGCCCCCCACATTCTAGGCTATAGAACACATGCTCACTAATACATCATTGCATAAATTGGTCACCAGCTTATACTCCAAAATGCAAAACTCTGAGCCAAACACCTGCTGTGCGCTTGGCGTGGGAATGTGGACACAGAGCCCCTTATCACAGATGCCCAGTGGTCCATTGCCGCTCAGATGGGGGAACTTTCACCTAACTACAGCTTAAGATTGTCACACTTCACGTTTCAACATCGCCTGTACCGTTTCCCCATACATCTCTCTAGAATGGGGTTGGGCGCTGACCCGCGCTGCCTCAGGTGCGCTTCCCCACAGCCCTCCCTTATACATCTAGCTTGACACCGCCCTAAGGTTGCAGAATTTTGGGAGGAAGTATTTCCACCATTCATACCATCACAGGTCATCTACCCCTGCGATGTCTGCTGTGCTGATAGGCCTACTCGGTTACGTCAAAGATGTTCCAGTATGTGAACGCCAGCTCACTGCCATGCTTCTTCTCAGGGCCAAAGGGAGAGTGGCAATGAATTAAGACCTGCTCCCACAGTCAAAGCTTGGCTACAGGATGTTACATATCGCCAAGAGCAGCTCTCTCACTTCTGGGTACTGATGCCCTTCGGCTCCTGTCCCAAGGACATATGGGAACCTTTTTTGTCATTCATGTGTCAAAGGGTTCTCCCCCGATCCTCGCTAAGAGAAACACACTCCTAGAGTACCCCTTATCACCCTGTGTCCTAAATGCTTCCTCAACTAATCTTGAAGTGATAATACCATTGGTGGATCCTAGTGTCTGTTGCATATCCAAGTTGCATTCTGGGCTCCTCTGTAGTTCTGTAACATACTGTTGCATGTAACTATATTCATGCTGGTTGTTAGCCCTATATTCTGCTTGTTGGTGGGGTGATGTAGGTGGGGATATTGAGTGGGACTGTTGTATCCTATTGCACTATTGTAATATTGTGCAACCTTCTTCCCCCTCTCGTTATTCTGTTCCCGCACGGTCACTCCCTCCCTAGGACCCTTCCCATTTTTCTCTTGAAATGTTGTAGCTGTGTAATTTTTCTATTTTTGACTTAAATGTCAATAAAAGCAATTTAAACAAATCTCTTGTTTCTGAGTTGGAGACAAGTATGCCTGCACTTTGGGGTGACTTTCACTCGCATGTGGTGAATAGCTAAAAGTAGTAAAGTTACGCAAAAGTGTAAGAGTAAATGTATATGTGTAATTTACACAGAAGTGTAAGTTACTTTTGGAAATAGTTCCAGATGATTCATAAAGTATACATATAAAACATTATCAACCATGTTTTGGTCAGTTGTGAGGTTACCACTGCCTCGAAAAGACTTGTCCTGACAAGCATCAGCACACAATTTTATTACAAGACAGGAGGCTACATTATGCATTAATCTTTTAATGCAGTCACAAGCAGCCACACTTACATCACAAATAAAACAGTTCTAGAATGCAGTGACAAAATATGCTCAATAAAAGGCATGAGCAACAACAGAGCTGCCTTTTTTGTAAGCGGCTCACAAGCAGATAAGTTACTTTACCTTGCTCTCTACTTTATTCATACATTTTTGTTTATCTTGCCTATGCCTTTACTTGACATGTAATGCGTTTACCTGACATTTAATGCCTTTACCTGACATGTTTGGTAATGTTTAAATTCTTATTTTTGCTTACTCTATTCATTATTTGATGTAGTTTATTTACACCTGAAAAACCCTTCCTCCTCCCTCCCCCTCGAATTCCAATTTACGATCGTCGAGTTTGCCCCCACCCTCCCCTCCTTCCTCACCGATGTGCATTGGGTGGGCTCGCACGCCTGCTCTGTCGGCTCTCCGCCTTCAAAACCGCCTCTTCCTTCTCTCTTTCCTAGCGTCTCGCCAAACTCTCACTCCTGATTAATTCACTTCTTCCCTATAATTTGATTTTATATTTCAAATATCGCCGAATTTACAAAACGCGCTGTCTCGCTCGCTCTGTGTTCGCGAGCGCGTCTCTCTCTTTCCCCTTTCCTAGCGAGGAATGGCCCTTGGCAACGGTGGCGTTTTCTTTAATCCTCCGGCAGCGGCTGGCTCGAGCGGATCAGTTACATAGCACTCCCCAGCTGCTGTTACCGGAGACCTGGATACCTGGATACCTTTTTTCTTTGCGCTTAGAGTTATTTATTGCTACTCTGCATAAAGAAAAAAGGGGTGGAAAGCTTCTTTAACATCCTCCTTGATTTAAGACATCTATTCCCACTTTAACCAGCGATAAATATAACTAATTTTAATTATAACCAGCTTATACCAAATGTTATCTAATACCTTAAACTTATAAAAAATATTTATGTAAACTAATTAGCAAATTTTGGCACGCATATATATTTTTCTAATTAATCCTTCCTTACCTGTTGTTTGTTATGTCTGACATGGAGTCCGACGATGCCTTTGCCAGTTCCCCCAATCACTCTAGTGATTCTCTTAAAAATGTCATACAAAAAGAAATGAGGTCCTGCATGTTGGACACGCTAAAGGAGGTTATGTCATCCAAGAGACCCTTCCTTCTTGACCATGATGACACCTCTCCTCGTGATTCTCTACTCTTAGATACCAAGAGCAGTAAGAAATCCAAACACTGCGAAGGCACTATGGGAGGTTGTGGAACCTCAATTGACTTGAGAGGTCCCAGCACCTCACACCTGTAGGGCGGCCCTCGCACTTCAAAAGATACAGGTGTCCCTTGCGAAACAAATAGGATGGGTGTCCGTAGCGGCACAAATTTGATGGATGTCCCTAGCAACATGAATTATAATAGTGCCCAAGATGATGCAGGTACCAACTCAACTCTGATGAAGAGGAAATCTTCCATAATCCCTATATGTTTGTTCTTGACTTGAACGATCAAGATCTCAACTTCAATAACCAATTCGAACTTGAATCTTCCCCCTCTGCTAAAGATGCTATCCTTGACCCCTTGGGTGGGGAAATGTTCTCCCCTCTCAACATCTCCCACCCCAACAGTTCCAAATGGTTTCTCCAAGACCATGTCTCAAAATATATCACCAGATGGATCAGGAATTCTCTTGAGAGAGAAACACATAACACTCTTAGGTCTGAATGTCCGAGGCCATCTATTCAAGACAAGGTCTGTCAGACCCCAAATCTTGACCCTGATCTTTTTAATTTTTATTTATACTAGGTAAAGACCCTAGGAAGGGCCTTGAGAGAGCCCTCAAAAACTGCCAAGATCGTCTCCTCGCCATTCTCGGCCCCCTCACCAAGATTTTGGACTTAGCCGAAGATTCGTATATCTCCAACTCCCCTCTCGACGTCAACCTGATCAGAGGTTGGAGCCAAAGGGCCATTGTCTTACTTGGCAACGGTAACTCAAGCCTCAACATCGAAAGGAGGAAGACCATTCTTAATAAAATCAATCCCAAACTGGGTGACTTAGCCGAGAAAGAACCTTCACAAAACCCCAGAGGCCTCCTTTTCGGAGAAGACATGATCAAATCTATAGGAAAATAGGTTTCCACCTTTACTGCGCTAGACAAAGCCCAGAGCAATATGAGGCGTGCCTTCAACAGTAATGTTTTTGCACGGGCTGGAAGAAGGGGCTGTTCTTCCTGCTGTGGCAACTACCGGTCCTTCTCATCCACCAGATCCAGAGGAGTATCAGGTAGAGGATTCTACTCTTCTAACCACCAGTTCTACCCGCAAAGAGGCAGAGGCTCCTAGAACAGAGGTTTCTCCTCCCGTGGAGCTCCCAACAGCAACCCTTCAAGTAAGTCTTCCTCTCTCTTCTTCCCCTCCCAAGGTCGGGGGCAGACTCAAATACTTTTACCACGTTTGACAATCTCTAACTCAAGATCCATGGGTTCTGCAGACGGTTCAGGGTTTCAAAATAGACTTTGTAGATCTTCCCTCCCAAACACACAAACCAAAACCTTTGATTCTTCCAGTAGAACATCAAGAGATTGTCAAGGAGGAAATCTCCTCCATGCTTCATGTTGGACCCGGCCTCGTGGTGTGGTCGCCTCTGTCCCTACGCACCCTGTGAGCGTAGCCCTGCACCCTGAGTTTCCTGCGCAGCATCCCTGTTAGTGTAGCCTGCACCCCGCGCCCTGGTCGTCCTGCTCCCTGTACGCCCAGATCCCGTAACCCACGACCAGGCCCGCAAGTCCCGTCCCGCTCCCGGCTCCGAGCGCCTAACCTTGCATGCCCCACAAGGCCCGGCAGCCATTTTCCCTTCCCGAGATCCCTGACTCCCTGGGTCTAGCGTGACCCCGGCCCCAGCGAAACCCCGACTCCAAAGGTGCGCCAGTCCCGGCTGGGGGGTAAAGAGCTCCCCGAGTGAGATAAGCCAGGGAGTTTCGATGGCACCTCCGGCCTCCCCTGAGAGACCGGTATCTGTCACACCTTTGGCCTCCCCCTGGGGGCCAGTTTCGATTGCACCTCTGGCCTCCCAGAGGGCTGGCTACAGATCCGCTGGGCGTCTGGGAATTCCCGGACCCATCCTTTCAAAGGATCAAAGAGCCAACCGCCGGACCTCGCCAACGACCCGCCCCCAGGGCATGAGACCTCCGCCTGCGAGGGTCCGGACATCAAAGGGCCAATGGACTATATCAGGGCCCGGCCGACAACTAGCGGGCAGTTGTATCTTGGACCTGAAGCCTGCTGATCTGATCGCGGCTGACCCTGAGAAGAACTCAACCTCGCATCGCTGAGCCCTGCTGACGCTGTCGCGGCTCCCTCTTCGCAACAAGGAACTGAACCACCTGAGCCCTGCTGACGCTGTCGCGGCTCGCCCTCTCTAAGACCTCGGAGCCCTGCTGACGCTGTCGCGGCTCGAGCTGACCTCGTAACCATCGGAGCCCTGCTGACGCTGTCGCGGCTCGTCCTCTCTAAAGACCTCGGAGCCCTGCTGACGCTGTCGCGGCTCGAGCTTGAACTTGTGACCACCTGAGCCCTGCTGACGCTGTCGCGGCTCCTCAAGAACTTCTCCGGATCGAGCCCTGCTGACATCGTCGTGGCTCGATGAGTACTCTGGTCCGGCTGGACCATCGAGACCACCATCACGACCGAACCGACTCGACGTGAGTGAAGCAGCCAGTACGGACATCATCTCCCGTATCCCCCGGCTCGAGGATTGAGAGCTGTGCGTAGGGTACGCCTCGTACTGGCCCAAAGGCTAAAGACTGTCCCACTTCCCTCTTCCCGAATCCTCAAAGACTTTGTGATCCCTCGATCATTTCTGTACATAAGAGTTCTTCTTTCTTTTACTGCTTATAAAGAACATGTTACTGAAATCCAACGGTGTGGTGTGCGTTCGTAAGCTCAGTGTGTACGATCCTAGACTCGAAGTCCTCCCCGGTGGGGACCTCACGATAAGACTCGGCAAGATCTGTGGTAGAGGTGGGTCCTGGGGTGGTCGGGTGAGCACAACCTGGCC
Source organism: Lissotriton helveticus (assembly GCF_964261635.1). NCBI lineage: Eukaryota > Metazoa > Chordata > Amphibia > Caudata > Salamandridae > Lissotriton > Lissotriton helveticus. The sequence goes on from NC_136067.1 coordinate 1,870,480,388, forward strand.
CTCTGAGATCGCCCCTTCTAACACTTCAAAAAGGTGCTATTGTAGAAGTGCCATGATCTCTTACGAAATTCGTCAGCACTCTCTTCCTAGTTCAGAAAAAGGAAAAAGGTTGGAGACCGGTTATAAACCTACGTGAAGTAAAGAAGTATCTGGTCTACAGTCACTTCAAAATGGAGGGTATTCACCTCCTCAGAGACCTCCTTCTACAAGGAGACTGGCTGGTCAAGTTAGATGTAAAAGACGCCTATTTTACCATCCCTATGGCCGAAGAACACAAGCCCTTCCTTCAATTCATCAGGGACAATCATCTCTTTCAATTTCAGGCCCTCCCATTCGGCCTCTCATCCGCTCATTGGTGCTTCACCAAGATCATGACAACTATCGTCTCTCTCCTGAGAGAAAGAGGCATTTGTTTAATTATCTATCTAGACGATATCCTTATTATGTCCCAACTTCACTCTCAACTTTTGGAAGATCTCACCACTACCATGAATCTCATAGAGAATCTCGGATTCATTATAAATCGGGAAAAATCTATTCTTACCCCCTCAAAATCTTTACAATTCCTCGGGTTCACAGTACATACCTCGAAATGCCTCCTTCTTCCCATCAAGAAGATCGCCAAGATTTGCAAAGAGATCAGATTTGTTCTAAAACAACAATCGCTTACTCTTCGGGAATTAGCCAGGCTTCTAGTGTTACTTTCTTCCTCTGTAATCAGTTATTAGATTACAACATTGCCAGATGTCAACAAGGAAATTATTTTCCATCTTCTCCGTGACTTTTACACCTTTTCTATACTCATATGGAATAGGCCAGAAGCAAAGTTTGCAAGCAGATATTTAAACTTCCCACAAACATGGGCAGACCCTCACTGCATGTTCAGGAGGCTTGCTATTCGAGCAGAATGCTGGTCATAGAATATGTGAGAAAAGGTAAGCATCCTCATGGATTCTAGTTTTTAATATTTGCAACCATAATGCACTACCATTTGTATTCTGGATCTTCACTATTATAGCCTAAAGTTCACCTTATAAACTTGATAGAAATAGACCATTATACAGCATATGAATCATTTTCTCCAGAGTTCTATCCTGCGTGCTAACTAGGCCTGGGCTGAGTTCGTGGAGTTCCACTACAACCAAATGAATTGACAACAATTCATGAAAAGGCACCTCCCTGCCAAATGTTGTGTAATTCCATTTAGCAGTCCGGACTGTAGCCGTGTCTAAAGGTCCTACGGGATTAACATGGGAAACACATGACTTTTTACCTCCTCCCATTTTTTTCAGCCCCTGCTTGACGGAACACCCGGAAACTCATCATAAACAGCAAGAATCAGAAAGGCACTTTTGGGGGAAAATGTTGTGAAGATTTGCCAAAAAACACCTTTCCTATGGAAACTAGGTCCTAACTATAACTACCTACTGACGACCGCAAGTAGTTTATATATATATATATTCACTGAAAAAACCATAGGTTATAGACCATATATAGTTAGGAATTAGCATTTAAAAAACCTTATTTTACTCACACAAAACCATTGAAATTCCATATATAGTTAATAGTACTAACTATATATCGCGCACCCGCAATCCACTGCTGATCATGTCACATATTACATCATTCATGACATGGTCAGTGACATCACTGATGACATCACTGATGACATCTCAAATGACATCACTGATGACATCACTGATGACATCTCAAATGACATCACTGATGACATCACTGATGACATCTCAAATGACATCACTGATGACAACATCCAGTGACTGTGTATTTCTGTAAAGTTAAAATATGTCTTACATATTGAAGAATGAGTGGATGTAGAAGTGTCTGGATGAAGGATTTAGTAGGTGCATGACTGACTGTATGAGTGAGTGGTTAAATGTGTCTCACTGAGTGCATGGGTTAGTGACAAACTGTCTTAATTTGTGCATCATTATGTTTGTTGTTCTGTAAACTGCTGCATGTGTTGATCAGTAGCTATATGAGTAAGTATATGGGTTATTGATTGGTTGCTCAAGTATTTGTATGGGAGACTGAGTGTGTGTGTGGGTGGCTGGGAGGTGTATGACTCTGTGCATAGATGTGTGAGCAGTTGATTCACTAGATGTATGGGTTCAAAAGTGCATGTGGAAACAGCTGTATGGGTGGTTGACTGTGTGCATGAGTGCATTGGTGAGTGAATGGATATCTCAGTGCTACATGTCAAAGTAAGTACATATGTAAAACACAGTACATGTGAGAATTGGCATATATAAATAACTGTGCATAAGAGTCAGTGAATGTGTGAGTGGCTGTATGGATCATTGTGAACTTGTATCAGGGATTGTAAAAGAGAGTAAATATGTGTTAGTATATGTTTGAATAAGTAAGGTGTGTATAACTGTATAGTTGAGGAAATTGAGGTGTGATTGATTCTTTGCATGACTGACTAGGTGTGTAAGTAACTCCATGGATGAGTGACAGTCTGTGAGTGTCTGTTTACACTGAGTGTATCTAAGGTTATATTAGAGTCTGAAGAGGTTCATCGTATTATCACATGAATGATGTCATCAGTGATGTGATCAGTAATGTCAAATGTGATGTCATCAGTGATGTCATCAGTGATGTCATTTGAGATGTCATCAGTGATGTCATCAGTGATGTCATTTGAGATGTCATCAGTGATGTCATCAGTGATGTCATTTGAGATGTAATCAGTGATGTCACTGACCATGTCATGAATGATGTAATATGTGACATGATCAGCAGTGGATTGCGGGTGCGCGATATATAGTTAGTACTACTAACTATATATGGAATTTCAATGGTTTTGTGTGAGTAAAATAAGGTTTTGTAAATGCTAATTCCTAACTATATATGGTCTATAACCTATGGTTTTTTCAGTGAATTTTCAAGGTTTTGTAAATGCTAATTCCTAACTATATATGGTCTATAACCTATGGTTTTTTCAGTGAATTTCAATGGTTTTTTAATAGCAAATATCATAAGCTGTCGATTGTCAAGTACGTGGTAAGAAAAAACATTTTCGTGTTTATGCACACTGATCTGCTTTCAATGCTGCCCCCCCCTCATTTCTATTAGGAGTACTCGCTCTTTCCAGATAGTGAAGGGTAGTTAACGCAGGCCTTTGCCCCCGTTGTAATCCGTCGTGCCTGCTTCTCTCTCCATTTGATTGATTGTTATCCAAGCATTTGCAAACAAGCACAGAATCGCCATACTCTGTTTAGTCTTTGCAGATAGTGAAGGATAGGTAAATGCAGACTTTTGTCCCCATTGTAATCCATCATACCTATTTTTCTCCCCATTGATTGATTGATTGAATCGAGCATTGAATTGTTCGAAGTTGGTTCTCTTAAGGATCTTCTCTGCCTGCAAACGGGGAAGAATAGGAATATTCTCTCTCCCTTTGCAGATAGTGAAGGGTAGGTAACGCAAACCTTTAACACATCGTGCCTATTTCGTTCCTCATTGATTGATTGTTTGCCCGAACATTGACTGTTTGGGAATTGGTTCTTTTTGGAGGTATTCCCTGTTTGCAAATAAACGTAGGAAAATCTTTGCAAGTAGTGAAAGGGTAGGTAATGCGGACCTTTGTCCCCTGTTGTAATCTGTCATGCCTATCTACTCCCCACTGATTGATGCACCTGTTTCACCCGGACCATTTACTAGAGATAGGTCATCTGGCCCGACCAGAGAGCACCCCTAGTGAAAAGGACATATGCAATAATAACGAAGTGATCACTGTATCCTGTTAACAGAAACTTTAGCATGAAACAACCTGGAAAGAAAAGAATAGGAAAACGAAAATCAGTAGGCCACTGATGAACTTTTTATTAAATAACAAACAAAGTAACAATAACAATACGTAATGATAAAACCTATTATTGTCCTAGAAACAAGAAACGTTAGAAGTAAGCCCGTAATAAGAAACCTGAAAACAGTAAGAGAAACCAAGTGTGACATTGCAACGGCCACAAGGCAACGAGGCTTCATCTCCCCTCACTGCCCCAAAACGTGTCTGTCCCATCACCTGCCACGCCCAAATAACGGCAAACTGGGAAAGATACAAGTCAGCAGACATCCGCCCCATTCTGGAAACTTCCAAAGTGCAACAGGTTTGCGGCTACGCCCAGCCGGAAGCAACACATATAAGGCGGGTCCTGCTGCCAACCGTCGGCAGAAGATCATCACGTAGGGTGTAGCCGGAGGAAAGGCCGAGGCCAATGGGACCCGGCCAGGGGGATTGCTACGACAACCCTGGAGAGTTGCAAGGGGGGGAATGTCTGTGTCCTCGACCCTCCCCTCTCCCAGTCCGGCCACCATCAACCAGAGGCCGAGGCCGACGGGATCCGGCCGCGGTGGCGGTAACCCTGGAGAATTGCAGGTTAGACCCTCTCTCTCCCAGTCTGGGCCAGCATCCATGGAGGGCCTGGGAGTGGAGAGGCCACTGCATGAAAGGCCCAGGAGAGGCACCACACGCCAAGGCCTGCCCCACCGGATGAGCCAAGGAACCCGTTCATGGGGCCAGAGCAAAGGGCGTCCGGCCGCCATCCACCGGAGGTCCGGCCCAAAGACGTACGGGACATTTCTTCTTTCTTTTATAATGGCTGCGACAACACTGGGGGGGGATGTCTTGCACATGCCTCCGACCCCCCCCCTCGTCCTCATCGCCTGGTCCGGCCATAACAAATGTCAAGCGAGACGCCGTGGGGTGCACTGGGAGGGAGAGACAGTGCAAACAGGCCTCTCCCGCCTCCCCAGGTGGATGCTTCCCAGCTGCACCCTCAGCGCTCCAGGCGCCCGGAAAAGGGTTCTTCCACTGTGGCCATGCTGCAACGTCTTGCCCGGCAGGGTGGAGCCCGTCCGCTCATTTGACCCCGCGATCGCCGGTAGCTACCGAACTCTCAAAATGGCGGTCGACCTGGCAAGAGCGGGCCCAGCATAAAGAAATGGCCCGGTCACTGGTTGACTCCACCACCGTAGTCCTCCACGACCTTGAAGATTCTAGAGGAGCCGCGGGGGTCCCCGACCCCCGCAGACACCCCCGATGGGGAATGACTGCCATGATCGCCCGTGGAGTGACGAAACTGTAGCCGCGGGACGTCGGCGCTCCCATGCTGGCGCCAGCCTCAGTTTGAATGACTAGAATCCTGCAGACCACAGTTCGGATCAGTTCCGGTGAAAGCACAGTGTGACCCGGTAGGAAAAATTGTTGCACCCCCTCCCCTTTTTGACTGATGGTTCAAACCACCGATCCTTTCCTTTGCCCTTTTAACGGAACTTTGGACTGCCTCCCCCCCCCCCCGGGGCGCCCCACGCCGTTATTCGGAGGGCGGCAACTTACTGGACATCACCTTGGTGCCATCCACATTTCAGCGCGTTCTGCTGCCTTGGAACTATTCGCACAACAGACCGCTAGTGACGACCCACCCCCCGGGACGCCCCACGCCGGATACCCAAATCAGTGCGGCACCCAGGCAACATCACCTGGGTGCCGTCCAGAAATCTGGACGTTGTGCTGCCTTGGGACTATTCGCACAACCGACCGCTACTGACCACTGTTCCTTCTTTTTCCCTAAAAATGTTTAAATGTTTTTACTGTTTTTGTTTTGTTGTATATATTTATAAGTTATTAAAGTTTTATATTCCTACTACTTTGTTGGAGTGCTATATATTTTTAATGTGACACATAATTGTAAAAACTTTGATGTACAAAGAGTCATCCCTGGAATCTTCCGCTTCAGGCTCGGTCCCCTCCCCAATCACAATACAGGATGGTTTTCAGATAGTAGGAACGCGTGTGCTGTGACGGATCTCATCGGGTTTGGGCCTTGATCTACTATAACTCCTTTGAAGAGGGGTGATTCTTTACAGCTGGGGCCATAAACTACATCTGCAGGGCTAGCTGATAGCCTGGGACCGGCCTGGACAATCGGACACAGAGGAAGAGGAGTGTCAGAGGGTGCGGTAGTGAATAGGGCGAAAGGGAGGTGTCGGGCGGGCACAGAGTGTGATTCTCAGGGAAGAGCAGCACAGATGGGGGGAGGTTTATTGCCCATGCATAAGACAGAGAGCGGGGGTGATCAGTGCCTGGGGGAGATGCTTGCGAGGGTGGGGAGCCATGCTACGGATCGACAGCGTGCAGAGAGTGGGTCTGGTCAAGGCATCTAAAATGGCTGCCGTGCACGACAAAAGTGTGGCATTTGAAAAAAGGCAAGATGGCGCAGACAATGTTTTTCAACACTTCCTGATTTCCTTCGAATCGAACGTTAACAGACGTTGGGGCATATTACCAAAGTTAAGCGATATTTATCGCTAACGATGCTTAGCAACGAATTTTTTACCGCTAAACATCGTCTGAAATTATCGCAGATAAACCTTGCTATTATCAAGGTTTATCGCAAATGCGATAAAAAACGTCCGCAATGCATGAATATCGCTGAAAAGTCAGCGATATTCATGCATTACCGAGCTAATGCTCTTAGCCATGTTATCCACCTCCCATTGGATAACATGGCTAAGAACTGCTCAGGGCAGGTGTTACTTTTTGGAGATATTCGCGCTTAGCGCGAATATCTCCAAAAGTTGGTAATAGGAGATAGCGATGTTAGCGACTGTTTCCAGTCGCTAACATCTTGGCATGCCCACTTTGCATGTCATTAGTGATAAATATCACTGACATGCAAAGTGGGGCCCAAGATGGTCGCTATCTCCTACTAGCGGTCGCTAACTGGTGTTAGCGACAGCTAGGTAATACGGAGATAATTTTATCTCCGCTTTCTTGGCTTTTAAAGCCAAAAAAGCGGAGATAAACCCCCTTGATAATATGCCCCGTTATCTCTCCCACACTACCGGTCGAGGCCGGAGATGAAGAAGAGATGTCAAATACACATTGGAGATAATATAGTGGGAGAAGGGAAGTAAATATGAGTAAACTTACTATGTAACATAAAAATGTTGCACTCTATACTATAAGTCTCATTTTATACTACAATCACTTCGCTACAACCTCATAAATTAAAAATAAAAATGAATAATGTCTCAAACAATTTTTGATTTCTAAATATAAATTTATTCTTCTGAATTTTCATAATTTGAAAGAACTAGTAACATGTCCTCATCAGGAATTTCCTCTTCAATCATCTCATCAGGAATCTCCTCATGAAAAGTCTGCAATGATGATTCTTGTAACTCTATAGTCTCCAAACATTCGATAAATTCGCCGTCAAGAGATTGATCAAAAAAATCATTCAAGTCATCTCCTCCTTGTGAGAATATTTCATTATTGGTGCTGTCAATTACAATAAATGTAGTGGATAATTCAAAAGAAATTGCCACGGTCTCTTCATTGTGATCCATTTTATTTTGAAATTTCTTGCTGTAAATTGCAGAAAAAAATAATCACTTTCATTTATCGTTTTTAGTAATACATAATATAAAACTAACTTTATCAAGTATTTAGTATAACAGAAGGACTGTAAATAAATAACAGAAAACATTTTTCAAATTATCTTAAAGTGTACAACATAGTTCCCCTTACAAATTAACAACTCACCTTTTTGAAAGTAGGAGAAGCATTAGTACTGTGTAAATCAAACACCAGAAATTGAGCACCAAAAATTCCTCACAAATGTACCTCAGACAGTAGTATCACAAAATGGCTGTGGTTTCCACTCATTTTAGATATATACATAACCAATTAACTTTCATCACACACAAATACAAAACCAAAGTAACATTTTAATTGGTTCTAAATTTCAACACTTTCAAATGTGTTTTCCCCATGCAATTTTCCATAGGACATTTAGATACGTCTCCAGCCTGAATGGCTGAACGGAATTACACCAAACTTGGCAAAATGGTACATCAAACCTAGGTGGTCAGGGAGGATCTACTATGCCCCCTTATGGTCATTTGCCCCTTCGCTTTGGCCTCCTCTTGTCTCTCGATCCTACCGAGAGACAAGATGGCGGCCGCTACGGACTGTTTGGAATGTTTACAGACGCCGGAGAACCAATCAGCTTCTCTTCACAAAGGCGGAGATAACCCCCCTTGATAATATGCCCCGTTATCTCTCTCACACTACCGGTCCCCCTGGGCTTAAACGCCGAGATGGTAGGGACTGCATCCCGTGGAGATAGGCCGAGACGTCACTCAGCAGAAAAAAAAGTTTTAAAAAAGTCTATAAACATACAATAAGTTAAAAGTCAATCATTCTTTTTTCCTTGTAGTACGCTCCCCAGTCCGCTTCCCGTTACGCTAACCGGGCGCACCCCACCAAAAAAACGTTTTTTTTTTTTGGTTTTTTTTCCCGCGGAGCCCTTTTAAAGCCTCCACATCAAACCTATGGGGTCAGGGAGGATCTACTATGCCCCCTTATGGTCATTTTCCCCTTCGCTTTGGCCTCCTCTTGTCTCTCGATCCTACCGAGAGACAAGATGGCGGCCGCTACGGACTGTTTGGAATGTTTACAGACGCCGGAGAACCAATCAGCTTCGCTTCACAAAGCTCCGTAACGCGAAAAGTACGCGAACTGGAGCGCTGCCCGGTCCGCTGTTACAGATATATATCTTTTTTTTAACGTTAATTTCTCAAAATCCACTGGAGCACATATATTGAGACCTAGCAAAGGCACATCGGGCTACCAGTCCCTACAATTTTGCCAAGTTTCGTGCAAATCCATTCAGCCGTTCGGGCTAAAAGTGAGGCCAACCGCCCTATGGAAAACTCAATGTTAAAAACACGTTTTGGGACCCCCCTTTTTTCTCGGCCCCCCCTTGACGAAACCCCCCCAAATTTTCAGGGGCTGCTCAGAAACAGAATGTTCCATTTTCCTGAAAATTTCAGCCAATCCCGTCCACAAACGCCAAAGTTATTAGACATAGAATTTTCAAAAATCCCATAGAGAAAAAATCCTAACTATATATACCTACTGGCGACCGCCAGTAGGTAATATATATATATATATATATGTAAATGTATACGAATAGTTGAGGCCTCCCAACTTAAGTTTTGAACGGCAAGGCTGATCATTTTCAACAAAAAATGCAAGTGTTGTGGGGGCGGGAGGCTGCAGGAAGCACACATCACAGGGTAAAGAAAATCACATGAAGTCCATAGGGTCATTGAATGCATGATCCCTGGAGAGTTTACCATAATTTTCAAAGCAAACTGACCTGGAGGTGTATGCACTTCAGCTGGAGTGCGGGCCCAACTTGTGGTTGTTCCTTTGGCTGCATTTTGTGGTCAAAGAATGTTAAAAAATACTTATTAATTTTGGTTATGGTTCTGTTTATTAAAATTGCATTTCTTCAAGTACTTTAATGGCAGTTGCTAATACTGAACATTGCTAAATGTGTTTTAATAATAAATGCTTTGGATTATGGTTATTCCATTGGTTTTAAAGGTACATTATGACAAGTGGATAACTTATTAATTGGGTGATGGAGCGACCCATTGACAAAACCAATAGGTCTGCTTTATACATATGGATTGATGTTCTGATCTTCTAACGAACCTTTTATAAACTGATGTTTTGAACCTTTGACAAACCCAGTAGAACTGAGCTTATTTAAAATAATCGCCCCCTATGTTGTGATGCTCAGACCTCATTTGAAATGCCACCTCCTTCTTTTTTACAATGTGATGGGCAGACCCTTTGGTTAACCTCAAGATGCAGAAGTCTAAGGACCAGACTGAGGGCAGTTTTGGCATAGTTAGGTATGGTAATAAAATCTTACGTTACATTACAAAAACTCAGAAATTCAATGAAAAAACTAAAGGTTGAAATATGTTATAGTTAGGTGAAAATATCAGTTAAATTGTAACATTTTAAACTCTAAAAACCACTGAAATTGGCCAGTTATAGTTAACTGTAGAAAATATACCCGGCACCCTTTCCATGTGACCTCCCATATTACAGCAATATCTATCTATTTATCTATCTGTCTATCTATCTATCTATCTATCTATCTATCTATCTATCTATCTATCTATCTATCTATCTATCTATCTATCTATCTATCTATCTATCTATCTATCTATCTACGCATATAAACATATACATATATATAGATGAAGGCAGATAGGTAGAACTGTTATATTGATAGAAGCTGCTGGTGTTACTTGAAATAAAAGAATTCTGAGAAAATTGCAGGCGAGTTTGGCTTCAATATATACATATATAGATATATATATATATATATATATATATATATATATATATATATATATTACCTACTGGCGGTCGCCAGTAGGTATATATAGTTAGAAAATTGCAGGCGAGTTTGGCTTCAATATATATATATATATATATATATATATATATATATATATATATATTACCTACTGGCGGTCGCCAGTAGGTATATATAGTTAGGATTTTTTCTCTATGGGATTTTTGAAAATTCTATGTCTAATAACTTTGGCGTTTGTGGACGGAATTGGCTGAAATTTTCAGGATAATGGAACATTTTGTTTCTGAGCAGCCCTTGAAAATTTGGGGGGGGGTTTGTCAAGGGGGGGCCGAGAAAAAAGGGGGGTCCCAAAACGTGTTTTTAACATTGAGTTTTCCATAGGGCGGTTGGCCTCACTTTTAGCCCGAACGGCTGAATGGATTTGCACGAAACTTGGCAAAATTGTAGGGACTGGTAGCCCGATGTGCCTTTTGTAGGTCTCAATATATGTGCTCCAGTGGATTTTGAGAAATTAACGTTTAAAAAAAGATATATATCTGTAACAGCGGACCGGGCAGCGCTCCAGGACGCGTACTTTTCGCGCAACGGAGCTTTGTGAAGCGAAGCTGATTGGTTCTCCGGCGTCTGTCAACATTCCAAACAGTCCGTAGCGGCCGCCATCTTGTCTCTCGGTAGGATCGAGAGACAAGAGGAGGCCAAAGCGAAGGGGCAAATGACCATAAGGGGGAATAGTAGATCCTCGCTGACCCCCTAGGTTTGATGTGGAGGTTTTAAAAGGGCCCCGCGGGGCAAAAAAAAAAAATAATAATAATAACCGAACGGCTGAATGGATTTGCACGAAACTTGGCAAAATTGTAGGGACTGGTAGCCCGATGTGCCTTTGCTAGGTCTCAATATATGTGCTTCAGTGGATTTTGAGAAATTAACGTTCAAAAAAAGATATATATCTGTAACAGCGCACCGCTTCGCGTACTTTTCGCGTTACGGAGCTTTGCGAAGCGAAGCTGATTGGCTCTCCGGTGTCTGTAAACATTCCAAACAGTCCGTAGCGGCCGCCATCTTGTCTCTCGGTAGGATCGAGAGACAAGAGGAGGCCAAAGCGAAGGGGCAAATGACCATAAGGGGGCATAGTAGATCCTCGCTGACCCCCTAGGTTTGATGTGGAGGTTTTAAAAGGGCCCCGCGGGGCAAAAAAAAAAATAATAATAATAATCGAACGGCTGAATGGATTTGCACGAAACTTGGTAAAATATTAGGGACTGGTAGCCCGATGTGCCTTTGCTAGGTCTCAATATATGTGCTTCAGTGCATTTTGAGAAATTAACGTTCAAAAACAAGATATATATCTGTAACAGCGCTCCGCTTCGCGGAGATAAAATTATATCTGTATTACCTAGCTGTTGCTAACACCAGTTAGCGACGGCTAGTAGGAGATAGCGACCATCTTGGGCCCCACTTTGCATGTGAGTGATATTTATCACTAATGACATGCAAAGTGGGCATGCCAAGATGTTAGCGACTGGAAACAGTCGCTAACATCGCTATCTCCTATTATCAACTTTTGGAAATATTCGAGATAAGCGCGAATATCTCCAAAAAGTAACAGCTGCCCTGAGCAGTTCTTAGCCATGTTATCCAATGGGAGGTGGATAACATGGCTAAGAGCATTAGCTCGGTAATGCATGAATATCGCTGAGTTTTCAGCGATGTTAATGCATTGCAGTCGTTTTTTATCGTATTTGCGATAAACCTTGATAATAGCAAGGTTTATCTGCGATAATTTCTGACGGTAAAAAAATCTTTGCAATGCATCGTTAGGGATAAATATCGCTTAACTTTGGTAATATGCCCCAACGTCTGTTAACATTCGATTCGAAGGAAATCAGGAAGTGTTGAAAAACATTGTCTGCGCCATCTTGTCTTTTTTCAAATGCCACACTTTTGTCGTGCACGGCAGCCATTTTAGATGCCTTGACCAGACCCACTCTGTGCACGCTGTCGATCCTTAGCATGGCTCCCCACCCTCGCAAGCATCTCCCCCAGGCAGTGGTCACCCCCGCTCTCTGTCTTATGCATGGGTAATAAACCTCCCCCCATCTCGCTGCTCTTCCCTGAGAATCACACCCTGTGCCCGCCCGACACCTCCCTTTCGCCCTATTCACTACCGCACCCTCTGACACTCCTTTTCCTCTGTGTCCGATTGTCCAGGCTGGTCCTAGGGTATCAGCTAGCCCTGCAGATGTAGTTTATGGCCACAGCTGTAAAGAATCACCCCTCTTCAAAGGAGTTATAGTAGATCAAGGCCCACACTCGATGAGATCCGTCACAGCAGAAGCGTTGCTATTATCTGAAAACCATCCTGTATTGTGATTGGGGAGGGGACCGAGCGTGAAGCGGAAGATTCCAGGGATGACTCTTTGTACATCAAAGTTTTTACAATTATGTGTCACATTAAAAATATATAGCACTCCGACAAAGTAGTAAGATTATAAAACTTTAATAATTTATAAATATATACAAGAAAACAAAAATAGTAATAACATATAAACATTTTAAGGGAAAAACAACGAAGTAGCGGTCGGCTGTGCGAATAGTCCCAACGCAGCACAACGTCCAGATGTCCGGCGTGGGGCGTCGCGGGGGGTGGGTCATCAGTAGCAAACTGTTGTGCGAATAGTTCCAAGGCAGCAGAACGCGCTGAAATCTAGATGACACGAAAGTGATGTCTAGTAAGTTGCCACCCAGCAAATAACGGCATGGGGCGTCGCGGGGGGTGGGTCATCAGTAGCAAACTGTTGTGCGAATAGTTCCAAGGCAGCAGAACGATGGCACCAAGGTGATGTCCAGTAAGTTGCCGCACTGGTTTTGGTATCCTACAATGCTGCTCCGAATAACGGCGTGGGGCGCCCCGGGGGAGGCGGCGTGAACGGGCCTCTCCAGGTGGAGTGTCATCTGTTGTAGTGGGGCGCCCCTTTACCGTTTCAGTTGCCATTCCGTCCGTTTTTGGTCCACTGTGTCAAAAGCCGCAATTCAGCTGAGTTGCGCCCACTCTTGCGGTGCAGCGATAGGCGGCTGTCACAGGACTCTCAAAATGGCGGCAGGCTCTTTCCTTTTTGGGCCTGGTCCACTGAAATGGCCCTGGGACACCTTGGAAATCGGACGCTTGTCTGCTAGGTCTTGGACCCCATTCTCGAAAGCGTCCCCTCCGCCTTGAGAATTCATCAAAAGTTTTGGGGGCCCCGACTCCTGCAGGCTTCTGGTGGGGAGCGGCTGCCATGATTGCTCGCGGAATGACCACGACGGAGCTACGAGATGGTGGTGCTCTCATGCTGACGCCAGCTTCAGTCTGAAACATCCAGAAACAAGGTGGGGCTTTCATCGTTTGGGAAAAAAAAAAAGTTTTCATCCAATGAAAAGTGTTGTTTTTAGGTCATATGATCAAGCCTTCCATCATTAGGAAACCAAAAGTAAAATGAACCAATGAAAAGTTTTATAAACAAGTCACATGACCTGTTATGCGGCATAGGGTATAAAATGCGGAGAAAATACGTTGGCACGTGAGGCGGCGTCAGTAGCGGACCGATGTGCGAATAGGCCGAAGACAACACAACGCGCCAAGATCCGGATGGCACCGAGGTGGTGTCCAGCAAGTTGCAGCACTGGTGTGGCCATCCTACAATGCTGAAAGTCGGCGTGGGGCGCCCCGTTGACCTGTGAGTTTGCGTCAGTAGCGGACCGATGTGCGAATAGGCCGAAGGCAGCACAACGCGCCAAGATCCGGATGGCACCGAGGTGGTGTCTAGTAAGTTGCCGCACTGGTGTGGCCATCCTACAATGCTGAAAGTCGGCGTGGGGCGCCCCGTTGGCCTGTGAGATGGCGTCAGTAGCGGACCGATGTGTGAATGGGGCCGAAGGCAGCGCAACAATATTTTCGGAATAGAAGACACCACTAGGCGCTGAGATGTCAAGATCCGGATGGCACCGAGGTGGTGTGTAGCAAGTTGCCGCACTGGTGTGGCCATCCTACAATGCTGAAAGTCGGCGTGGGGCGCCCCGTTGGCCTGTGAGTTTGCGTCAGTAGCGGACCGATGTGCGAATAGGCTGAAGGCAGCACAACGCGCCAAGATCCGGATGGCACCGAGGTGGTGTCTAGTAAGTTGTCGCACTTCTGTGGCCATCCTACAATGTTGAAAGCCGGCGTGGGGCGCCCCGTTGGCCTGTGAGATGGCGTCAGTAGCGGACCGATGTGCGAATGGGGCCAAAGGCAGCGCAACAATATTTTCTGATTTGAAGACACCACAAGGCGCTGAGATGCCAAGATCCGGATGGCACCGAGGTGGTGTCTAGCAAGTTGTGGCACTGGTGTGGCCATCGTACAATGGTAAAAGTCGGCGTGGGGCGCCCTGTTGGCCTGTGAGATGGTGTCAGTAGCGGACTGATGTGCGAATGGGGCCAAAGGCAGCGCAACAATATTTTCTACAATATTTTCGGAGTAGAAGACACCACAAGGCGCTGAGATGCCAAGATCCGGATGGCACCGAGGTGATGTCTAAGTTGCGGACCGATGTGCGAATGGGGCCAAAGGCAGCGCAACAATATTTTCTGAAGAGAATACACCACAAGGCGCTGAGATGCCAAGATCCGGATGGCACCGAGGTGATGTCTAAGTTGCGGACCGATGTGCGAATGGGGCCAAAGGCAGCGTAACAATATTTTCTGTATGGAAGATACCACTAGGCGTTGAGAGGCCAAGATTCGGATGGCACCGAGGTGATGTCTAGCAAGTTGTGGCACTGGTGTGGTCATCGTACAATGGTAAAAGTCGGCGTGGGGCGCCCTGTTGGCCTGTGAGATGGTGTCAGTAGCGGACTGATGTGCGAATGGGGCCAAAGGCAGCGCAACAGTATTTTCTGACTGACACCACAAGGCGCTGAGATGCCAAGATCCGGATGGCACCGAGGTGATGTCTAAGTTGCGGACTGATGTGCGAATGGGGCCAAAGGCAGCGTAACAATATTTTCTGTATGGAAGATACCACTAGGCGTTGAGATGCAAGATTCGGATGGCACCGAGGTGATGTCTAGCAAGTTGCTGTACTGGTGTGGTCATCCTACAATGCTGAAACTCGGCGTGGGTCGCCCCATTAGCCTGTGAGATGGCGTCAGTAGCGGACCGATGTGCGAATAGGCCGAAGGCAGCACAACGCGCCAAGATCCGGATGTCACCGTGGTGGTTTCATAGTTGAGAGGCACTTCATCTGCAGTGGGGCGCCGAGATCCGGATGGCACCGAGGTGATGTCTAGCAAGTTGCTGTACTGGTGTGGTCATCCTACAATGCTGAAAGTCGGCGTGGGGCGCCCCATTAGCCTGTGAGATGGCGTCAGTAGCGGACTGATGTGCGAATGGGGCCAAAGGCAGCGCAACAATATTTTCTGAAGAGAAGACACCAAAAGGCGCTGACATTCCAAGATCCGGATGGCACCGAGGTGGTGTCTAGCAAGCTATGCAGTTGAGTTGTGTGCGCACTTGCGGCGAATAGGTCGAAGGCAGCATAACAATGTTTTCTGAATAGAAGACACCACAAGGCGTTGAGATTCGGTTACCACCGAGGTGATGTCTAGCAAGTTGCCGCACTGGTGTGGCCATCCTACAATACTGCTCCGAATAACGGCGTGGGGTGCCCGAAGGGGGGGGGGGAGGCGGCGTGAATGGGCCTTCCTAGGTGGAGGCTCGTCTGCTGTAGTGGGGCGCCCCTTTACCGTTTCAGTTGCCATTCAGTTGAGTTTCGGCTGCTCTTGATGCTACAGCGACAGGCGGCTGCAAGAGGACTCTCAAAATGGCGGCCTGTTCTTTGGATTTGGGCCTGGTCCACTAAAATGGCCCTGGGACACCTTAGAACTCGGACGCTCGTTTTTTTTTTCCTTTCCTGTACATGCAAAAAAAGGTAAATGCCCGGTACGTTACACGCTTCATCTGCCACGATGAACTCTCCAGAGGAACCGAAAAAAAATATAGTTGTGGTAACTATACCATGCATCGTCATATGGAGAGGTGGCACCAATTAATTATAGTGCTGCATAAAAGAGAGATTTGGAGGAGAACCCCTGACCTGCTAGTACATTCATCAAAGAAGTGGCACTGAGAGCTTCAGAGGCAAGGGAAACGGTCCCAAATATTTAGAAGAACTTTGGAAAGATTAAAATGACATGTTTAGATTGTGGCAAATTAATTTCATGTGGACAGATGAGTGTTACTCTAATAAATACAGCATATGAACATCATCATAGTCGATGGTTGGTAGAGACATTTTGAATATATCCTGGACCTGCCCGTCCTCGCCCAAAATGGCGCCGGAATAAATGGGACTCGTAACTCCTTGTTGTGTACTGGTTGCAGAACCTTGAAATCACGAGATACGTATGCAGTTTTGAAGCACATGGCGGGCGGGGACGAGAATTGATTGAATATTTCGACATCCCTATTGATATTAAGTTCTGATGTGTTATTGATTACTGTACTGTTGAAAGTTCGAATTAACGTCACCCATGGTACTTGCCCGCAAATGTATATCTAGATTATTTTATTGTAACTGGCCCTGTCGTATTTTAATTATAAAATGTACGCCCACCGATTCCGTAACTGTTAGACACCTTAGTTCTTGCAACCTAATGGCCCGCCCGTTACGTTCCTCTACAGTGTAAATGTCTATTCATCATATACGATTACAGTTTGCTCCGTGGCAGGCCCACGTGGTTATAGGCTCGTATTTGTATAATGAAATTTTCACAATAAAGGTTTTTAAAAGAAAACATGGTAGTAGTATGTACATTGGTAAAGTTTTTAATAATAGTCACTGTTTTAGAATCATTAAAAGGCAAGTGAAATAAAGCAGACCAATTACATGAAGGGTAAAAGGTATAATACGAAGGAACGCAGTAAAGATAAATGGTCAAGGGCTGTTGTGTTTTCTATTCCTGCAACATAAAGTGATCGATAAGAATCTCATATTCAGGCGTATCGGCGACTAAGACAGCAGGTCGACCCTCTTTTGCTCAACGGCTCCGTCATGGGACGAAGAAACGCTCTTTTTCTCGAGAAAAGAATATATTTTACTTGCAGGACAGTTGTAAAATTTCCGGGAAAGTACATTAGCCTGGAACATTATAACATATATTTAAGAAAAAATAATGTTCGGAAGTAATGAAAAGCGTAATTTTTAGGTCATATGACCAAGCCTTTCATCATTACAATAAGAAAAGTAAAATGAACCAATGAAAAGTTTTATTAACAAGTCACATGACTTGTTATGCTTACGTTAGGCGCTGCGCGCCCCGGATGACTTCCGGATGCGCTAACGCGGCGCGTCATATGACGCATTACGCGACAACGCAGGTCCAGAATATAGTCAAAATGTCTCCACCAACCAGCGGTCGGTACACAACGCCTTTCAGCAGGCTAAATAGTTCTGTTAAATGACAACAGAAGGGACAGGCAACAAGAACCATCAGTCAAAGAGGGGAGGGCTAGTTCTTCTCTACCGGGTTACATTGGGGCGCTACCGGAACTGATCGAATTGGTAGTCTACAGTGTTTCTGGATGTTTCAGACTGAAGCTGGGGTTAGCATGAGAGCAGCATCATTTCGTAGCTCCGTCGTGGCCATTCCGCAACCAATCATGGCAGCCGCTCTTTATCGTTATTTTGGGCGGGGTGGGTGGCGGAGCCGAGCTGTTTTGCAGCCATCATTGTGTGGAGTTCAGTTCATCTCACTAGTTTTGTATTTGTCATGAGGGGTTGTTCCTAATGTTTCTATTTTAGCGAGGTCAAAAAGAGATCCCATTAGTGGCCTACTGATTTTGCTCGATTCCTTTTCTTTTTTTTTACACGATTTTTCGTTATCTGCAAAGACTAAACAGAGTATTGCGACTCTGTGTTTGTTTGTAAATAGAGAATGAACCAAAGAGAACTAATTCTAAAACAGTAAATACTTGGATAACAATCAATCAAATGGAGAGAGAAGCAGGCACGACGGATTACAACGGGGGCAAAGGCCTGCGTTAACTACCTTTCACTATCTGCAAAGAGAGAGTACTCCTAATAGAAATGAGGGGGGGGCACCATTCAAAGCAGATCAGTGTGCATAAACACGAAAATGTTTTCACTTACCACGTACTTGACATTCGACAGCTTATGATATTTGCTATTAAAAAACCATTGAAATTCACTGAAAAAACCATAGGTTATAGACCATATATAGTTAGGAATTAGCATTTACAAAACCTTGAAAATTCACTGAAAAAACCATAGGTTATAGACCATATATAGTTAGGAATTAGCATTTAAAAAACCTTATTTTACTCACACAAAACCATTGAAATTCCATATATAGTTAGTTGCACTAACTATATATCGCGCACCCGCAATCCACTGCTGATCATGTCACATATTACATCATTCATGACATGGTCAGTGACATCACTGATGACATCACTGATGACATCTCAAATGACATCACTGATGACATCTCAAATGACATCACTGATGACATCACTGATGACATCTCAAATGACATCACTGATGACATCACTGATGACATCTCATTTGACATTACTGATCACATCACTGATGACATCATTCATGTGATAATACGATGAACCTCTTCAGACTCTAATATAACCTTAGATACACTCAGTGTAAACAGACACTCATAGACTGTCACTCATCCATGGAGTTACTAAGACACTTAGTCAGTCATGCAAAGAATCAATCACACCTCCATTTCCTCAACCATACAGTTATACACACCTTACTTATTCAAACATATACTAAAACATATTTACTCACTTATACAATCCTGGATACAAGTTCACAATGATCCATACAGCCACTCACACATTCACTGGCTCTTATGCACAGTTATTTATATATGTCAACTCTCACATGTACTGTGTTTTACATATGTACTTACTTTGACATGTAGCACTGAGATATCCATTCACTCACCAATACACTCATGCACACAGTCAACCGCCCATACAGCTGTTTCCACATGCACTTTTGAACCCATACATCTAGTCAATCAACTGCTCACACATCTATGCAGAGAGTCATACACCTCCCAGCCACCCACACACACACTCAGTCTCCCATACAAATGCTTGGGCAACCAATCAATAACCCATACAGTTAATCATATAGCTAATGATCAACACATGCAGCAGTTTACAGAACAACAGACATAATGATGCACAAATTAAGACAGTTTACTCACTAACCCATGCACTCAGTCAGACACATTTAATCAGTCACTCATACAGTCAGCCATGCCCCTACTAAATCCTTCATCAAGACACTTATACATCCACTCATTCTTCAATATGTAAGACATATTTTAACTTTACAGAATTATACAGTCACTGGATGTAGTCATCAGTGATGTCATTTGAGATGTCATCAGTGATGTCATCAGTGATGTCATTTGAGATGTCATCAGTGATGTCATCAGTGATGTCACTGACCATGTCATGAATGATGTAATATGTGACATGATCAGCAGTGGATTGCGGGTGCGCGATATATAGTTAGTGCAACTAACTATATATGGAATTTCAATGGTTTTGTGTGAGTAAAATAAGGTTTTTTAAATGCTAATTCCTAACTATATATGGTCTATAACCTATGGTTTTTTCAGTGAATATATATATATATATATACACACACACACTGTGGGCACATATATATATATATATATGTTTATATATACATTAATGGGGAAAAAAGGGTAAGGGGGACGTTATAGTTAGTCTGACATTTCACTCGAACAAAACCAGAGAAGCTGAGCTAACTATAGCTCACGCCCCGCAATGCACTGCTTATTACCTCACATATTCCATTACTCATGACATGGTTAGTGACATCACTGATGACATCTCAAATTACATTACTGATTACATCATCCAGTGACTGTGAGTGTTTTTAAAAAGTTTATGAGTGTTAAATATATATATATACCAAGGTGTATTGGTGAATCAGTGGGTGTATGAGTGACTGTATGGATGACTCAATGGGTGCATGACTGACTGCATAAGTGAGCGATTAGGTGTCTCAGTGAATGCATGGGTGAGTGACTGGTTGTGTGAATGTGTGAATGTGTGTATATGTCTCAGTAGGTGTATGAGTGTGTTAGTGGGTATGTGAACGGCTATATGGTTGATTGATTGATTGTCTGACTATGTCTATGGTTGTCTGGGTATCTGTGTTTGCGGGTGAGGGGGGTGTGACTGCCTGTATGGATCAGTGAGTGGATGAGTCAGTGGCTGTATGGGGTACTGTTGCGTGTGTTAGAAGTTGTATGGGTGAGTGAGTGTATGTATGGCTGTGTCGTGATTAAGTGCATGTGTCAGTATGGGTTAGTAATTGAGTTTGTCAAAGGCAGTATACATGAGTGACGGGGTATATGAGTGACTGTATGCGTGAGTGAGTGAATGTGACAGTGGCTATATAGATGAGTGTATGCTTCTGTCAGTGACTGTATAGCTGAATGTGTATGTGTTACTATTTGAATGAGTAAGTAAGTAGGTGGTTGTGTAACAGTTTGAGTGAGTAAGTGGCTGTATGATTGACTGGATGAGTGTCTAGGTGTGTGAGTAGTTCTATGGGTGACTCACTCAGTGTGTGAGTGTTTGTGTGGATGCATGAGTGGATGTGTCAATGGCTGTATTAGTGAGTGAGTGGGTCTATAAGTGGCAGTATGCTTGAGAGTGTGGATGTGTGTATAGATCAATGAATCAGTGAGTGGGTGTGCAAGTATTGGTATGACTTTGTGTGTTTGCACCGACCCTGTTTTGCCTCTTTGTAAACGGGGTGATTGACTACCTGAACAGGGTACCCAATAGGGACGCTCCTAGGTTGGCGGGTACAGGTATCTCTGCGATCATGTTCGCAGATGATACCTTGCTGCTCGCGAAGACACTAATGGGTATACAGAGAGTCCTGGATGCCTTTGTTGCCTTCTGCCATGACAGGGGCCTGGAAATAAACAAATCCAAAACAAAGTATATGATCTTCAACCCACCGAGAACGTCTCGCCCTAACCGTATCATAGAAGGTGTCCGGTTGGAGAGAGTCTCAACATTCGAATACCTGGGCCTAACTCTGAACGAGGATATGACCTGGGCACACCACCAGACCAAATCCCAACTAAAGCTTTCCCAAAAAATAGGCGGGATTTTTAAACTCCTTAAACAAACTACCTTTAAACCTGTATCTCCTCCTCTTGAAATTTTTAAGCTGCAGGCACGGGGTGCGGTGATCTACGGGGGCGAGTTATGGGGACACTGCTGCCACCCAGACATTATCACCACTGAAAACAGGTTTATTAGGCAGCTGCTATCTCTAACACCCGGCACGCCCCTTCTCCCCACTAGATTAGATTTGGGACTCAGATCAATAAAGGAGGAACTAGGTCTAAAACCTCTTACCTTCTGGAGACGACTATGGGCGACTCCCGAATTGACCAGTTATAGGAATGAATTGACTGAACTCCTACAGCTGCCAAACATCTGGAATATCCCATGGTTAAAACATATCAGGCAAGAGTTCGATAGATTGGGGTATCCCCAAGCTTGGAGGAACCCTTCAGAAGTGTGTAGTGGGCTACCCCGGCGGGAATTGGTGAAAACATATTATCATAAAAATTTGTCTGATTACCAATCGAACCCCAAAATAGGGCCATTAACTATGTCATTCCTTGAGCAAAAGGATAATCACAAATTCGAGCCTGTCTTGGACATAATCAGCCCGAGCGCCCACAGGAAGCTATACCTCCAATGGAGATATGACTCCCTACCGCTCAGAGGTCTAACAGCACAATGGTACCATGACGCCCCTGCAAACTGTCCAGTGTGCGACGCCGAACTAGAGTCGGACGTACACATGGTTTTCTTCTGCCCCTCCTGTATGACCCCTAGGAAGAAGTGGATTATTCCCATCTGCAAAAATCTGGGCATTAGGCAGTACCACCAATCATACCGAATATTAAAAACTGACTTGTCGCCTTGGATTGTTTTTGGGGTCACGAAATTTTTGGCTTCAATGTGGAACATCAGGAGGAAATGTCTGGAATAATGAACTATTTTGAGTGGTGTAACCTGGTAGGGGGTAATGAGTTCCTGTTGTACTAAAGGGATAGCTTAAGGGATACGCCCATCCCATGATGTTGGATAATGTGTGTTACATTTCTTTTTAAATTCCTCATAGCAATTGATGTTTTAACATTCTTAAAGTTGTATTTTACTGTGTTTCTTTATGACAGTCATATGCCGAAATAAAGATTTGATTAATAATACTTTGTGAATGGGTTTGTGAATGGTTGTGTCGGAGTGGCAGTGTATTTATAAAAGATTCTGGAGGGGTGTGAGTGGGTACATCAGAGATGCTGTGGATGATGTAATCACTGATGTGATCACTGATGTCATCAGTGATGTCATTTGAGATGTTATCAGTGATGTCATGAGTGATGTCACTGATCATCTCATGAGTGATGTAATATATGAGGTCATGAGCAGTGCATTGTGGGGGCGCGAGTTATAGTAAGATCAGCTAACTATAACTACTGAATTTCTCTGGTTTTGTATGAATAAAATGTCAGACTAACTATAATGTCCCTCTAACCTTTGTTTTTTCAATGAATTTGTAAGGTTTTTAAATGCTAATTCCTAACTAAAGTGTCCCTGAAACCTATGTTTTTTTCTGTGAATTTCTAAGGTTTTTAAAATGCTAATTTCTAACTATAACATACCTGAAACCTGTGGTTTTTTCAGTGAATTTTCAAGATTTTTGAAATGTTAATTTCTAACTATAACGTCCCTGAAGGCTGTATTTTTTTCTGTGAATTTCCAAGGTCTTTTTAACTAGCAGTCACGTTTGCAGAGTGGTGGAATAAGGGGTCTGAGTCTCCAACCAGCTCTCAGGAATTCCAAAGCGTAGCACTTACAGGAGGTACCGGGAGGGCTTCTTGGCCCCCATAGTCCCTCGAGAGTAAAGTGGACTTCATCCCCCAATAAGTAGTGCACCAGGAGGCACGTTTGCAGAGTGGTGGACAAAGGGGGGGTGTCCTCTGAAGACCTCTTAGCAATCCCACTGTGTCCTTAGGGGCCAACTAATCCTCCTAATACCCTTAGTAAGTCCCACACAGCAGGATTGATGAGTTCTGATAGCAGGCCATGCCTCCTTTGCCCACAACTCTGCAAACATGCTTCCTGATGCGCTCTTGGTTGGTGGGTGAAGTCCCCTTAGCTGCTAGGGGTCCTTAGGGACCAACTACCCTACCTGTTACCTACAGTAAGCCCCATACAGTGGGATTGCTGATAGATGGGTGCAGGCCATGCCCCTTTTCTCCACTACTCTGCAAAAACACCTCTTGGCGCACTGTTGTTGGGGCGATGAGGTCGGCTTGTGTCCCCAAGAAAGAGCACGCCAGGAGGTGCGTTTGCAGAGTAGTGGAGAAAGGGGTGGGCTTTTTTTTAATTTAAATTTGGGAAAGGGTGCTGTGCGTCCCTCTTCCCTTTGTGATTTTGGGTCCTGGGGACCCAATCCCCCGGGGGCTGACCCATTTTTTTGTCTTTATTTCTCCTTTCCTAAATGATACAGGAAAATTAATACTCCCCCGCATGGATTGGGTAAAGAAAATTGAATCCTCCTGATAGCCACAGGTGGGAAGGAATGTACTCCATTATGAAAGCAGCATATATTAATACACATTCTGGAATACAAGGCAAAATATTTAACAGAAACCACTGGAATTGGGAACAAAGTCAAGGAATATCAACTAAATGTATATCAAATCATTTTAAAAAAGGCAGAACATTTTGGGGAGAAAATTTACATATTGTTAGAGAGGTATACTTTCTTCAATAGGACTTAGAATAAAAATGAGAGAGTGACAAGTTATATCACTGTCCTGAAAGGATTATTAATGACTTGTGATTGTGGACATCTTTGAGATTACTTAATTAGAGACCAACTGGTCAGATGCACCAACAATTCTAAAATACAATAAAGATTATTATAAAATATACCTAACCTTGAAGAGGCAATTTAAACTGCTGTAAGCACTAAGCACACAGCTATTTGTGTGAAGGAGATGAAAATATCCAATGATATCGCAACACATTCATCAGTAGGTTAAAAAAAAAACGCTGACGTGGATGATGTATGCAAAATTTAAAATACCCAAACAGAAATGCATAAACCTGAAGCACAGAAATATAGAAGACAGAATGAAAGAATCAATTGTTTTGATTGTGGGCTCAGTAATCCCTCAGCAAATAACTCTAATTGCCCTGTAACAGGTGTAACTTTCAGAAAATGTAACAAATAGAGGCATTTGCCAGAGCCTGTACAGAAGAAAGCAAGAAGGTACACACTATTACCATGGATTCTGAAGCAAAAGCTAATGGTATTCCAAGTGGAATCTAAATAAAAATATAATAATATATCCTATCCCACTTGCAACATTACCTTAGATTGGGTTCTGGTTGAGATATTTACAGATTCATGCTTTCCTTAGTTTAATAACTTTGAGAAGAAATTTCAGAGGAACGAATGGGCGAATTTTGCGGATCTGCGGTCCACGAAATCGCAAAAAACCCCGCAAATTTGTGGATTTTCCCGCAAACTCGCAGATTTTTTTGCGATTTGCACTGGAGTACTTTCTACTGGCTAATCCAGTAAGTGCTACCTCGTTGGGTAAATGTATAGTGCTTTTCCTACACTGCAGCTGCGTAAAGGGCCAGATGATTTGTCTCCACTGACCATGTGTGCCTGTAACTTTGCCACCGCGCCAAAAGGCGCCGAGGTCCCTTGAGTGAGCTGTCCATCATAGTTGGGAAAGGGCGGGAAGACGTTTGATACCGCTAGTGTGTGGTGCGGGGCCAAGCGGGCGGGGCTTCTATGCGTGTCAACATGCCTCTTGTGTATAAAGGGTCAGAGAGCGAGCAGAGCAGCAGGTGAGGAGAAAGCAGCCTCCTGGTCACAGGAACTACACGGGGATTGCGCTCGAGAAACTCATGGATTCAAAGACCACCCTCGAGGATTACAGCTAATTGTCGACTGCAGATATGGGGTTAAAGCACACTTGCCCAGCCTCGACCGTGCTCACTAATGTTTTGGGCTGATTAAAACGTTACTGAATTTGAGCTTCAACTCGGGCACCTGCTTTATTTATATCTGTAAGTGCTTCCTGTTGAGGTTTAATTTTTGTGACAGGAGCCTCGTGGCAGAATGAATCCTGCCCTGCATAGTTATCCACGAAGATTTCACAGTTTTTTCATGTGCAATACCTCTACTCAACTGGAGTACTTTCTACTGGCTACTCAGTAAGTGCTACCTCGTTGGGTAAATGTATAGTGCTTTTCCTACACTGCAGCTGCGTAAAGGGCCAGAAGATTGGTCTCCACTGACCATGTGTGCCTGTAACTTTGCCACCGTGCCAAAAGGCGCAGAGGTCCCTTGAGTGAGCTGTCCATCATAGTTGCTAAAGGGCGGGAAGACATTTGATTTGATACCGCTAGTGTGTGGTGCGGGGCCAAGCGGGCGGGGCTTCTATGCGTGTCAACATGCCTCTTATGTATAAAGGGTCAGAGAGCGAGCAGGGCAGCAGGTGAAGAGAAAGCAGCCTCCTGGTCACAGGAACTACACAGGGATTGTGCTCGAGAAACTCATGGATTCAAAGACCTCCCTCAAGTATTACAGCTAATTTTCAAAGGCAGATATGGGGTTAAAGTACACTTGCCCAGCCTCGACCGTGCTCACTAATGTTTTGGGCTGCTTAAAACGTATCTGAATTTGACCTTCAACTCGGGCACCTGCTTTATTTATATCTGTAAGTGCTTCCTGTTGAGGTTTAATTTTTGTGAAAGGAGCCTCCTGCCAGAATGAATCCTGCCCTGCATAGTTATCCACAAAGATGCCACCATTTTGTAATGTGCAATACCTCTACTCAACTGGAGTACTTTCTACTGGCTAATCAGTAAGTGCTACCTCGTTGGGTAAATGTAAAGTGGTTTTCCTACACTGCAGCTGCATAAAGGGCCAGAAGATTTGCCTCCAGTGATCATGTGTGCCTGTAACTTTGGTCCCTTGAGTGAGCTGGCCATCAGGAAAAAAAAATCCACCCGCGAGCGAATTTGCGAATTTTGCAGCAATTTCACGCGAGAGTTGCGGATCGCGAAATTGCCGAAAATTCACAAATTTCGCGAGCGGAACGGATTTTGCACCCATACTCAACTGGCATAAAACTAGGAGGCTAATATAAAGTTTCCATGCCATTAGAAAGAATGATAAGAATGTATATATGTTTCAAAGGTAGATCCGCCATGCATAAAGTACACTTGGTCAAGCAAGGGTCACATCTTTTGGGTTCAAGGCACCAAAAAGATTAGTGAATCCAATTAGATCTCAATAACGATAAACAAGTTTAGTTGGTCAACAGAAATAAAAGTATGCAAGGAATTTCCAGACCTTTTCTCAAACAACTAGTAATTATTCAAAAATGTCCTTCACAAAATCAAACTTAAAATGGGAGATAACCCCATTGAACATAAAACACGTCCTATTCCCCTGGTTATGCAAGAACAATTGATCAATGAGTAAAACAGACTGGTGGAATACGAAGTAATTAAACAGACTGAATGTTCCCATTGTCACCACTACTTAGATGGTAAAGTCATTTGTGTTTATCTTAGAGACTTTAACTCCAATATTTGGGTGGATAGTTACTTGTTACCAAGAATTAATGAAACACTCAGTGTCAGTCAGTATAAATTGTTTTAGTGTGTTAGATATTTCCTCTGCATACCACCAAGTAGTGTTATATCCTGAAACTCAATCTCTTACAACTTTCATAACTCCTTTTGTGGTATAAAGGTTTTGCAGGTTACAATACATTCTGGATGGTCTACAAAATGTTATTTGTATCCAACATGATATACTGGTGTTTGGCTCATCTGAAAAAGAACGTGATGAATTATTAAGGAAGGTGTTAGGAACCATGAGTAAAGCAAGTCTCACAATTAAAATAGAAAAATGTACAATAGAAGTATGATTGGTATAATACTTGGATCACATAATTTCTGGAGCGGGACTACAATTTATATACAATCTTATTGTTGCTTTGAAAGAAGAGCTCAAATCCTTTCTAGGTCTATTGGAATGTATGTGGAAATATGTAGAGAACCTTCCTGGGCATGTGCTTCCTCTTAAGTGTTTACTATAAAAAAGATGTTCAGCTTAAATTAATTATTTTTGAAGTTTTATATAGCACTAACTCAACCCCAAAGGTATCAGAGTGCTTTACATGAGCACAAGTTACATTCATTTTTGCTAGGCACAGGGAGATTAAGGGCCTTATTACGATTTCGGACTGACTTATTTTAAAGGCATTTTCCTCTTTCTATGCGTGCTGCAAACAGGAAAACATAAGGAGAAATTAAAGTATTTATCCTCGTTCCACCTTCTTACCCCTCCCCTGGAGAGGCGTAGGATTCTGACACATTCCCAGGTTTACTGACTGTTGTAAATCTGGAAATGCGTCAAGTTCAATGGATGTTGTGAATATCCACAGCAACACCCATGGAACGCCCCTTTCATGCAGGGTTATTCATGAAAGGGAATCATATTTACAAGACCATGAAAACTCACCCAAGGTGGCTTATATGACCCTGTAAAGTCTAGAGCAGCCCATTGTGCTTCCAGTGCATCAATAAATGTGAAGCACCAGCGGCACAAAGGGCTAGTAAATAAGCCTCAAAGCCTCAACTCAGGGCCCTTTTATCTCCTATTAAAGTGCAATCTGAAGTGCAAGCCAAGTTGGGTCTAGACATAATTCGTCCAATTAATCAGCACAATGATACAAAGAATTCCATGTTTGTGCTAGTAGATTATCACTCACAGTGGGTCACAGTTTAAACTGGAGAACCAAAGATTTATTAGAATACTTTAAAGAAGCCTTTTTCATAGAAGTTATATCCAGCATTTTAAAAACAAAGTGCGGTACAACTAAACTATGCTGTTTTAGATTACCTCTAACAACTGATAAAAACCCAACCAAATAGGAAATAACCCATATCAGTAGAAACTTGTGAACACTCTGGTGACCGTCTGACTCTCGCATTCAGAGGTCGCTCCCACTCGCTCCTCCTCGAGCCCTGCCTTCCAGAGATAGTGCAGCTGCACAGCGCCTGGTATCACCTCTGCATAGCGCTCCTGTATAGCGCTTGGTATCGTTTTACTTGATTGATTAATTTTAATCTGCATTTGCCTGGTATCGTTTTTCTGCGCAATAATTTAATTTATTAATTTGCTCACTGCTCCTGATTAGTGGCAACGTTAGCGCGTGTACTGCTTAGATTCGCGCTACCCCACCGCCATTTTGCTGTTGTTGTTTGTGTTTACCTGGCCCCGTGTCTCCTCCCCGCTCCCGCCTCCCAAGCTGACCCTCCCACACACTAGCATCGACCTGCAGTCCCCGTCCCCCTCTGCCTCTGTGACCGTCTGACTCTCGCATTCAGAGGTCGCTCCCACTCGCTCCTCCTCGAGCCCTGCCTTCCAGAGATAGTGCAGCTGCACAGCGCCTGGTATCACCTCTGCATAGTGCTCCTGTATAGCGCTTGGTATCGTTTTACTTGATTGAATAATTTTAATCTGCATTTGCCTGGTATCGTTTTTCTGCGCAATAATTTAATTTATTAATTTGCTCAGTGCTCCTGATTAGTGGCAACTTTAGCGCGTGTACTGCTTAGATTCGCGCTACCCCACCGCCATTTTGCTGTTGTTGTTTGTGTTTACCTGGCCCCGTGTCTCCTCCCCGCTCCCGCCTCCCAAGCTGACCCTCCCACACACTAGCATCGACCTGCAGGCCCCGTCCCCCTCTGCCTCTGTGACCCTCTGACTCTCGCATTCAGAGGTCGCTCCCACTCGCTCCTCTTCGAGCCCTGCCTTCCAGAGATAGTGCAGCTGCACAGCGCCTGGTATCACCTCTGCATAGCGCTCCTGTATAGCGCTTGGTATCGTTGTACTTGATTGATTAATTTTAATCTGCATTTGCCTGGTATCGTTTTTCTGCGCAATAATTTAATTTATTAATTTGCTCAGTGCTCCTGATTAGTGGCAACTTTAGCGCGTGTACTGCTTAGATTCGCGCTACCCCACCGCCATTTTGCTGTTGTTGTTTGTGTTTACCTGGCCCCGTGTCTCCTCCCCGCTCCCGCCTCCCAAGCTGACCCTCCCACGCTCCACCCCCCCCACTATCCATTTATGGACAGATGGACCCACGTGCAGCGTCCACGCGCTACGGCCACGCCGAAGGTGCGCCAAAGGTAAGCCCGTCTACGCCCGTCCGTGCCTGGACCGCGCCCAGCGCCAGACCCTCTGGTTCCCGCAATGCCCAGCCCACTCGCATCACTTACGATGCCACCACCCTCCTAGCCCTTAACCCCGGCCGTTCCCCCAACTGCATCCAAGCCGCTCCTGGACTCACCCATGGACCCTTCTCTTGCAACTCCTGCAAGTTCGACGGCACCAAAACCTACTCCTCATCCACCAACACCAAACAGAGACCTGACACCAACCACCTAAAATGCATCCTGCTCAACACCCGCTCGGTCCAGAGACACGCCACCGACCTCTGGAATCTACTAGACACCATCTCACCGGACGTCGCCTTCCTAACAGAAACATGGATGAATGCCTCCTCAGCCCCAGACATCACCATTGCCATCCCGGAAGGATACAAGATCATCCGTAAGGACCGCATCAAGCAAACAGGAGGAGGCATCGCTATCGTCCATAAGAACTCCATCCGCATCTCAACCAGCTCAGACGTCAACCTTGCCAGCGCCGAACACCTACACTTTCAGATCCACACCGACCCCAAGACCACACTCAGAGGCACCCTCCTCTACCGGCCTCCAGGACCCCGTGCACAATTCAGTGACGACATCACTGACTTTATCACCCCACACGCCCTCCCCTCCGAGGACTACATTCTTTTGGGAGACCTCAATTTTCATCTGGAAAAGAGCAATGACAGTAGCGCCACCACCCTTCTGGACAATCTCGCCAACCTCGGACTCAAACAACTTGTCACTACCCCCACCCACATTGCAGGTCACACACTAGACCCTATCTTCACCTCCAGCAAACATGTCTCATTCAGTCACACCACAGCTCTTCATTGGACGGACCACAGCTGCGTTCACTTTATCTACAATAAGACCACAATCCACAACCATCCTCAACCCATCCTGCGAAGAAACTGGAACAAAATCACCATCGACCAGATCTCCTCATCGCTTCTTCTAAACCCCCCCGCCCACTCCTCTAACCCCGACCAAGCAGCCATTAACCTCACCCAATGGCTATCCAACAGCGCCGACATCCTGGCACCGTTGAAAAAACGTCAAATCAAACTAGGCAGCAAAAACGCCTCCTGGTTCAACGATGATCTTAAGAAATCGAAGAAACTCTGTCGCTCCCTCGAGAAGGCCTCGAAAAAAGACCCAAACACCAGCACCAGAGACGCCTTCAAAAACGCCACCCGCATCCACCACCAACTAATCCGGTCTGCCAAGAAAGCCGAATTCAAAGACCGACTAGATAACAACGCCCACAACAGCAAAGAATTATTTAACATCGTCAAAGAATTTACCAACCCATCAGCCAACTCCAACGACATCACCCCCTCCCAAGCCCTCTGCGACTCCCTAGCTTCCTTCTTCCACAACAAAATCGCAGACATCCACAACAGCTTCGATAACCGACCCGGAGACCAACCCACCCAACCTTCTGCAGGATCTTCACCCCCCTTGAACATCCTTAACGACTGGAACGCAATCTCCACTGAGGACACCATCCGCCTGATGAACTCCATCCACTCAGGATCCCCAACTGACCCATGCCCTCACCACATCTTCAACAAAGCAGACTCCATCATAGCACCACACCTCCGAGATGTCATCAACTGCTCCCTCAACTCCGCCACCTTCCCGGAAAGCTGGAAACACGCAGAACTCAACGCCCTTCTGAAGAGACCCACAGCTGACCCACCGAACTCAAAAACTACCGCCCCATCTCGCTTCTTCCATTCCCGGCCAAAGTCATCGAGAAAGCTGTCAACAACCAGCTCGCCACCTTCCTCGAAACCAACAAATCCCTCGACTCATCACAGTCCGGCTTCCGAGCCAAACACAGCACTGAGACCGCACTTATCGCAGCAACAGACGACATTCGAACTCTACTAGACAATGGAGACACGGTCGCCCTCATCCTCCTCGACCTCTCCGCTGCCTTCAACACAGTCTGTCATAGCACCCTTCTACAACGCCTCAAAAACGTCGGAATCCAAGGAAGAGCACTGGAATGGATCACCTCGTTCCTCTCCGGAAGAACCCAGAGAGTCCGCCTCCCACCATTCAAGTCAGAGGCCTCTGAAGTCATCTGCGGCGTGCCACAAGGATCGTCACTCAGCCCCACCCTCTTCAACGTATACATGAGCCCCCTTGCGGCCATCGTTCGCCAACACAATCTCAACATCATCTCCTACGCTGACGACACTCAACTGATCCTCTCACTCACCAAGGACCCTAACATCGCCAAGGCCAACTTACACGAAGGAATGAAAGAAGTAGCCGAGTGGATGAGGCACAGCCGCCTGAAACTGAACTCGGACAAAACGGAAGTCCTCATCTTAGGCACCTCCCCCTCCGCCTGGGATGACTCTTGGTTGCCAGAGGCCCTTGGAAAAGCACCCATCCCGACGGACCACGCACGGAACCTGGGCGTCATCCTGGACTCCTCACTCTCGATGACCAGACAAGTCAACGCCGTTTCATCATCTTGCTTCAACATTCTTCGCATGCTGAAAAAAACATCTCGCTGGATCCCCACCGAAACTAGAAAAACGGTCACCCACGCACTGGTCACGAGCCGCCTGGACTACGGAAACACCCTATACGCCGGTACCACCGCAAAACTCCAGCGCATCCAGAACGCTTCAGCCAGGCTCATACTAGACATCCCGCGTAAAGAACACATCTCTGGTCACCTGAAAAACCTCCACTGGCTCCCCGTAAATAAGAGGATTACTTTCCGCCTCCTAACCCACGCACACAAAGCACTTTACGAACTTGGACCCAAATGCCTCAACACACGACTGTCCTTCTACACCCTCTCCCGTCAGCTACGATCCTCCAACCAAGCCCTTGCCACTATACCTCGCATCAACAAAACCACCATGGGAGGTAGATCCTTCTCCTACCTGGCAGCTAAAACTTGGAACTCACTTCCCACTCACCTTCGCCTTACTCAGAACTACCTAGCATTCAGAAAGCAACTTAAAACTTGGATATTCGACAAGTAATTCCCCACCCTTCCTCAAGCGCCTTGAGACCCTATGGGTATGTAGCGCGCTATATAAATCTTTTGACTTGACTTGACTAACACTGATAAACACCTACACCACCAAAAACTGAAATGCCATTCAAAAAAAGGAAAGTATTAGAGAATTTTTTTTTCTTTTTCTGAAGGGACCAACAGAAAGTAGCTTTGTTATACAAGATAGCAGCACGAAAGACAGGTCTAAGATGATTCTGCTTGAGTTGTTCTATAGAGATGTCAATAAAATATTGTTTCACTTCTGAATTGATGAAAAGTTTTCTTGAATATATGTAATATATGCCATCAGAGAACTGCATTGTACTGTCTCAGAGCAAATGAGTTGGTGAAGAGTAAATACCATGATAAAAGATAGCATTGAGTTCTCTTGTGTATCAGGGATTCCAGTAGAAACATCTTTACAAAATTTGGTATGGCCATATCAAACCACATCTAACTCAATAGCAGGAGTTTCCTTACCCGTATCATTAAGGTTAGATAACCAGGAACCAAATTGACCCCCAACTGGCTAAACAGATGCGATCCTGAGGGGGTCCACAGGGATGTCTTAGATGAAAAAAAATTCTAAACACCAAAGTCATCTTAAATGCAGATATTGTGCCAAACATAGTGTGCAAGAAAAGAATTGGTAAGTGGGTTATAGGGTTGTTGTAACAATAATTGAAGCTCAAGGGCAGAAGTTTTATGTTTTTTGAAAACCCTTGCAGACAAGAGAAGTAAAGCAAAATGTTGTCGCCCTAGAAGATGGTCGCTCATGGAGCATGGATACATTAGGTAGATGCTCTACAATATGACCTGAAAACAATAAACACTCATAAACTATCAAAAAAAATAAATTGCACAAATCTATGGGTTATTAAACGTCTCAGAGCCCAGAGAAGACGGTGTGGGTATAAGGACTGTAAAGTATATTGATATGCAGTGATCTGCTGTTATTGCAACCTCATTGTGTATAAGGTTCAGTGATGGGTTGTTATTGTTATGTTATCTAATTTTCACTTTAATTTTCCCACCCGGTTTGCTTGAGTGGAAATTCTTTGTTTACTCATTCTGAAATTAGTGCCTGTGTGTATGGCATTTTGTTTTATCCAAAGGATGACAGGAGAAGGATGTAAACTTAAGTATTAAGTTTATTCAGGAACATCAAGTACAGCACTGGATCTATCAGAGTGTTCATCCAAGAAGCCTCAGTCTTCAACTGAAGATCAGAGGCAAAACATTCCAGAATCACCTGGCAACTAAGGCACTAGAATATAACTATGTAATGGAGTACATACTATGAAGGGGATAACAGAGAAAACATGAGAATGATAAAACATAGGATATAACACACCTCCTTTCCCATAACAAAATAAAAGAAAACCATACATGTTAAATACAGGCTAAAACAAAATAAATGTTATACAAAACAAAGTTTCCAACAGTGAAGGAACATATCAAGTAGAATAATCATCTAAATATTTAGGTTTAGACTTAATTCTAGTGGACCTTGAGCAAGGAACAGAAACATCAGGTAAAGACAACTCGCCATTGTTAGTAGTCACATTATCAGGAGACAAAGACATCTCACAATCATCCACATGTAAATAATCAGCAGGAGGGTCATGAGTGCCAGGGCTACAAGCATCACTCATGAAAGGAGATAAAGCATCTGTCTCAACCTCAATAAGATCAAGATTTGAATTCTTTACCTTGGAAACATTTCTTTTACTCCACCATTTTCCACCGAGTACCTTAACAGTATGCTTACTGATTTGAACAATAGTTGTTTCCGGATAAAATTTTGACCCCTTAACTTTACATGGTCTTCTGATCCTAACTTTGTCACCGATGTCCAAAGAAATTTCCTTCGCGTGTTTATCTTGATCATACCTGATTTTGGATTTCATCTGAGCAGATTCAACCTTACTCTTGATTTGTTCTAGATTAGGTACACACCCTTCATGAAAGGTTTTTGTCAACAACCCAACCAGGAGACAACTCATTAAAAGATTGTCTCCCTCTTAACAAAAGAAAAGGTGTTACTCCAGTGGTTGAATGCGGGGTGTTGTTATATGACCAAATTCTGTCACTGACAACATCTTGAACACAAAGTCCAGAAGAAATAGCTAACTGGACTGCATCCTTCAAGATACGATTGACTCTTTCCACCAAACCATTACCTTGTGGGGAATATAAAGCAGTGGTAAGATGCTTAATGGCTAAATTGTTTAAAAAGCAATTCATCTCATGTGACACGAATTGTACACCGTTGTCTGAAACCAGAAAGGTTGGAATACCCTCAGATTGAAAAAGCTTTTTAAGACATTTTATGACATTACTAGTATTAGGTTCCTTCAAAAACTCAAAAACAACCCATTTGGAATGATAGTCAACGATGGTAAGAATAAATCTAAAACTCTGATTTAAACCACCAATGGGTCCTAAAAAATCCATACCTAATTTCTCCCATGGACTATCAGGAAAGATAACAGGACATAAAGGTTTATTAACAGTGCGTAAGGACTTCTCAGCATGAGAACACTCACTACAACCATTCAAAAAGGTGTCCATGCAAATATCCATACCTGGCCACCAATAATGAAGTCTCAACCTCTTCTTGGTACTCGTAACCCCTCCGTGATCTTTGTGGGCAATGTTAATAATCTTATTTCGGATGGAGACAGGAGGAATAAGAGAAAAACCCCTCAAAATGAAATCACCCTCCAAGCTCAAATCATCCCTGACTTTGGAAAAGGGAAGAAGATCTTTATCTATTTGATTTTCTCTTGGCCAACCTTCAGCAATGTACTTTTTCAAAGTACAAAAGGTATAATCCTGCAAAGAGGCCTTAATCCAATCAGATTCAGAAACAACATCTTTTGCTAGAACCAAACCATCAAGTAAATTAACTACCACTTCTTTGTCATCAAGAATTGGAGAAAACTGTAGAGAACTTGAAGGACATCTAGACAAGAAATCAGCAGTAAAAAAAATTCCACCCGGAATGTGTCTCATTACAAAGTTAAAATCATAAAGCTTAGACAAAAGTCGACTTAATCTCGGACTTGCATTCCTTAAACCTTTGTCATTCCAAATGAAGATCAATGGTTTGTGGTCTGATACCAGAACAAATTCACGACCCCAAACATAAGTAGAGAAATGCTTAACTTCCCAAACACAAGCTAAAGCTTCCTTTTCAATTGTACTGTAATTTCTCTCCGATGGGGAGAGTTGACGGGAAGCAAAAGCAACTACACACTCATTACCACCAACAACTTGACTCAGCACCGCACCTAAACCAGCATTACTGGCATCTACTGTGATAAAGGAAAGAGAGTTCTCATCAAAAGGTTTAAGGGCTGGAGCTCCCATAATTAGATCCTTTAAAGACTCAAAAGCCAATTTATGTGCTTCACCCCACACAAATTTAACATTGTTCCTGGTAAGCATCCTCAAAGGCTCGCTCACGTGTGCAAAATTCTGCACAAATCTCGAATAAATTTGCTTAAACCCAAAAATGATCTCAATTGGTCTTTGTTACTGGGTTGAGCAAAATCACGAATGCCTTGCAACAGATCACGTTTAGGGGTAATGCCTTTATGAGAGATGGTATGACCAAGATACTCCAGCTCACTGAGAAGAAATCTACACTTCTGTTTTTTTAACAGTCATCCCATGGTCATTCAAAATGCTAATCACCTGATCTAATTTAATGAGATGTTCTTCAACAGTATTAGTAGAAATCAAGATGTCATCCTGGTAGGCTAAAACATCACGATTTTCCCCAAACAATTGAAACATTAATTTTTGAAAAACTGATGCTGCTGAGGCAAGACCAAAGGGTAGCCTCAAATATCTGTAGAGTCCAAATGGAGTATTGAAAGCAGTCAAATCCCTAGATTCTTCATTTAACTCAATCTGATGATACGCTGCTCGTAAATCTATAGTAGAGACAACTTTTGTACCTTTCAATTGAGCTAGCATATCTTGGATGCGTGGAAGGGGAAAACAATCTACTTGTATATTCTTATTCAAAGCTCTAAGGTCTACACACAACCTAAGCTCATCACAGTTCTTTTTAAGTGCAACTACAATTGGCGAAACCCATAAAGAAGAATTGATGTGTTCAATGACTCCATCCCTACTTAACTGAAGAAGATGAGTTTTCAATTTCCCCATGATACTTAAAGGAACATGTCTGACCTTATGAATCACTGGAACAGCATCAGGTTTCAAAATAATCTTGTGTTCAAAACCCTTAACTGAACCAAGACTATCAGAAAAGACAGCACTGTATTTTCCTATGATACCCTCTAAAGACAATGCTTCAGTAACCAGAGCATTAAATACAGTGGATCGATCTAAAGAAATGGGATCCCTAGTACCAGGTCTTAAAACTAAAGGGAATTTTCCTTGATCTTTCCATCCCAGGACATTATACCCTTTCTTGGCTACATACATTTTTGCTTGAATAGACCGATCTTCAAAAGTTAGACTATCAGTAAAATAACCGATCAAGTCAATAACCTTCCCATTAAATGCAACAGTACGAATGTCAGGAGGCAAAAGTAAAATTTCTTTCCAGTGTTCTAAGAAAAGAAAATCAGCAATGATGGTGATAGGAGATCCTGAATCTACAGTAACTTTAACGATTACCTCACCAATTTTTTAAGTCACACACAGGATCGTAGTCAGAAGAATCCTCATAGCTGTCTATCATGTCAACAGACAATAACATTTTCTTTACAATTTGTTCTTCGTTAATACCAGATACTTCCTCAGAATTAGTAACCTCAAGATACATTGTTTTAGATTTGAATTTACACACTGCAGCAAGGTGGCCAGTTTTTTTACAATTAGAGCATTGTTTCTTTAAAGCAGGACAAGAAGTCGAATTAGCAAGATGTGACTTAGACCCACATCTAAAACAGGCAGGAGGTTTATCAGTTTTTTTCCACTCAAACTTAGAAGGTTGATTACGTTGATTACTATTTTGAGAAGAGACTTTGTTTACTAAATCAACTTGTGTAGGTTTATTATTGCTCAATTCTTTAGAAGCAAAGGCAGATCTTTCAATTCCCCTTGCTAATTCTAAAGTTTCTGGCAATGAGGGATTACGACAACCTAAAAGCCTTTCTTGTACTTTGTTACTGAAGCAATTTACAACAATTTGGTCTCTAAGGTATTGATCGATAGGACCTTCGAATTCACATGTTGCAGCTAAAACCCTTAATTCAGATAGAAATATGTCAATTTTTTCATATTCTCTTTGTTTACGAGTATAAAATCTATGTCTTTCAACAATTACACTCGGCTCATCCTTAAAATATTTCTCTAAACGTGCTATGGCTTCAGTATATTCGTTCCAATCATCAGAGGGAGGTCTAGTAATAGGGGGTTGATGTTATGTTATGTTGTTATGTTAAAATTTCTTATACCGCACACGATCACCGAAACGGTTTCTTGGCGCTCGATGATCAAAGATTCTTTGACCCTCAGCACCTAAAGCGCTATATAGCATTGCATTTTTCCTAACAGGAGAAAATTTCACAGCATCTATAGCAATAATGTAACTATAAAAAAGCTTTGAACCATTGAGTCCATTTAACTTTTGAGGTACCTGGTTCAGGGAGAAATGATGACGGAAGAACTGCG
The DNA here is from genome assembly GCF_964261635.1 of Lissotriton helveticus. Lineage (NCBI taxonomy): Eukaryota > Metazoa > Chordata > Amphibia > Caudata > Salamandridae > Lissotriton > Lissotriton helveticus. The sequence goes on from NC_136067.1 coordinate 1,870,518,686, forward strand.
GTTTGTTGAGCCATTGTAAACACTAGAAGGTAATACAAAGCAAGAAAATTATAATTTAGTAAGATATATCAAATAAAATACAATATCAGCTGTGTGTATCAGCATAGACGATACACATCGTACAAGAATCAAGTTCAGCTGTGTGTATCAGCGTAGATGAAGAACGATTCTACAAGTCTAATATCAGCTGTGTGTATCAGCGTAAGTGATACACGTTGTTTAAAAATCAATTTCAGCTGTGTGTATCAGCGAAGATGAATGCGTATTTAAAAGTTTTGAAAAATCAGCTGTGTGTATCAGCGTAAATGATACACATCGTAGGAATAAAGTTACGAAGTTGTGCGTATCAACGAATCACAAGTTAAAGGATCGAATGAAAAGCAGATAAATACCTCACAGTTGTATGCGTTAACGGAGCCTTTTGCCGGAATCAGTATGCAATGAAGCTAAGTCGTTGCTAAGCAATTTAAAATGGCCGCTGCGTCGTACGAGATGACGTGATGACGTGAGCGTGAACGTCAAATCGTGATGACGATTTCCATTGCTTGGTCCGTTGTCAGGAGATCGAAGAGAGTCGAGAAGACGTCAAAGAATGGCGATCTTTGAATGTGAAGATTCTGAGTGAGTAAAGAACTGACAGTTAATTGATTTGAATGTCGTAATCGTGAAAATGGCCTGAAATTGTATGAAATTGAAATCGGAAGTTTTGCCAAAAGTCTATGAAAAATAATCGAAGTAAGTGTGAAAAATTTGAAAAGAATGGCAAACAAAATGAAGGCAGGGACAGTAATTAGTAATAAATCAACGAACTTCACGGCCAATTCAAAACAAATCTATGAGCCTGCATCGAATTAAATTATAAAAGATGAAAAATGCAGCGATGCTCCCAATAGACTATGTTGTAAATAATTCCCCCTTTTTTTTTTTTTAAATGTTTATAAAATTGAAGGAGAAGAATTTTAAAAACTTATCTTGGTAGATGATGATGATCCTCATGAGTTGTAAGTAGGAGTCCAACTCTTTAAGGCAATTCATGAAAATGAGTTGAAGTGTTCAGATCCACAAGATTCAAATACAGTGAATGAACACTGAAGTCTGATAAGATCTTTCCAGAGATGGATTTAGGCGTAGGTTCAGGAGAGTGCTGACTTATCCACCTCGTCGCAAAGTTATGTTGTATCCAAAGGATGACAGGAGAAGGATGTAAACTTAAGTATTAAGTTTATTCAGGAACATCAAGTACAGCACTGGATCTATCAGAGTGTTCATCCAAGAAGCCTCAGTCTTCAACTGAAGATCAGAGGCAAAACATTCCAGAATAACCTGGCAACTAAGGCACTAGAATATAACTATGTAATGGAGTACATACTATGAAGGGGATAACAGAGAAAACATGAGAATGATAAAACATAGGATATAACACATTTGTATGCTTTATTCCTGTAGAGGTATCCAACATATAATAAAATGAATGTATCTTAATCTCTCCATCTTTTCCTTTCCTCTGGGAAGGAAGATGTGTTATATTTATAGCTTATCACCTTCCTTTCAGCTCCTTCTTTCTTCCCCCTCCCTTCATCTCCCTTTTAGGGTGTTCCCTGGTATCACATTTAGGATGTTGGTGACAGGAGCTGTCCCTCCCAGTTGCTCTGTGAGGTGAGCTTGAGGACACAGGTAAATATATCCTGTTCTTCGTCCTACTGCTTCTTTTGTATTTATAACATAAACACATCGCTGGTCTAATTGAAACGGCCATCATAACTTGGAAATATTGTTTTCTTCCTTGAAAAGTATTTCTGCAATGTTCAACCACCGAATTCAATTGCATACTTTTCTTCCCAGGGAGAACTGTATGAACAGCTCAGCAAGACACCGGGCCCTAAATATTTAGTGCATATTTGCGTTCTGCTTGTGTGAAAGATGCCACTTACTGCAGAATAATATCACTTGTATAAATTCGATTTGCTAATGCGAGGCTACAAAACCAGCAGAATGCGGTGGTGGTGACGAATGGCCTCGGAGGGGGATTTCGATGCACTTTAGCTAATAAATATACTTGGAACAGAATCTTGCACAGTAAAGGGGGACATTTCGCAAACATTCACAACACTGTATTTCGGAAAAGAGGTCACTTAATGTAACTGGAGCCAGGAACCTGGGCGTGTCTTTGCACAACTTCTTGCCAATAAAGCTCACGCCGCCTTTTCAGAATTGAGCTGTAAAGGCTGAATGGGCTGTGAAATATTGAAGTGCACTGTGTAAGAAACATTGCATTCACAGCCGTGCAAAGAATTAACTCTCAGAGAAACAGAACCTAACAGCAATAACATTGACGAGGAAATCCAACAGAGTTCAATAATGTAATATAATGATTTTTCCAAAGAAATGTATCACATTTCCTTTTTAATGTAAGCACTTTTCCAGAATTAAAATCAAGCACGTTCAGAAGAGCTAATATAAGTATGTGTATATTTGGGGTGATTAACACACATTTGAGAAATCCTGTAGCAAGAACAGAATTGTGAAATAGCAAAACAAAGCTGAGGCTACAATTAAATAAACCAAGGGAAGAAATTCGTATGCCTTGCTGTGGAAACCTTAATCAGACTCAATTGTGACTTCGATGTGTTTCGCTCAGACAAAAGATTTTGAGACTGAACAGTAAAGTCAATGTTTGAGTGCAGTATTTGTTCTGTGATATGCTGCTGGCATATTGCACGTTACCTACATTCCAAACTGGGAAGTCGCTGAAGTGGTTAGTGGAGAAGGAAGTCCAAGATGTTGCATTTGGAAGACAATGTCAGGTCTACCCTCTGATTGGCCGCCTTTGATACAATCCCTGTCCCACTCCGGTCATCCTACCTATAAACCTTCACCTGTAAGAGTTAGGCTGACTGTGTTAATTATTATTTTTTGCTGGAAGCTGATGGCAGTCTACACTGTACCTGTATCCCGATGCTGAGTGGGGACCCGAAAAAGGTGTTTGTGGAGGAGCAGGGGCTTGATGCATCTGGAAGACTGGCCCAGACCTACTCTCCGACTGTCTTCATTGGAACTGTGGGGCACATGCATCAAGGTAAGGAATTGCGATTCCTTAATGGCGATTTTTATGGAATCGCTATTAAGGACTCACAATTCCTTATGCATGTAAGAATCGCTAAATAAATTGCAATTCCTACACATTCCCTACTAGCAATCGCAAATTGAGATTTGCTAATAGGGAATGCTTTCCCATTAATTCCCATGGGCCTTGAGGGCAATAGGAATGAATGGGAAACCATTTGAAATTTGCGTTTACCAAATAGGAAATCGCAAATGGCGAATGCAATTTCAAGGGTGATAGGGGGCCAAAAGGCCGCCCTGATTCACCCCCAAAACTAGCATGTGTGCGCATCTGGCTCATACACGTGTGTGTGCCACATGGCACTTAGAAAAATGAAATTCATAGCATTTTTCTAAGGAATTGCAAATTACCACTAACTTGAAGTTGGTTGTAATTTGGCATTCCTTAATGCTAAATCACAATCTCAGATTGCTTCATGCATTGCATTTAAGGAATCGCAAATTGCAATTCCCTAAATGCATTCGCAAAATAGGTAATCGCACATTTTGCGATTACCTATTTTGCGGTTTATTTATTTTATTTTTATTTAGGACGTTTTCTATAGCGCTGTCAAGACCCGGAGGTAGCAGAGCGCTTTACAGTCAATAGACTGACAAAAATCTGTATAAACATATACATAACATAAACATAAACATGAACATAACATATGTAATGTATAAGCATTCAATGAGTGACATTGTAAGCGGAACATGGGTGAGTTGCCGAGCTTCTTTGGTTATGGGATTTACTGTAGTCACATAGTTCAGGGGTTGCTTGCTGACCCCGGTTATCCACAGCCAAGGGAGCGGATCAGGAACAAGGATTTGAGTTGCCTTTTGAATTCCACAAAAGAAGGAATAGTTCTGATGTGCGGGGGGATGGAGTTCCAGATTTTGGGGGCATTTCCAGTGAAGGAGCAGTCCGCTGTTCTTTTCTTTCTGGTTTTGGGTAGGATGAGCAGGAAGGAGTTAGAGCTTCTCAGATTCCTGGCTTGGCCTGCTTTTTTGAGTTTATTTGCCAGGTATTCGGGTTTGCCGCTATGGAGGGCTTTGTGTGTTAGGCAGGCCGTTCTGAAGTTACTACGCATTTCTACTGGGAGCCATTTGAGTTCCTTGAGCGCTGGGGAGATGTGATCCGATTTTTTTATGCCAGTAATCATTCTAGCTGCAGCATGTAGTGTTGTTTTGATCGGTGCCAAGTTTGATTTCGGGATGCCTGTTAGGATTGCGTTCCCATAGTCTAGCCTTGACAATACCAGAGATTGAGTGGCCAGTTTGAGATCCTTGTTAGGAATGTAGGGTTTGATCTTGTTCAACAGTCTGAGGTTAAAGCACCTTTGGCTGCATTCTTGATGTGTTTTACCATGTTTAGTTTGGGGTCTATGATGATGCCAAGAGATTTAACAGAGTCGGCTAGAGTAAGATTTCCTTTAAGCGCATCGATAGCTTTTAGCCATTCGGTGATTTGAGGGTTGTCTTTCTTGTTCAAGATGAGGAGTGTCTCAGTTTTGTCTGGATTCAGTTTCAAGTGATTATTTGTCAGCCATTGTTGAACATCTTTCAGGACATCATTTAGTCTATGTATGTCAGTGAGAGAGGAAGTTTCCAGATAGATTTGTGTATCGTCCGCGTAGAGGTGAAAGCGGATGTTGGCTTTTCTGAGTAGCTTGGAGAGTGGTTCCATATAGATGTTAAAGAGCTGAGGCGAGAGCACCGAACCTTGGGGGACGCCCTTATTGACCTGTTGGATTTCGGAGGTGAAATTCTTGATTTTTATTATTTGTGTTCGGTTGTGTATGAATGAGGAGAACCATTTGAGAACTACTTCGCCGGGGCCAGCTCTTTCTTGAAGAGCCTTGGCGAGGAGTTTGTGATCCACTGTATCGAATGCCGCAGAAAGGTCAAGGAGAATGAGGAGGCAGCATTTGTCTGAGTCCAGAGATCCGTGGATATCGTCTATGATGTTCAGCATCGCCGTTTCCGTGCTGCATCCTTGTCTGAAGCCAGACTGGAGGGGGTCTAGGAGATTGATGTTGTCCAGATGATGAGTCAGTTGCAGGAGTACACAGCGTTCCAATGTTTTGGCTAGTAGAGGGAGGTTAGATATTGGTCTGAAGTTGTTCAGGTCTGTTGAGTCAAGACCAGGTTTTTTCAGCAGGGGGGTAACTTGCCCAATTTTTAGGCAGTCAGGGACCACTCCGTTTTTTAGGGAGCTGTTTATGATGTTGCCCCATATAGGAGCAAGAGAGTGTTTCATTTTCATGATTAGTGAGGGAGGAATGGGGTCAGAGATATGAGCTGATGGTTTGGAGGACGAGATCAGCGAGATTATCTCTGCGTCTGGGACGGGGCGGAAGCTAAGCCAGGGGGTGCTCAAAGAGCCGGGAGAGAGAGCCTGAGGAGCAGCCGAACTGGTCTTATTGGGGTGTGAATTGTTGGGGTCACGTGAAAGTTCAATATTTTTGATCTTTTCGTTGAAGAAGTGGGCGAAATTGTCGCAAAGATCTTTGGACGCTAGCACAGAAGAAGACAGTGGTTTGGACGTTTGTTGCCTGATGATGCTGTAAAGTTCCTTCGGTCTATTTTTGTCCAGAGCCTCGCGGAAGAAGCTGGATTTTTTGTTTTTGATGTGGTTGTTGTATTTCCTTCGGGCTGCTTTCAGTTGATCACGAAGGATGGCCGTTGGGTTGTTTCTCCACTTTCTTTCCTTGGCTCTTCTCCTTTCTGCGTTGAGGTCAGCATTGAACCACGTTCTGGAAGGGATAACTCTGCTTCTTTTGAGCTTTAGTGGCGCAAGTTTGTCGAATATGGACACTAGCTCGGAGTTGTAGCAGTCGATGAGCTCATTGGTGGAAAGGTGCGCTTTATTGGCCGGAAGAAGAGAGCTTAACTGATCATCCAGGATATCCAGGGGTATTTGAGAGAGGTTTCTTGTCCATTTGGGGGGTCTTGGGGGGTTTATGTGAAGTAATGGGGTGATTGCTATGAAAGAGGATCATGTGGTGGTCTGACCAGTCGACGGGAAGGATGTGGTTGATCGTGATTGATTTCTTTTGTGAGATGATAGCATCCAGTGTGGCTCCTTTGTAATGAGTCTCCTCGGTGCAATGTTGTTGCAGGTTGTTATCATGAAGAAGGCTGGATAACGATTGGATTAGGGGATTGTGTGTCTCATTCCAGCGAAGATTCAGATCCCCAAGAATTAGGTTATTGGAGTCGCCGAGTGCGCCTTGTGCAATCAGGTCGGAAAGTTGTTCTCCAAAAGGGTTGTTTTTACCTGGGGGGTGGTAGAGCAGGTGACACCGTAGAGAGTCTTTGTCCTTGGTCTTGATGATGGTGGATAGGCATTCGAATGTATCGTAGTCAAAAGAGGTGGTTTCCGTGATGTCCAGGCTGTCCTTGTGGATAATAGCCACCCCTCCTCCCCTATGCTCTATCCTGTCTTTGGTAATGAGGGAGAAGCCAGGTGGTACCAGCAAGTCAAGGCAGGGAGGGGATATCTTATTTAGCCAGGTCTCTGTGAGGAACGCAATGTCAATATCGAGTGAGGATGGCTTCAGCTAGTTCTGTTGCATGCAGTGAGGCCGATCTACGGTTGATTAGCAAGCAATTGGAGAATTGCTTCTCATTGCTGGCCGATTTATCTTTGATCTACCTTGGTATGGCGGTGAGGACCGGGTATCTCTGAGGTTTCGTGCTGGGAGGGACTTTCCGGTGACCTGTGATTACTTGGATTTTGGATTTGGGAGAATCTAAGGCGGGGGTGTTGTATGTGGCGGCTAGTAGGGCTGCTTCGCTGTCTGACATAGGTGCTGCTGATCTTAAAGGCCTTGAAGTCAAGTGTTTGGTGTCTGATAGGGGGTTTGGAGGAGTGTGGGAAGGAGTATGAGTCTTGGACCTAGGGAAGTGGTCTCCGGTTTTTGCAGTCTGCTGTAGACAGGATTCCGAGATCTTGAGGGGGGGATAGTGAGGCTGGGTACTAGAGGTTTCTGTGGGCCTAGGAGAGCTGTTAGCGTTGCCGGAGTGAGCCGTCAGCGGGGGGCATTTGGAGGGTCTGCGGGCTATACCTAGGTTAGAAAGGATCTCCAGTAGGCCATGGGTGATTGTGACAATCTGGTTTTCGAGAGCCGCTAGGCGTTGTGACACAGAGTTGAGGGAGGGGATGGGGGTATCTAGGGTAGCGCTAGGTGTGTTGTGGTTCGGGTTGGGGTGTTGAGGGGTCCGGGGAGAGGACGGGGGAAGGGGAGGGGAAGGTGCAGGGGAGGACTTTGAGTGACTTTGAGCTGGGATGGGACTCGAGGGGAGGGGGGTTCCTGAGGGCGGAGGAAGGGGAGGGGAAGGGACAGGGGGAGGCTTTGAATGACTGTGAGCTGGGATGAGGCTCATGTGATCAGGTTGAGGGTTTGGGCTTGATGCATCCCAAATGGGTAAATACTGGTCACAAAGGGGCCGAATCTGCGAATCGGCTGGTTTGTAAACGGTATTTTGCTTGATGCATGTGCCCCTAAGTTTCCTCTCCTCCCAGGCAGGTGGTTTCACTTATGAGAAGTGACACTCACTTTGCTGATATTTATTTTTAAGGAGCTGCTACATGCCCTGGTCTGGTCCTAGATGTTGCGTGGTTAGGAGCTCAAGGTATTTGTGAGGGAGAAGCAGCAACTCTAAATCGGGATTGAAAGTACTGTGAATACGTCTCACAATATTGTGTTTTGCATATTCTGACCTGTGGAAAGTGTAATGACTAACTAACACCATGCTCAGGAAAAGGCAAATTCCCTCTGCAATATTACCAGACCATTTTATTAGTAATGAGCCTTTTAGAATAAACAATACAGCAAGAGGTATTACATGTAGACGCACTAGTTCTGATTTACGATTTCCCCATTAAAAAAACAAAAGGTTTTGTCCTCATATCACCGTCCAGCTGCATGTGCTGAGACCCAGGCACATCCTTCTGATGTATGTGGCATGTGCAATCCCTAGATCTTTCTTTTGGCTTCTCACTTTCGTTAATGGCAAGCAAAGAGTCAGAGGTGTAATCATTGGAAAGTTTCGATATGCTTTTCTAAATCAGAAAGGGCTTCCATCTCATCTCAGGTGAAGGTGATTTATGTTCTACAACCAGTCTACCGGCCACGATGCAGTGCGCGCAACGGAATTTTTTTATTAATTTATATGTTTACTTACCTGTTAAATTCCGTAATCCATACATTACTCCCCCCCACCCTGCCCCCCCCCTCCCCACGTCACCACCCTGCAGGAACTCCTACTACCGACCACAGCTGCAGTCTACTAATATAGCCAAAAGAGCTCAACCATTCTAACACTGTAGGAGGGTCCGGGGTAATACATTTCTTGCATATTTTCCTTCTTGTGAGTAGTATCAGAATAAAGACAACTGCATTTTATTTAAGTGGTGACGTAAAGATGGATCCACTCCAAATGAAATCAAGGAATGGCTTATCGTAATTTCCTGACACATAAATTCTTGAAGGATCTTACATCCCTCCAAAAAGAGATCAGTGCCCAGCACTTCACAAACATATGCTTGTCGTCCATCTCTTCCCCGCACTTGTTGCATGCTGGTGGCCCTGACAAGAACTTGGCCCGTTTCATCGAGCACCATTAGGCTCCATGTAAGGTAAACAAATAGTTATTTTTGACTGGTGCAGGTTTTTCAATGAAGTATAGTAAATTTAAAGATACTGGCCAAAATTTCTCCTTTTCCAGCTCTGCCGATCCTGTTTCCCAATATGCATATAGGTCTCTCATTTTGTCGTCTGCTGTGGTGATGATTGCCAATTACCAAAAGGCTTTCTCTTTCTTGAGTTTATCCTTAGGTCCTATCCATGCAAGGAAGTCCACTTGGACCGGGAAGCTCACTTCGGATAAGCACTGGGATGTCCACCAAGAGTCAAGTTGTAGATATTTAAATCTTGCGAGCCTTATGAGCCTCCTTCAATACAAGGCTCGAAGGATGCATGCAGGCAATACCCCCCCTAGATTTGTTAGATCTGTCGCATCTGATTATGTCATAGTCAGGAGGTATTAAGATGTCGAGTACTCGGGAGGAGGAGTCATTGAACCAAGTTTCAGTAAGGATCAGGAGGTCCAATTCTTGTGATATGATGAGTTCAGAGATATCCACTCCGTGTTTCACTGCTGATTTGCAATTGAGAAGCATCGATTTGATATGAGACTTGGTAGTTGCATCCACTAGTGGTGACCTGAAGTAGGTTTTCCTTATTCATGGATCTAAAGTTAACACTAGGTACTCTATCTGGGTCTGCGGCACTAGTAGGTATGAGGCTTGGGGAGACCGCAAAGCCATCAAATGACAGCAACAGTGCGAGCGTGTCATCATCTGACAGCTGAGGCAGGAACCTAAGGGGTCTGGACTAGTGGTTAGGATGAGGTCGAGAGGGCCAGCATGGGTTGAGCGGTTAAGTGACAGAATACTTTTCCACTCTGAATCATTTAATACTTACTGAAAGTGTAGGAAGATCAGTCCCCAAGGGAGGATATAGCTTGCATTCTTCAATGAGTAGTGTAGGAGGTTCTGGAGGATATACTTACAGTAAGGAGGTCCAGCCTGAGGTCAGCCAATTTCTCCTCAATCAGGCGAACGCTACCAGAACCAGGTGCCAACCCAGAATACGAGGATTGGTGAGGCCCCTTACCCTCACAAGGATTACAAGGAGAGATAGACCCCCGCTTGAGATTAGTTATAGTATCCATCGGGGGAGGGTTGGCATAGCCGGTGCCAGGGTTCTGAGCAAGAGGTTAAGGTGAAAATCTTTGAGGTTGAAAGGAGGGGGGCACGGAGGTTAAATCCAGTGCAATGGGTGTAGAGATAGAAGAGGAGGAAGGACATAGAGGGTTAAAAGGTAAAGTGCTGGGGTTTAAAATTGGGTGCAGGGTAGGAGAAGCAACCAGTTTAGAGTTACTGGTTACTTGAGGTGAAATGTTCTATGGCACATGCATACCCTTCAAAGGGATTCTTAACTGAAGTAGGGCCTAGTGCAGTGCATGGAGTGTCATTTCAGCATGGTATGTTATGCTATGTTGGTTTGTATAGTGCAATAATCACTTGAGAGGGTATCCAGGTGCTTGGGCAGGTGTGTAGGTGTGTAATCCTCATACCAATGCCAAACCTTCAGCTTCTTGTGGAGCTCATGAATTGAGGAGGAGGCTCTGATGTGCTGCAGAGGGTCGTTCCTTGTCTTAGGCGTGATGCAGGAGAATAAGCAACCTCCAGTTTTGCTTTTGCCGATGTGGGGAATGTGTGCAAGTGAGAGTGAAGCAGAGCATAGGTGTCTGGTGGGTCGGTGAATGTGTATGCAGCTGTTCAGGGATTCTGGTCCTGTACTGTGTACAGCTTTGTATGCATGAGTGAGAAGTTTGAATTAGCTGCACTTGTAAGTGGGGAGCCAGTGAAGCTTCCTGAGTTATGGTGTGAGGCCTCAGAAGATGGACTAGAATAGCATGAAATATGCTAATGTGCTCTCTTTCTGTGCCTCTCTGGAGTTCACTGTGGCTGCCCACATCAACTGTGATTGATGTGCTTGGTATAAGCAGAGTAATTGATCAGTTCGGTGACTGATTCAACCAATCAGAAATATATGAAGGTGGAGACATTCTGATTTGCTGGTATGCAGCCAATCAGAATGGTTCTGCCACCCTAAGAAAGAACTATCTGAGATGAGTACCTGTAAAGGTTGTAACTGTCTGTGGAACCTGCAGGATACGGCCACTATTGCCACACTGCTAACATCAGGTCCTTGAAAACGAATATTCAATCCACTGATTCACTTCCAGATTTCGGCAGATAAAAATGGCCTCCCACTGAGTTTAATTAACAGGGAACAAGTCTGTCATGGGGATTCTAAAGAGCACGGGAAGTGGTTCATTTGAATGCTTGCATTTAAATGCACTTCATGCTGATCAGCAAAAACTATTTTTGCCCCTGACAATCGGATCAAAGTAACTGGGTAGGGTCTGGAGACAGAATTGTTTGCCGCTCCTGTAATTTTTATGCGAGTATTTCTTACTGGTTCACAGTCTATATATTTAATGATTTCTTACACTGGAAAACCTAACAGATAGAACCAACAGCTGTTTTTTGAAGGACTGAAAACCCTGAACCACTCTGAGAATTCTCTTACCAGGAAGTCGGTCACAGTTGATAGCTGTTAGTAGTGCTTAATTTGTGAAAAAATAAGTCCCAGGGTCCAAAGTTTTGCTCATTTCGTGGAAGGTTACATGGGGCGTAGTCAGCACTATCGCAAGTCGGGGTGATGAATACCAGGCTGCGTAGTCTTGATCCCACTTTATGTATCTTTAATCCACCAACAGACACTCCCTGACTCTTTATCTCACTCTTGCAGGTTCTTTTTTATCCCTGTTTTCTCCAGTTGTCACTGTGTTTGCATCTTTCTCTTCATCCCTCATTCCCCCTTTTGTATTTTTCTTTCACTCACACTGGATTAACGTGTGTTGAGAAAAAATAAGTGCTGGTTCCCAAAAATGAATGCAGGTGGACCCCACCTGTAATCACCAACTCTTAATAGCCCTGGGTATTTGTATTGTTTTTTAAAGAATTAACATGTGCATTGCTAGAGCAGTTAGCACAAGGGATAACCGGGGCCTCTCTTGCAGCAAAAGAAACGTGTCTGTTGATAAACGAGAACTGAAATGGTGTATAATTCTTGATTTCAAGGCACTCCAGATGACAGTGGGGAAAAGTGGATTTCTCGAATTTGAACCATATCATTTTACCAAAGGGGCTCTCCGAAGCAGCCATGACCGTATTTTGTAAACATGGATCTGTGAGCACACTGCAGAAAAATGTAGTTAATTACCTTCTGGTATTATCATCAAATGAAGGAATATCCCAGCAGAGAGTAAGGCTGAGCACTCTGGGTGGCCTCAGCCCCCTATCTCTCGCACTTGCAGCAGGAAACCTAATATCTGGGCTTAATGGCAGAAGCGAATGTGTGGATGTGAGTTCAGATAACTACAATAAGGTTTACACTAATAAGGTAATTAATCCTAGGCTTTTTTAGGTTAACATTCTTCACAATTTATAATCTTTGCAATTTCAGTGTCTTAAGAAGTGGGTGGCCCATTCATTTGTCAGCCAGCCTTTTGTTTTCTTTCCTTCTGAAATGATTGTCTAGGCAGATTGTAGACTCTGTGAATGTGGTGTTTAAATCGTCCTGCCTGGCACCAAATACAAATCTAAATGAAGTGGAAGGTAGACTTTCTCTCTTAACATATATATTTCACAGCCATTTCGTGCATCAAAATGCTGAGGCTTGTTGAATTTGTAATTGCACTCATTGACAGCCAAATGCATAAAAATTAGGTTCTTACTTTCGCACTGCACTGCAGTAGGGTGCAAACTAATAGCACGTAGATCATGCATTTCGACATGTACTTCTGCATTATGGCACTGATTACAAATTGTGCAGGATAGGGTGTGGTATTTACTACACAATATAAATACAATTTTCCTGGGGAGAGCTACTCACTGGGTGTGATAAATATCTTTTAGTCAGAGTATTCAAGTTGGAAATGAAGGCTAGCTTGCAGAAATCTTTTTGAAGACTACATATTCCAAACGATATGCTTTTTTCCTGACCTTTTCCCTCATTACATTTTGGCAGAGTTCACCCAAATCTAAAACCTGTCAGGTGAACACAGCAGCGGTGTGATAAACCAGTAAACAACTCAGAATTCCAATGCCTGGTGCAAAATTCCTTAAACCTCCAGTTTGTAAGGAAGGCCTAAGAAGATTTTTGTGATGCAGACACTTTTGTCTTTAATATCAATCCACAACATCAGCTGAGTAATGGCCTGTCTTGCAACCACCCACGTCTGAATGGACATTGTGTAAGTAAAGTTAAATCCAACTAAGACCATATTCTTCCACACTAGGTCATCAACAAATAAGGAGGCAGAATGCTTTTCCTCCTAAACTTGTCGGACACATTTGATCATAGCATAGGGTTTGAGACCCTAGAAGAAGTTGGTAATACTGGTATGGCTCTTAAATATCTAAAATGATTAAATTCAGAGAGATCCCAAGTGCTTCTCCACCCTACTTGTCACTTGCCAAAAGTAAATGACAATATCTATGGAGTTTCGAAAGGTTCAGTCCTCTCCCACTTTCTGTTTAACATTAACCCTGGGTGAAGTACTAAGCTACGCTTGCGTAGTTTGTGAAGTTTGCGCTGCTTCGCACTACGTGAATTGCACGTAGCACAGTGCAAACACACATAGCGTAGCGTAGCAGTCATTTTTTGCTTGCTCGCGGTCCTCAACGTCAAGTTGGCGACCGTGAGCGAGCAAAATGACATCCCGGCGAGACTGTTGCTGATCACGAGCGTGGAAAATAAACCTCCTGGCGAGATTCTCAACGCGGGGTGTCAGGTTTCTCATAGCCAGTGGTCGCGTATGCTCGCGACCGCTCACGATGAGAAACTACCAGTCCGCGTTCAGAAAGCTTCTGCTCGAGCAGAAAACTACTCGAGCGGCAGAAAACGACCGCTTGCACTGTGCGGACAAGCATCTGGCACTGTGCAATCAGTGCGAACATCATTTTGCACAGTGCACTACGCAATTCGCGTAGTGCGAAGTGCACTTCGCGTAGCTACGCGTAGCACTACTACGCGAACTACGCCCAGGGTTATTTACCATGCACATGCGGCCCCTCGCTCATTGGTCCATCAAGGAAAGATACACGTTCACATGTATGCTGCTGACACGTCTACTGTCAATCGAAAAACAACACATTTAGTGGAACCTCTGACTAATGTCTATAGGTGAATGGGTAATGCCTTCTCACGACGATTCCAGCCAAAACTGAGTTATTACTGACTTCCTTGTCAATGATCACCAAATAGATCAAATCCTTGTGGCTTGATACAATGAGCTCTCCGCCAGCCACTGTTTCACTCACCTTTGCTTCTTAAAAATATCCTCTCTTTCATTCTTTATACTTTGTATAGTCTAGTAGTGAGCGCCATCCTTCTATCGCATTTCGATTACGTAAATTCTGCCTGGTTTCACACATTTCACCATTATTGCAATTCCTTCACAGGCTAGGCATTCGATCCAGAGATCGCCTTTTATGCACTAAGAATTGTTCACAAAGCCATACACCTCAGGTCCCCTCGTTTCCGGCCACCTTAGACCTATAATTTAATTTCTGGTTGCCACTATTAGGACCATAATCGCCACATATGGAGGCCGTGCTTTTTACACAGCAGCGGCCAAACTGGGGCGGTCTCCCTCTTTGAGTTTAAGTGCAGAGACTAATGGTGCCCGCTGAAAATCCAGGGCTTTAAATAAATACAATTCTACCTACTCCCTTATATTACTGTTACGGTTTTAAAAAGTGTGCTTTCCTCTAAAGCGGCAAGAGTAATTTTGTATCTGTGTGCTCTATAAATACATAATTAAAAAATAATTACAAAACATTCAAAAAGGAACTATCAAGGACTCCAGTTCAGTTGTGGCTTGATATTGAAATATGTTCCCTTAAAAAGTATTTCAGGCCTTGAAATACTTATGTTACAATGGAAAACTCAGAAAATAAGAGATATTTGCTCATATGAATTGCCGTTTTTCATTAAAGATATCAATAGCAGATATTATGGCACTGCAAAAAAGAAGAGGTTATTCACAAGTATACGGATAAGGGACATTCGCTACAAATGTTAGGGGTTGCTGTCTCAGAGCAGCCGTGTTGTAGCAACACTTTGGCTAATACTCCCAGAAGTTGTAATCTAATGCTTTCTCTGATGCTGTGTTCTCTCTTCTGCTTTCCCATTCCCACTCGTGTCTCTCTGCCATTCATTTCATCCCTTATTATTCTCCCTATCTGTGCTTGACTTGGCAATCTTGCAAGATCCTACAAATTGGCTTGGAAAAGTGCAGCACTATATAATTTCTATAAACCCGTGGGGAACAAAGTCGATTTTTGAGAAACTTTTTCAAGTATTCCCGTTTTACTACACTTTAATAGCATACGAGGTTTTCTTTTAATCTGATAAACCCCATATTCCTTGCATCAATAGTAGGTTTTCTTCTAAAAGCAGTGGAACTTAAGGTTATTACTTCAATTAATTATGAATGGAAACACAATATACTAGTAATGAATTACAAACCCACAGTGTCAATTTGATTTGATAGGGTAATTTCTAAGCATCATTTGGGTATGGATCTTTTTTACATTATACAAACTCTTACAATTTTATTCGCTCATCGAAATGTTAAAAAAAAAACTGTTAAGTATGGTTGCTAATCTGTATTCTTTATTTACAACAAGGGGTGGTGAGGGACAGAGTCTCTGAATTAAGCAGAATACTCTCACCCTGTCAAGAGATCAGGGCTAGATCCAACACCGTTTTTTAGCTCACTGCACCATCCCAGTTTCAGAACCTGGCTGTATGCAAATTAGTCTGTTCCTGTCCCAGTGCATGATGGGAACAGGCAAACCAAACTACAAAAGCCAATTCTTACACTGGGAAGGAAACAAGCTTCCGGGGACCGGTTTCTGGCATTACAGCCGTCTTCGGCCCGGCTTGCTTGAATCCTGATGGTGCAATGAGCAAGGGACTCATGTCTGAGTATACCCTTCCACGCTTAGGGTGGACAAAAATATTTACAACAAGGGGTGGTGAGGGACAGAGTCTCTGAATTAAGCAGAATACTCCCACCCTGTCAAGAGATCAGGGCTAGATCCAACACCGTTTTTTAGCTCACTGCACCATCCCAGTTTCAAAACCTGGCTGTATGCAAATTAGTCTGTTCCTGTCCCAGTGCATGATGGGAACAGGCAAACCAAACTACAAAAGCCAATTCTTACACTGGGAAGGAAACAAGCTTCCGGGGACCGGTTTCTGGCATTACAGCCGTCTTCGGCCCGGCTTGCTTGAATCCTGATGGTGCAATGAGCAAGCGACTCATGTCTGAGAATACCCTTCCACGCTTAGGGTGGACAAAAATATTTACAACAAGGGGTGGTGAGGGACAGAGTCTCTGAATTAAGCAGAATACTCTCACCCTGTCAAGAGATCAGGGCTAGATCCAACACCGTTTTTTAGCTCACTGCACCATCCCAGTTTCAGAACCTGGCTGTATGCAAATTAGTCTGTTCCTGTCCCAGTGCATGATGGGAACAGGCAAACCAAACTACAAAAGCCAATTCTTTACACTGGGAAGGAAACAAGCTTCCGGGGACCGGTTTCTGGCATTACAGCCGTCTTCGGCCCGGCTTGCTTGAATCCTGATGGTGCAATGAGCAAGGGACTCATGTCTGAGTATACCCTTCCACGCTTAGGGTGGACAAAAATATTTACAACAAGGGGTGGTGAGGGACAGAGTCTCTGAATTAAGCAGAATACTCTCACCCTGTCAAGAGATCAGGGCTAGATCCAACACCGTTTTTTAGCTCACTGCACCATCCCAGTTTCAGAACCTGGCGGTATGCAAATTAGTCTGTTCCTGACCCAGTGCATGATGGGAACAGGCAAACCAAACTACAAAAGCCAATTCTTACACTGGGAAGGAAACAAGCTTCCGGGGACCGGTTTCTGGCATTACAGCCGTCTTCGGCCCGGCTTGCTTGAATCCTGATGGTGCAATGAGCAAGGGACTCATGTCTGAGTATACCCTTCCACGCTTAGGGTGGACAAAAATATTTACAACAAGGGGTGGTGAGGGACAGAGTCTCTGAATTAAGCAGAATACTCTCACCCTGTCAAGAGATCAGGGCTAGATCCAACACCGTTTTTTAGCTCACTGCACCATCCCAGTTTCAGAACCTGGCTGTATGCAAATTAGTCTGTTCCTGTCCCAGTGCATGATGGGAACAGGCAAACCAAACTACAAGAGCCAATTCTTACACTGGGAAGGAAACAAGCTTCCGGGGACCGGTTTCTGGCATTACAGCCGTCTTCGGCCCGGCTTGCTTGAATCCTGATGGTGCAATGAGCAAGGGACTCATGTCTGAGTATACCCTTCCACGCTTAGGGTGGACAAAAATATTTACAACAAGGGGTGGTGAGGGACAGAGTCTCTGAATTAAGCAGAATACTCTCACCCTGTCAAGAGATCAGGGCTAGATCCAACACCGTTTTTTAGCTCACTGCACCATCCCAGTTTCAGAACCTGGCTGTATGCAAATTAGTCTGTTCCTGTCCCAGTGCATGATGGGAACAGGCAAACCAAACTACAAAAGCCAATTCTTACACTGGGAAGGAAACAAGCTTCCGGGGGCCTGTTTCTGGCATTACAGCCGTCTTCGGCCCGGCTTGTAAGAATCCTGATGGTGCAATGAGCAAGGGACTCATGTCTGAGTATACCCTTCCACGCTTAGGGTGGACAAAAATATTTACAACAAGGGGTGGTGAGGGACAGAGTCTCTGAATTAAGCAGAATACTCTCACCCTGTCAAGAGATCAGGGCTAGATCCAACACCGTTTTTTAGCTCACTGCACCATCCCAGTTTCAGAACCTGGCTGTATGCAAATTAGTCTGTTCCTGTCCCAGTGCATGATGGGAACAGGCAAACCAAACTACAAAAGCCAATTCTTACACTGGGAAGGAAACAAGCTTCCGGGGGGGCGGTTTCTGGCTTTACAGCCGTCTTCGGCCCGGCTTGTAAGAATCCTGATGGTGCAATGAGCAAGGGACTCATGTCTGAGTATACCCTTCCACGCTTAGGGTGGACAAAAATATTTACAACAAGGGGTGGTGAGGGACAGAGTCTCTGAATTAAGCAGAATACTCTCACCCTGTCAAGAGATCAGGGCTAGATCCAACACCGTTTTTTAGCTCACTGCACCATCCCAGTTTCAGAACCTGGCTGTATGCAAATTAGTCTGTTCCTGTCCCAGTGCATGATGGGAACAGGCAAACCAAACTACAAAAGCCAATTCTTACACTGGGAAGGAAACAAGCTTCCGGGGACCGTTTTCTGGCATTACAGCCGTCTTCGGCCCGGCTTGCTTGAATCCTGATGGTGCACCCTCGAAAAGTGCCTTTGTGAGTTGGACCCGGTGGGGCCACTACAATTTGGAGAATAACCAGGAACACGGATTTACCACATCCATTTTCCCCGGTTATTCCCCATTCACAGCTGCATTTTCATCAGGTGGTTTCAGTTACTTTGTGCAGCCAGTAACCCTGGGGGACTCAATATGGGCCTGTGATGTTCCTGCATTACTCGTAATCCTGAGGGTCCGGTACATCTTGCTGTTTGGTAGGATGCTGACTAGCACCGAGCAGCCACATGACAAGATGGCGCATCTTTGGTATGAACATTCACTGTAGCACTTGTCTCAGAGGGTTCTGCTCCCACATCACACCTTTCAACTGCAAACCATCCACTGCCTTTGTAAGGCACCGGGATCTTTGACACAAAAGATGTAATACTGTGTTAAAGGGCTATCGAGACTTTTATAATCCATTAAACATGTGAGCATTAGTGGTTGTTTGTCTGTTGGGTTTATATTTTTTGGTGACAACGCACAAACATTAAAAAGGAAAAATAAGTCATAGTTATACTTCTTGAAAGCCTGATGCTCTCAGTCAGGCATTTGTTGACGAGAAATGGAAGAAGACATAAAGGCGTCGTTTAGAAACATAAATATAAAGCATTTAACATCATTCCAAAAACCATTTGCATGTTTTCAAGACCTCCGTTGGTAAAATCGGGCAGACAGACAACAAAAATGCTGACATTGCCCTACGCCATAATCTCTTGTTGTTGGAAGATGCCACATCAGATTAGCTCCGACTTTAGAAATCACTTGAGCTTGTCTTGTTCCATCTTTCCCATGTTTTATTGCTTTAGATGCGGTGACAAAGCAAACCACACAGAAGAAAAAGAAAGAGCCCTTCAGAAGCGATTCACTGAACTGCAAAATGTAGTTTATGCTGAAGGATTAGCAACGTTAGCAAGTTCCAAATGTGTGAAGCGAAGGGTTACAGCTGACGCCCAGAGCTTTACAACTCAGATCAGACTAATGGGCAACTCAGCCAAACCCAAAATAAATCACACAGGTGCCTCCAATTTAGCCATCAATAGACACCCATTGGTGGCGGGTAACATGAGCTCAGGTGCCCCTCACTGACACATCTGACATGAATGAATTTCCTGGAGTAATTGGCAGCAGTTAGGCTGGGCAGCACCCATGGGAAATAGAGTAAGACTCCAGGATTCAATTATTTTTAGGTTTGGCTATATTACATTTAATAAAATGCTTCACATGCAGTTCTTTATTCAGTGAGTTGGACTACTCCATAGCAGGCAACATGAATCTAGCACGGAAGGGGTGCCCAAAGACTTCTGAATGCCACCGGTTTGTCAGTGTGTGTGTCTGTGTGTGTGTGTGTGTGTGTATGTGTGTGTGTGCGTGTGTGTGTGTACGTGTGCGCATGTGTGTTGCTGTGGATATATGGTAAAATGCAGTGTGCATAAGCTTCTTATGTTTTAGTGGTCAACTGGGGTTTCTCTCATGTTGCGTGCCAATGGTACTAGCTAAAAAAATCCTTATTAGTTAAACATTAGTTAATGGCGATTTTCCTAGCCAGCTCTGAGAAAGTAATGATTTTATTAATTAATGGGAGGTTCTTGTTTATTTGACACTCAAGCAACTTGGGAACTACTTTAAAGATGACAGAGATGTCAACAGACAAGGAGGCTGTACACGCCTGAACATGTCCTCTTTTCATTTCTGCTCTTGGAAAGATAAGTAGAATTTCACATTGCTTGTTGTAAGAAATTGGGTTACTGGTTGACAGGGGTGTGAGCAGCTTATCCTTGTCTGGGCAAGGCACAAGCAAACCACAAATTAACCAGTCCTCACCCCCTGATAGCTTGGCACAGAGCAATCAGGCCTAACTAAGAGGCAATGTGTAATGTATTTGTGCAACACTTCAAACAGTAAAATGTGAAAACATCACACTAAAAGTCTCCCATAGCAGTTTAGAAAAATAGAGCAGAATCTAATAAATAAAACAGGAACAAAATGACAAAAATCTAATCAGTAGAACCGGATTTATGAACTTTGAAAGAATAAACTGCAATATATCACCTAAAAGCATAAAGCAGCAACTGCAACTGTCTGTTCGCGCTAGACTGTGTCAAAGTCAAAAGTTCAGACTGACAGCATAGGAGCACAGGTTGGATACAGTCCCGGATAAGTCCTGCTGAAGTCTACCTTCTCAAATTTTTGTGCCAAGAGTTCTTTTCGCGTTGGAGAGGGTCATGAGGAGCAAGCAGAACTTCACACGCAGGAGTCGGCACAGTGCAAAGCTGGAGCTTTATGTTGGTGATTCCCCAAGGGCTGTCGGTGATGCTGTGCGAAGAGAAGGCCTGGCGGTGGCTTGTGCTGATTTTCGGTGTGAGCAATGTGGTCTTGGTAAGAACGTGCTTGTTCGTGATTGCGAAGAGCCCAAAGTCTTGATTTCATGAGCTCTGGAGCCACACCATGGGTCCAGAACCTGAGAGGGATGACATGTGGGTCAGGAACTCACTGAAGATGGGTCCAGGAGCTACTGGGGAGCCTTTTGCAACCCTGAGGCTCAGATCAGGAGGCCAGAAGACTAGGCCTTGGAGTCACTCTGGAGTCCTGGGTTCAAGATGGGCTGCAGGTCCAGTTCTCATTCCCCGGGAAAAACGGCAGTGGGCAGCAGGTTAGCACAGCAGGGCAGCTGTTACTTTAGAGCAGCAGTCCAGCAGAGTGGCAGTCCTTGTAGCAGCACAACAGTCCTTCTACCAGGTCCAGAAGTGTATTGAAGTGGTGGTGTCTGAGGGCCAGTATTAATACCCAATTGTGTCTTCGAAGTGGGGGAGAAACTTCTAAAGGTTTCCTTTGAAGCCCACAGGCATGCTGCCTGCCCTGCTCTGGCTGCAGACTAACTACAGGTGGTATGCAGCCATTTATGTGGAGCTAGGTTGCAGCCTATTCAGGTGCAAGTGGGGATGTACGAGCTCAACCCCCCAATCCTGTGCCAGTGATGGCCCATCCAGGCACACCTGAGCACCCTATTATTTATGTCTGTCTAGTAAAAATACATAAAGCTTAACTGTCAGCTACACCCAGTCATGCAAGCAAAGGTGGTCTGCTGGCACTAAATGGCTAATGCAAGAAAATGGCAACTTTTTAAAAGTGCCATTTTCAGGACTGCAAATTAAATTTCGACTTCACTATGAATTAGGATTTTAAATTGTGATTCCCAAGATACCAAATATGAACTGATTATCTCTTCCCATTTGGAAATTACACTTTTAAAATGTAATAAGGTAACTCCAATGTTATGCCTAGATAGGCCTAGCACTGGTGAGAAATGAATTTAAGAGCTTTTCCCTACCAGGACATGTAAAACCTAAAAGTTCATGTTCATTTTTTAAATGCATTGTACCCTGCCCAATGGAATGCCCAGGGTCCACCCTAGCCGTGACTTATATGTATTAAAAAAGAAGGGTTGAGCCTGGCAAAAGGCTTATTTTGTCAGGTCAAAATGAGAGTTTAAAGTGCATAAATACCTGCTGCAATGGGAGGCATGAAATGTTTGACGGGCTACTTACGTAGGTGGCAAAATCAGTGCTGTAGGCTCCCTCGTAGCATTTAGTTTACAGGCCCTGAGCACATATAGTGCACTTTACTAGGGAATTATAAATAAATTGAATATGCCAGTTGGGTGTAAGCCAATGTTACCATGTTTGAAGGAGAGACACAAGCAATTTAGCTCTGGTTAGGAGTGTTAGCGTTTACAGAGGCCTAAGACCAACAAAAATAAATTTAGCAAAAAATGGACGAGTGAAAGCATAATGTTTGAGGATGACTCTGAAGAAACGGCCAGGTCCAACACTTGTTAAGTAACTTTTCAAATTACGTGCAATTTTTTGTTTGCTTTATGTTCTTATTAATTTGTATTTTATTGACCATGCTTTGTTTTCCTTGTTGGTCTCTATTCCTGAGAGCTTACATCCGTCCTTCTTGATTACCCCTTACATTTGTTTTGCTACATTTATTATTCATTATGTTCCTTTTATCTCTATGTGCACCCTAATTTGTTGTTTACCCGTATGCCCGCCTGACTGTCCTGCACTTTATTTTTCACACCTATTCATTTTCAATACAGACCCTTCAGATGCTCTGTATAGGAAATCTGTGCCTCTTCAATTCACTCCCTCTCACAATATGTTAGCCAGATGACAAAAGATTGTGAATGCAGGTTGGGCCGCTCATGGGATGCTCTCTGAGATCATGCTCCTTGTCAAGAAGAGCATTTGTTCATGTATAACATGCACTGCATCATCATTCATGAGGACAAAACCTTCTTCGCCCTGCTCCATGGCATCCCAAATGCCTCACCGGCATCCTTAAGGGCACCTTACATACTACAGCATGGTTCATCAAGAGTCTAAAGAAATGGGATCACTTTATTGTTATGGAACTCGATTGGTTGCCATCACCATCTTCAAAACCAGTTGCATCATTTACTAACCAATCATTAGCAGTACTCTTGCTTATCCTGCAGCTAAGCACACTACCCCTAGTAGTTTTTGGCACACCTGCAGCCAGGACACAACCCTTCTGCAGACTAAGGATAACACAGTACAAATAAGGCAACATACCTTTTTTTATCTATGCACCCAGGATCTAGAACAAACTCCCATACCCGTCATATTTAAAGACCACTATTACAATGCATGAACTCTCATCAAAACAGCTACTTCTGTCACAGGCTGACTTTATGCTTGTTTAGCACTTTGCTGACTTTTTGCAAGACTTGAGCTCTATAAATACCACATATTACATACATACACGCATAGCCTATTATGCCACACCATCAGCACTCATTTGTAATGGTTACAACCTTGCATTGCTAGAGCACCAGTAAAGACCCTTTTCAGTTGGAATTCCTGAGCCATTAAAAACTGGAGAAAAGCGTAGCAGTCCTTAGGTCACCTACCAGAGTTATGCAAAAAAGAGAGACACTATAGGCCACAAAAGGAGATTACGAGAGCTGGCAGGAGAAGACCCAAGAGACAGAGAGGTTAAAGCCATACTAACTGAGAAGAGGAAAGGGGCAGCAAGCAAGTTCTAATGAGAATTATACTGACAGACATCCTCTCCTTCCTTCACAAAATCTGCTTCCCTCTTAGGATTAAGACCTCCACATTGTAGCAAATTTCAAACATAAGTTGGAACCCTCTTTTGAGACTGCTTTTAGGTGGCTGGTATGCTGTTGCCACTCATCCCTATCTGAGTTCTCTCTAGAGGAGCTACATGCCACATACCAGAGCCACGAGGCACTAGAAGGTTGGTTTATGCATTGCAGAAAAGAGATGAGACAACCAGTGGTTCATTAATCTCGTGTACCTTTTACGTGTACATTGGAGTATAACCTGAAGCCCTTGAAATTCTCTTCTAAGCAAAATGCCCCTTTTTTGTCAAGAGTGTGAAAGGGGGTTAGGGCTCACTTTTATTTGATAATGGTAAGCAAATCCTCTGTTACTTCTAATGATGCTACAGTTGCAAAAGTCTGCTGAATACTCCACTAGAACACCTAAAAAACTGACACTTTTCTAATCTCATAGTAGATCATGAAGCACGGTTGATATTTGGAGGGCATCAGTAACTTATATGGGAAACTCATCTTTCTTCAAAACCTGTTTTATGGGCATTTCTGGAAGCATCCAACATCTCTCAGAGGTTAGACACCCCCTTGAGTCATAGATCTGACGAGTGACTACTCTTGTAACTGGATAAGTGAAAAATATCTGTTGTGTTTTATTGTGTAGCTCCTCAAAACCTTTTGGGTGACTGTATGTTGGCCAAATGCTGTAGCACCATTGGTGATCTGCAGAACTCCTCTCTGACATGAGAATCCTATACACTTGGGCCATATGTATCAAGATACCCATTTGCGATTCTCAAATAGCGATTTTTAAGAAATCGCTATTTGAGAATCGCAAATGGGTATGTATGTACAAAATCGAATTTTTTTTGCGTTTCCTTAAAATTCCTTAATTGCGATTAGCAAATTGCGAATCACAATTAAGGAATACTTTCCCATTCATTTCTATGGGCCAGGAGGCCCATAGGAATGAATAGGAAGTTATTCTCAATTTGCGATTCGCAATTTGCTAATCGCAAATTGAGAATAATTTCAAGGGTGCAAGGGTGTCCGAGGACACCCTGTTGCACCCCTGAAATATGCATGGGTGCACATGTGGTGCACATACGGGCATGTATGTGCGTCACATGGCACTTTGAAAAATGCAAAAATGTGAATTTTTCAAGGAATTCACAATTGGTGGTAATTTGCGATTCCTTATGGGCATTTTGCTAATTTTTTTGCTACATACATTGCATTTAAGGAATCGTAAAATTTGCGATTCCTTAAATGCAATTGCAAAATAGGTAATCGCAAATTTTGCGATTCCTTATTTTGCACCAAAATTTTCTTAATACATTCCATTTAGCAAATTCGCCTTCGCAAAGGCCGAAATTCTGCGAATTTCGGCCTTTGCGAATTAGCTTGATACATATGGCCCTTGGTTTATTGTTTGCCCTTGATATAGTGAGGCTCAATGACAACTTATTTGTGAACTCAAATGACATCCATGCAGGATAACATTTTATGTTCCCGTATGAGATGGCATAGTTAAAAAGTTACAAATTAGTCACAGATAGACTTTATCATCTTAGTGAAATAGCTTCAGTGACATTAAATTAAATATATATTTGGCACTTTTACCAGGACATAAATATAATAATAATATCAGATGAATGTACAGTACTGTATCATTACTCAGCATTCGGAAAAAGTAAAGAATTTTCCAATTTTCCAAGGACCCTGTTATTCCTGCTTATAGCAAAACCATACATGATACCCTTTCCTTAGTTTTCCCAAGAGGACCCTCAACTGATGCACTTTTTTCATATAAGGGTATATGCATCATGTCTAGCTGATGGCTGCATGCATCTCGATGGCATGTTCGATCCACAGCGTCATACAGCTTCCAATCATTAGCTGCACTAAATTACAGGTGGAGGACTGGCCGCAAAATGGGGCTCACTAAGCCCAGTGTGCCTTGGCTTGTAAAGCCTTATCTGTCGGTTGTGGCCTATCCGGCATCCTGGGACGGCCAGTTAGTCCACTGCCTCTACTTTCAAAGCTTTATGCTTTAAACTCCTTAAGCATGCTGCATCCTTTGTGCTTTATAGGCTTTGAATGTGCAATATAACACATCATTTCCTTGAATTGAGATAAAATGGGGACTTTCCTCACCTACACTTTAAAAACCATAATGTTATTGAAGACAGTGAGGTAGCTCTTGCATTCCCCTGCTCCACTCTTGATTCCTTGGCAGTTATTTCTTCTATGTAGTTGTACGAAACAGGAACTGTTATCAACCTGTGGCTAGACAGGTGGTTTATTTTCCTATTTGTTTGTCTTGGTCTTACCAAGACATGTTATTCCATGCTCTTATTTTTTCTTGTGCACATAGCCCAGGTGCTACTCCTTTAATCTTCCTCATCTCTCATCAGTAAAAAGAGAAATTGCTACATATTGATGTCTCCTTGGCGTGATATGAGACATAATCTTCTTCCCGTCCAGCCATGTGATATTACTTTTCCTCTATAATGAATTGTGCATGGTGACTTCAAGAAGAGAGTAGGCATGAATTGTGTTCTCCCATCACATACACAAGTGAGGGTAAGTAATAAAGGGGCTTCTTTTGAGGTTGGCAGAGATGGAGTCCTGTAGTAAATCAACATGGGTCCTTCTCCAACAAACATGCGGCTTACCCATCTCATTTAGATGTGGGAAAACTGCTAGGTTTATGTTGACAGAGTCTCTACTAGTTCCACCGTCAGATACTTATGACCTGATGGTCCCTCCTGCAAGGGCAGCCAGATCACTGCTCTGATAGACAGCGCTATTTTTGGCACACATTTTTAGGTCGAGCTAGACAGTGCATGGGCTGTCTCTTTGAGAGCTGCTGTAATCAGTCTGTGTGCATCAAGTCCATCCCCTTTTTTGCCATTGCTTTTCATTTGTCTATTTCAGTGTCCTTCAAAAATCCCTGCTTGCTAGTGGTTAGTCCTGCCTCTTTGTCCCTCCTTTCTCTCTTCTGTTCATCCCACGGATTACTGTCTCATTTGGCTATGGTTCTTTATCTGTTCTCTGGGGTACTATTGTTTCTTGGTTTCCTGCTCTGTTACCGTTTGTCTATGTTCAGCTTTAGTGCCTTAGCTTCATACATTTAAATAGACCATTCTTACACCTAACCCTTTTAACACCACAGTTGTGGTACTGTTGCCTCCCTGCCATGCCTCCAGCTGGATTATTTGTTAATAATTGTCCAAACTTTATCAGGGCTGTGGCCATTTTACTAGCTCTGAGCTGGTTTCACTTTCACTGTTGTGTATTTTGTCTGAACTCTCTCCCCTCCTAATCAGTCAGCAGGCTCCTGCCTGGCCTGCCTCACAGCAGAGCCAGGAGAAAGAGAGGGAGGGTTGTGCTGCAGCCTGCCTTAGAGCAGGGGACTCAACTGTCTGTGCCTGTCCTGCTCCTCACAGTTCATCCCTCCTTCTCTGCAGGTAGGAGCTCTTTCTATCAGCACTGTGCCCTTTCAGAGCACCGTGCTGGTTTGCTTTTAGTCTCCTGTCTTTTCCCACCCTGCTCCTCCACCCCACTCTCTCTGCTCTCTCTCCCCTAGGGTGACCAACCATTCATACATTTCACGGACCATCCCTCATCACACCTTTGTCCGTAATTCTGGGGTTTGCAGGAATTTGGGATGCCCTCTGTGTGAAGCCTCAGGAGTTTTACAGCAGTCACTGTTGGGGGCCAGCTCACATTTCTTTTGAACTGAAGAGCCTTCAGCACTGTCAGCAGCTCCACCCGGACCTCACAGACTGTTAATTAGCCCCATTGTCATTCTGTCTGTGCCTGAGTCTCTAGCATAGGATGACAATGGGACATGCTGCAGTTACAGCATGTGGTGTGTCTGTGCCTGCATCGGCCTAGGGCACTGCATTCTGCGTTTGAAAATAACACATTACTACTACAGTCTTGCTTGTGCTTTGCTCATTGCTAATGGGATTGAAATATCGAGAATTGACCGTATAATCTTATTTTACATGAAAATATTTTTCATGATCTTTGAGGCTGCTGCTGACTGTGGGATGAGCCACTTTGTTTGTGTCAGTTCTCTGCACCATACACTGGAATGCACATTTTTAGGAAGAGCATCAAGATTTATTCATGGTGAAGTGCAAAGTGCATTGACCCATGCGCAATAGAAAGAAAAGACAAACTAATGTTTTAACAGGGCATTTTTTTCAGAAGAAAATGTGGTAAAACAGGTGTTTAGCACTGCAGCATTTTGATCAGTTGCTTTGGCTGAAACTTGCTTGTTTGTCTGTATAGTGACAGCAACCGTTTTCGAATCCCCAAATTGGAGAGTACATTTGCATCAAGGGAAAATGCCAAACTGCTGTAGCTTTTGATACAGTCTGCTCATTGTCTTTGATTACAAAACTGAGGGAACTTTGCCTCTCTCGGACAGGAACACATCACAGCTTGATCAAGGTTTTTACTTGCAGAATATGCTTCATTTCTGGCAGGTGTGTTTGACCCTGCATGTCCCTTTTCTCTGTTTGGTCTCGCGGGCGTGTCATTCCCTGCAGAAGCTCTTTTTATTCCCATACAGCTCTGCCCATGTGCTTATATCCTGAAATCCAAAAGCTCTTTATTTTTCAGCACTAGCACATGTACAGTTGTGCCTGAGCTCCACAGTCCTGTCCTTCAGCAACCACGCTGCTTCAGTACTTGCACTCCCGGGGCTCTTTACCTGCTGGCACCCCTCAAGCCTCTCCTGCAGCCCCCTTTTCTATTCTAGCACTGACATCCAAACAGCTCTGCCTATGCACCTCAATCTTTGTTCTGCAGCAGTTGTTTTAAGTTCTATTAGAAGACTCACACATCTCTGACGGTGCACCCCAAATCCTCTCTAGTAGCAGCTGACACCCACACATTTCTTCTAAAGCCCTTGCTGCTCCGGTACTGGAGTTTGCATTACTTTATTTCTTTTTGAGTAGGTACACTCTCTATTCCAATATTAGCCACAAACAGCCTTGTGTACCCCAACAGTCCTCCAGTCGCCTTTCTGGCCCAGAACTGGTGCCCACATAGCTCCTCATCTGCACATTCCTGCCCTGAAGCTGTCCTCTTAGCATTCTAGTACTAGCTGCAGATGCATCTCTGTCCCTTCCTGCTGCAACAGTGAGTGGATCCACAGGGACACTGCAGAGCCGATGCCCCTCACTGCTGCTCCGCAGCAACTATTACTCCTGCAGTACTGGAGCCCACACAGCATCCTGTCCTGCAGAAGTCATATCAGCTCATTTATTTATTTATTTATTTATTTATCATTGCAATTTGTAAAGCGCAACGTATGCCCGTGGGCATCTTGGCGCTGTGATTTCAATTTGAGTCTCTAAGGAAGTGGCAGCCTATCATTAAATGGGAGAGAGCGGACTCGTTACTGGTTGAACAACCACGTCTTCAACAATTTCCTGAATTGGAGAAGGGATTGACTTGATCTGATCGTTAATGGAAGAGAGTTCCAGAGTCTGGCTGCTGTCACCGTAAAGCGTCTGTCTCCCCAGGTGACCGTCCTTGTGCGCGGTACCGCTAGTTGATGCAGCGTCATAGATCTTAATTGTCTGGTCGGACGGTAAGTGGAAAGCTGCTCTTTGAGGAACTTCGGCCTTTGTTTGTGAATAGCTTTGATAGTCAAGCAAAGTGTTTTAAATTTATTCCGATTTTTAATTGTTAACCAATGGTAGCTTCTGATTATTTGGCTGATCGGTTTAAATTTAGGGGTCCTAGAGAGTAATCTTGCTGCCGCGTTCTGAATCATTTGTAATTTGGAGATTACCCGGGCTTGGGCATTGGCAAATAGGCCATTGCAGTAATCTAATGAGGAGAGCACAAGTGTACTCACTACAGTTTTTCCAGCGCTTTCTGAAAGGAAAGGGATTATCTTTTTTATGAGCCTAAGTTTATGAAATGCGTTGGACACTGTTTGATTTGCATGTGCAACAAAATTAAGCTTCTCATCGAAGACAATTCCCAAATTTCTGACCCTTGGGACTGGCATTGGTAAGGCTCCCAAAGATGGAGGCCACCAGACTGATGACCATAACGGGAAATCTTCCCGAAGATGACCACCTCCGTCTTCTCGGAGTTCAACCTGAGGCAGTTGGCATTCATCCAATCTTCAATCGCTAACATACCTTCTTGGAAGCGTGCCGCTACCTCTTCTCCATCGTTGTTAATAGCGAGAACAAGCTGAGTATCATCAGTATAGGAGGTAAGGCTCATCTGGTGGGTTTTAATAACTCTTGCTAAGTATGACACATAGATGTTAAAAAGTGTCGGACTGATGAGCCTTGGGGAACTCCACAGGGTAGAGCCAGTTCCGCCTCCTGCAGTACCGGAGCCCACACAGCATCCTGTCGTGCAGAAGTCATATCAGCTCAATTACTGGCACTCACACATCTGTACCTATACACCTCAATCCTGCCATGCAGTAGCGCTTAGTGCAGAGGCAGCCCCCGAGGGGGCCTTGCGGGCATGCGCCATAACCAACGCTGAGCCCCCGGACCAAACCAGTTCACGGCACCAAGCCAGCCCAAAGCACGAAAACTCTTGCAGCTTCCCCCCGCGGTGACCCCCACAGAGGCGCTGGCACCACCCCCAGCCAATGGGGCCCGAGCGCCATACAAACCCCCCAATGGGGAAAGCCCACGGCAAGGCAGGAAGGCACCAGGGGTGGGATATAAGCACTGCTCCCCCAGGTAAACTCCTATCTGTTGGAGCGGGGGGAGCAGCAGTGGTGAGAACTTTTTACCCCACCCACCCACACCTAAGGAACGGCTATGTCGCAGAGCTGAGGAACATGCAAGGCGTTTTCGAGGAAATACGGGGATAATGGTTGGTACGGAGGCACAACGGAGAGTGGTGTGCCAGAAGAGGACCACTCACCTTGTGATGCCTTACGGCTGAGTGAGTTGGTACCACAAGGGGGTAGCAAACAGAGAAGGCGCTAGCTGCCCAGCAGAGCACAACAAGAGTCGGACAAGGTAGCGAGTTGTGGCCTAACTCCGAACAGAAGCTACACCCCCAGCGCAAAGAGAGAGAAAACCCAACCAAACGAAGCAACGACCCCGTGGGGGCTAAGAAAGAGACAATGCAAGCTGCAAATAACATATACAAACGAACTGTCAGGCTAACCTACCTTTGGGCAATCTACATGTGTTTATGATGAGGATACAAATAAGGCATGATGCCAATAATGATTTATGGCATAATACGCAAAGGCATGTGATATATACGTGTATTCCTAATAAAACTGCGGCCAACAAATGACCACCACAAGACAAGAGTGTACGTTGGCTTATTTATGATAAGGAATACAATGTTGGGAAACTAGGGAGTGGACATAGTGCAGGGGTTCTATGACAGTACCAGAGCTCATGGGGCTCTACTGACGTGCCTCAGTCTTTACCTGAAACAACTCTTTCTTCTCCAGTACTGGCACCAACACAGCTCTCTCCCCGTGTACTTCTATACTATCATGCATCAAAAAATTCTACAGCAGTAGAGGCATCCGTACAACTCTTCCTATGCACCGCATGCCAGTCAGACAGAAGCCATTGCTAGGTCAGTACCCGGAGCCCAGCAGTTAGCTTCTGCTGATGCTTAACATTAATTTCCTGCTGGAGCCCTTTCTATTCCTGTAGTGGTATTCAAATATCTGTGATTATCTACCCTAGTCCTGTCATACTGCAACCCTTTCTGTTCCAGTACCGGCACCCTCATAACTCTGTCTTTTCATCCCAACATCATCCTGCAGCAGCCCAGGCTGTTCCTGTACATAGACCTGCTTGTCTCCTTTTGTTTTTCTATGCTGTCTCTTGCAGCTGCCTCTGCTGTCCCAGTACTGGCACGCAGCTCTGCCGATTCACCTCAATATTCCCATGCACGCAGTCCTTTCTATTCCAATTCGGACAACTGCAAAGAACTGTGGGTGCACCTATATTCTTTCACGCAACATCCCTTTCTATTCCAGTACTGAGGCACATTGCTCTGCCTCTGTAAATGCACCTCAAGCCTATCATGCAGAAACCTTTACTTTTCTAGTACTGGTATCCTTAACAGCTCTGCTTATGCAAATCAATCCTGTCTGCAGCTGCTGTTTCTGGTTCTGTTCTGACACCCACGCATCTCTGCTGATGCATCCACTGTCCTTTCCCATAGCAGCTCTTTTGATTCCAGTACTTTTTATTGTTATTATTATTATTTAAACTTATAGTGCGCTGCAGCTACCCAACAAGGGTTTCCCGGCGCAGTTTTACAGAGTTGCGCAAAGAGAGTCAAGCAAAGGTGGGTATCTAGATGTTAAATAGCCATGTTTTTAAAGCTTTACGGAATTTGATGTAGTCTGTCTCGTTTCGTAATGAAAAAGGCAAAGAATTCCACAGTGAGGGCCCTAAGTAAGAAAAAGATCTTCCGCCCATCCGAGAAAATCTTCCTCCTATGGATCATTGGTCCTTGGATGGTAATCTGGTCAATTTTGGAGTTCAAAGCGGAAGATGCTTTTGGAATTTTAAAGCAATTAAGGGTATCAAGAGCCTTCTAGATAGTGCAGTGAATGACTTGACCAATTGGAAGGGTTCCAAATTAATTTGCTTCGCTAACTTCTTGAATAAGGTGTTATTGGTCGCAAAAAAAACACCAAAAAAAGAACAAACTAAAAAACTTCCTATCTCTCAGAAGTTGCTAAATTTAGAAATAAATAAACTTGTAAGAGAACAATATCTGAGTCACTGCCCTTTAAGACATCATAGATTGGCTCTATTAAAAAGAAGGAGGAAAAGGCTGAAAATTAAGCTAAAAAAGGAAAGCGAGGATTCGGTATGGATTAAACTGCGGGAGGCTGTCTTTAGCGCCCAACCTAGACTATTCTGGTCACTCATTGGGGAAGGTTGCGGTCTTAGATCCAGATCCTTACCAGTTCCGATTGAAGAACAAAAATGGGTTGAATACATTTTGAACTTGTATGCCGGAAATGGAATAGTAGTTGTTCACAATAGAACAAAAGAGAACAATTCCGGCCTTGTTCCACCCTCTGAAAGAATTATTGAATTAGCCATCAAGGGTATGCGTTCGTCGGGAGCAATGGGCCCGGACGAGCTTCCCATTTCTGTATTAAAACAGAATAGTGTCATCTGGAGTAAGATTCTTTTCCCGGTGTTTAAATGTTGTTTTTTGCATAACATTATTCCTCCCTCCTGGAAGGGCAGCATACTGGTCCCACTGTATAAGAAGGGAGACAGAAATGCTCCCCAAAATTACCGACAAATTGCCCTCCTCGATGCTATTGGCAAAGTTTTTGCTAAATGCCTTTTGCAATTAATTAATGATTGGGTAGTGGAGAATAATGTATTGCCTTTTGAGCAGACGGGGTTTCGACACAAGCATGGCACCATGGATAATTTGACCGCTTTACAAGTCTTATCGGAGAAATATATCAAGCTCCGGGGAGGGAGAATATATGCAGCATTCATAGATTTCTCCACAGCCTTTGACAAGGTAGATCGTCCTTTGCTGTGGAGAAAACTATCGGATCTGGGTATGCCAACTGAGCTCTTAGACTTGGTCCGGGAGCTTCACTCCGATACATGGTGCAGAGTGCTTCTGGGAGGGGAAAGAAGCCTCTCTCAAGCTACCCCGTCTGCCAATGGGTTAAAACAGGGTTGCCTGTTGGCACCATTATTGTTTTCCTTATACCTATCAGATCTTCCGCAAACTTTATCGTCAAGTGTTGGTATTGCCCCAGTTTTGGGGGGCACACCGATAGTATGTCTGTTATATGCAGATGATATACTAATTTTGGACTTGACCCCCACTGAATTGAATAATCGGCTGCAAGCTCTCCATGGATTTGCAGAAACACACCATCTAAGGATAAATGTATCCAAGAGTAAAGTCATGTGCATTGTAGGAGGGAAAAAGCCAAAATATGGAAGTTTTTTCTGGAATATAGGGGGCCTTGGACTGGAAGTTGTTCAATCCTATATTTTTTTGGGGAAAAAAATTTCTAGCACACTAAGTGATAAGGCCCACATAGCTAATAATATTCGGAAGGCAATGGCTCATGGGAGGGGACTGAACACCCTCTATAGATCTACTGGTCAGAGACATTTTGCTTATCTACTGGAGGTTTTTAGAGCTAAAGTCCCGGCCTCCTTACTATATGGCATAGAATTACTCGAAGTGGGGAAATGGGGTTTTCTGAACACCACAGAAGGAAAAATTCTACAGAAATTGTGTATGGTTAATACCGCTTGTAATATAGCGGCTTTTAGGCAGGAATTTGGTATACGAAGTGCTTGGGTCCAGGGCCTTGCTGGGGTAGTACGGTGGGTTTCCAGCTTGGCAAACGGTGAACCTGGCACCTTAAGATATTTGATCCAAAAAGAACTTCTCGGAACCCTAAAAGAGCACTCCTCAATTGTTAAGAATTTTAGACTAGCAGTTAAACTTTTGAAATTAGATGAATTGACAGTTTTTTCTTTATCTGCTTATCAGTTAAAACTGACTCTAAAATTGGCCTCATGGAACCTAAGCTTTGAAATAGATAAGGAGGCCCTCACTGCAAAAAGAGGTCCCCTACCAGTCATTAATTCCTATCAAATTAGGATTTCGCAACCTTATGCTTCCTGGAATCTTCCCCATGGGGTACGTCGTTTTTTGTTTCTCCTGAGGCAGGACCTACTCCCTTTAAATATCTTATTGTCAAAATGGTATGGCTCATCAGCGATGTGCAATTTTTGTAACAAATTTAAACAGGATGTTAAACATGTGCTATTTGTATGTCTGGCCTTAAAACAACACCGTCTCAAATGGTTGAGACCTACTTGCCTAAGACTAAATATCTTTTCTGCTTTCTTAGATGCTATCTGTAATCCGCCAAATGAGAGGTTTTGTTGTACAATTTTTAATTTTTTAAAAAGTTTTTTGGATATATATTAGATCTGTTCTTTGTAAGTTGTTGAAAATGGTACAAATATCATTGTTTTATGATTTTATGTGGACCTCTGTTATGAATTCCAAAACATAAATTAAAATAAACTACATCCGAGAAAGCTTGATTTTAGGAATGACAAACTTCTTTAGCGTGGAGGAGCGGAGAAGACGAGAGGGTAAATAAGGGCAGACAAGAGATTGAAGACACTTCAGAGCCCTTCCAGCCTTAATTTTATGCATGAAGCAGAGTGTTTTAAATTTGACTCAGTTATCAACCTTGAGCCAATGAAGATCCCGAAGATGTTGGGAGGTGGAAGAGGTCCTGGGGGTCTTACATAGCAATCTAGCTGCTGAATTTTGTATCACCTGCAGTTTACGTGTAGTGGCTTTATTTGAACCCAGATAGAGCACATTGTCATAGTCAATCCTTGAAGTAATCAAGGCATTGATTATGGTTTTCTTAGTGGGGTCAGGTAACATCCAGCAGATCTTTTTTAGCCATTTAAGAAAGGCAAAACACGTAGCAGAGGTTTTTACTGCTTGCAGGTGCATTTTGAGGCACTTGTCGATTATAATACCCAAATTGCGTGCCTGACTAACTGGGGAGGGAAAAGCACCCATTTCGGGAGGCCAATGTTGTGGGCCCCACAAATTTTTATTTTTTCCGAAAATAATTACTTCGGTTTTTTCTCCATTTAACTTGAGAAAGTTTTCTTGCATCCATGATGCTATTTTAGTTAAACCTACTTTAAGTGGGGAGGAAGCATTTGTGTTCTTGGAAGAAAGTGAGAAAATAAGCTGGGAATCGTCAGCATAGGAATACATCACCAGCCCGGAATTTTCTACCACTTTGGCTAAAGGACTCATGTAAAGATTAAACAATAAAGGACATAGGGCCCGATGTAGGTAAAAGTCATTTACCGATTTTTAAATACCGATTTTTACCGAATCGGTATTCAGAAATCGGAAAATGAGATGTAGAGAAAAAAATTCGGTAAAATACCGAATCGGTAAAAATCGGTAGCGTGTTTCGATACTTACCGATTCTGTAATTACCGAATCGATAAATACCGAATCGGTAATGACAATACAAGCCTATGGGCCAAAAGGGCCATAGGAATGCATTGGAAAAACCGATTCCGCAATTACCGATTCTGCAATTACCGATTCGGCAATTACCGATTCGGTAAATACCGAATCGGTAAACACCGATTCAGCCAGCAAGTAAAAGTGAAACCAATTCAAACAGCCAATGAGGTGGAACCACCCTCCCCCACCCTACCAGGGAGTGGCTACCCAGGCAGGTGCAACTCATCAGAACTTTCTGGAGAGGCAGCCACAGCTGAGCAGTGAGAGGGAGAAGCAGAGAGAGTTGGAGCTGATTTTGCAGACAGTGAAAATGGCAAGCAGCTCAGAGAGGCAGAAGGCTGATAGGAAGTGCAAAGTGAAGTTTAGCAGCATGGAGCTGCAAGTACTGGTGGAGGAGGTGGCGAGGGTCCACAGGCAGCTCTATGGGAGGCTGTCCCTCACAGTCCCAGAGTCTACCAAGAGGAAACTGTGGAGTGCCATAAGTGAGAGGGTCAATGCAGTTGGTGTGACCCCCAGGAGCCTGGAGGACCTCAAGAAGAGGTTTTATGACATCCGGAGCCTCACCAAGAGGAAATTATCAGAGCTCCACAAGCAGGCAGATCTGACTGGTGGAGGCAGGACCCCCGCGCCCCCCCTGACTGACCTGGAGGAACTGGTGGCCACGACCATCGAGACGGAGAGTGTGGTGGGAGTAGGGGACATGGACAGCTCAGCCAGAGCTACAGCAAAAGGTAAGAAGCATGCGCAGCATGACACACCCAACCAGACACCTCCCCTATCCCCTATAGCCTCAATGTACAGTCAAACCCCAGTCCAGTACTGCTAGCACCATACATGAGCAATGCATAATGTGAAATGTAGTCAGCTAATGTAGGAACTTTTGTCAGTGCACATTAATCTGCAAGGCACTTGAAAAAAGAATCAGAGTAATGAAAGTGACATGTGCAATGCTTTTATTTTAGTGACTGTAAGACATTTGCACTCAGTTCACAAATGCTTCTTTATACCTAGGGGCAACATCAGGCAGTGCAGGCAGTGGAGCATCAGCTGCACAAGCGACAGCTCCAGCGACGGCGCAGAGTGTGGTGGCAGGGCCAAGCACCATGGATGCCTCGCAGGAGGAGGAGGACAGCAGTGCCATGTTCAATGAGGACGACCCTGTACATGCCCTCGTTTTTCCCCACTCCCCCCAACTATCACAATCCCCCCCATTGGTGTTCTCAGCTGAGAACTCCCCCTCACGGTCCCAGCCAGCACCTGCCACATCACCAGCCAGGAGGAGTATTGTGGCCCCATTGACAATCATGGAGGGAGCTGCGGGTCAGGCACCAGCACCCACACCAGCGACACCTGTAGCACAGCAGCCCACCCAGCAGGCCAGCACCAATCGCCGACCACGCACTCCCAGCAGTGCATGTCCATCAAGAGAGGGCACAGTGTTCCAAGGCCTTGAGGGGAGCATTGTGCGAATCCAGCGCCTGCAGGCAAAATCCATCCTGGCATGCCACCGTCAATTGCGTGCACACAACCTGCAGATGGTAGAAATGGCAAAGGGCTTTGGTGAGTTGGTGGCAAGCAACAAGGAGGTGGCATAAACAAACAGAGACATTGCCACAGGAATGGGACGCATGACAACCGCCATCACACAGCTTTGTGCCAAGATGGAACATAATGAGCACACAAGGCGCAGGGATGCCCGAGTACAAAACAGGGCAATTAACCGGCTTGCCGCCGCAACGTCCCAGCTATGTCGCCGAGGGGTAAATTTGGAAGAGAGCCTGACACAACACACTGCGGAGGTGACCAGGGCATGGCCAAGATCACCAGTGCCATGGAGGCCCTCATCATTTCCAATACAGTGGTCAATCCTGCCCTGGACGTGGCCGAGGCTGGGGACAGCAGCAGCCGCAGCAGCCCGGCTAGCGCTGTGTCAGAGCCGCGCAGGAGCAGCAGGCGCTCCGCAGAGGCCGCAGGCCATGCTGAAGGGGGTGATCAGCATCCCAGTGGCACTGTGAAGCGCCTCAGAAAATGACTCTGCCAGTGTGGGTGAGGCAACCCGGGGCATTTCCAGTCCCCACATACAATTTCCTATTTTCACTTGTTGCACATCAGTGCTTGAACGTTCTTCCTACATTAAAAAAAAAAAATCACATCCATAACCTGTGTGTTCATCTGTACTCACTCAGAAATAGTTGTCTGTTATTTCCTCCCGTCTGTATCTGCCATCACTTGGTGTTGACACTCCAGCAGGTTGGGTTTGTGGCACAGCAATGTCGTCATCATGGTCCTCATAGTCTGATAACTCTATCTCAGTGCCCTTCTTGACCGCAAGGTTGTGCAACATTGCACAGACAGCAATCATCTTGCAGCAGGTGATGGGGGTATACTGCCTTGCACCTCCACTCTTGTGCAAGCATCTGAACCTGCTTTTCCAGATGCCAAAGGTCCGTTCTACAACATTCCTTGTGCTTTTGTGGGCCCGGTTATACCTCCTTTGGCTGGGTGTTGAGGGGTTGAGGTAGGGGGTGAGTATGAATGAGCAGAGAGCATATGCACTGTCGCCTAGAAGAAAAAGGGGTAACGTTACTCACATGCATACATGTACTTCACACTGCTATTTTTGTTATGGGGTCTGGCAATGTGTCTCACCTAGGAGGTATCCTTCACCAAATTCCCCTGCCGTCAGCCGTGCATGGATGCCGCTGCTTTGGAAGACGTAGGAGTCGTGGGTACTCCCTGGGAATTTTGCAACCAGGTCTGTGATGACGCACTTAGCATTACAAATCACCTGCACATTAATGGTGTGCGTTGACTTCCGGTTACGGTATATGTATTCTGTGTCAGCAGGGGGGCAATTCGGAATGTGCGTGCCATCAATGCAGCCAATGATGTGGGGGAATCTTGCCATCTGGTAAAAGTCTGCTTTAGTTTGTACCAGTTCCGCATGGGTTGCAGGGAAGGAAATGTATTGGTCCATCCTGTGTATCATGGCGTCAAGGAATCTGTGGAAAAACCTTGACAGGCTGCTCTGGATCACCCCTCCTGCCACAGCAACTACACTTTGATAG
Source organism: Lissotriton helveticus (assembly GCF_964261635.1). NCBI lineage: Eukaryota > Metazoa > Chordata > Amphibia > Caudata > Salamandridae > Lissotriton > Lissotriton helveticus. Next base: position 1,870,557,082 of record NC_136067.1, read on the forward strand.
CTGCCAGACACAAGCAGGTGTAGGCTGCATAGCACCTGCACTTGTGTTGGGATTGCGTGTGCCCTTGGGGTGGGGTGGGCCAACAGTGGTTGGAGGTCCCTGATGAGGTCAGTGATGGTGTCTGGGGCCAACCTGTATCTCTGTAGGATCTCTGCTTCTGTGAGCATGCACAGGGTCACGCTCTGCCTGTAGACCTGCTCCTGTCTCAGCCATTCCCTCTCTCCTTCCTCCTGTAGCCGTAGCCGTCTTGCAATGACATAAAATGCCGCCATGGTGCAAGAAGAATTGCATTTTGGGTCCGTTTTTATAGGTTGCACCTGGTTACCACCTGATTCCAATCCATGGTAAATACAGACTCTTAAATACCGATTTTTAGGCAAAATCGGTATTTCTGAGCCTACCTACATCTCACTCTTCAATTTTCACACTTCTTATTTACAGAATCGGCATTTTACCGAATCGGTAGAATTACCGATTCGGTATATTTACCGATGTCATGTTAGCGATTCGGTAAAATTACCGATTCTGTGTTTTTTCCGATTCGGTATTTTACCGAATCGCTAACATACAGAATCGGTAAATATACCGATTCTGTATGTTAGCGATTCGGTATAATTACCGAATCTGTGTTTTTTTCCGATTCGGTATTTTATCGATTCGGTTTAATTACCGAATCGGTAATTTACCGAATATGACGGATTTCGGACTCCTACATCCCGATGGTTCGATTCCGCTCGGTAACGGCCGAAAATCGGTATTTTCGGCCGTTACCGACCGACCTACATCGGGCCCTAAGTATAGAGCCCTGTGGCACACCATGAGCAAAAACATGCGTGTCTGAGCAGGCTGTCCGAGAGAAAACTTGGAACGTGCGCGGTCAGAAAGGAGATGAGCCAATTGAGTGCTGAATTGCGGATGCCCAGGGAATAGAGAGTGTTTATTAATACAGTGTGAGATACCGTATCGAAAGCGGCGCTTAAATCCAATAGGATAAGCGCCACTGTCTCTCCCTTATCCAATTGGCAACATATATTTTCTGTAACTCCTAACAAAGTAGTTTCTATCGAAAAACCGCTCTAAAGCCTGATTGATAGGTAGCAGTAAATTTTGAGTAGTTACAAATTCAGCTAAATATTGATGCACATGTTTTTCACCCACAAATACTACTCGTATTGTCGTATTGTAAATATACTCGTATTGTGGGTGCAAGTACTAATCGTACTTGCGCCCACACATTTGTTTCTATGCTTCTCAGTTCACTGGCCAGTTCAATACCAGTACTGCCTCCCACACAGTTGTGCTTATGTACTTAAACCATACCCTGCAGCAGCCCGAGCTATCCCATTACTGGGACACACATGGATCTGCCTCAGCTGTTCAGCAGCAGGTCTTTCTCTTCCAGTACGGGAACCCTCACATATCTCCTGAGGCACCTCATTTTTTTCTGCAGCAGTCCATGCTCTTTCAGTATATGAGCCGCTATGTCTCTTTCTCTGCTGACTGATCGCAATATTGTCTTTTAGCCTCCCTTCAAATTCCAGTTCTGGGGTCGTCTTGGCTGTGCTTCTACTGGTGCATCTTATTCCTCACCCTCTGAAGCTTATTCTATTCCAGTACTGTCACACACAGCTGTGACCTAGTACAGCAACTCAGCCCTGGAATAGCCTTGTGCTACAGAAATTGTAGTATATTGCTCGGCTGCTCTTCAAGTATGCCCTGCAGCAGCTCTAACTATTCTAGTACTGGTGCCCACATGGGTGTGTGTCTGCAGATGCACCCCAATCCTGTCCTGCTATCTCACTCATGGTGTCAGTACCTGGAACCAAATGGCTATTTGGATTCTTCTCCTTTCCCTCTGCAGTAGCACATTGTATTCCAGTACTGGCACACATCACAGACTATACACCTCGATCATGTCATGAAGCAGTTCTTTCAACTCCAGTCCTGTCAACAGCACAGCTCTTCCAATAAACATATAACCTGTCCTGCAGCAGCCTTACTGTTGCAGTACTTGAGCCAACAGAGCAATACCTCTACTGATGCACCCCAACCTATACTGGAGCAGCCCTTAATGCTCCTGTACCAGAGCTGACAGGACAGTACCTCTACTGATGCACCCCATCCTGTCCTGCGGCAGCCCTTACTGTTCCAGTACTGGAGCCGACAGGGCGAGGCAAATATATGACTTTAAAATGCAAACAATTACATTGTATACCTTTACAATGCAGTTTTCACATCACAGCTACCTTTACAATGCATGATTTTACAACGCCTGCCATTGCAACGCATTTTTAGACACTACCTTTACAACGCATTCCATTACAATGCATACCATTACAACACATACCATTACAATGCATAATACTTTTAGGGTAACAGTAGGGTAAGTGTTGGATAGTGTAGGGGTAAAATTACTATTCCCACTCCAGTGAGTGCAACAGTAGGGTAAGTGTTGGATAGTGAAGGGGTAAACATTGCTATTCCTATGTACCCCCAAACCCATACCACCCTACAACTAAAAAAACTCCATTACTTACCTTATAATGTGTTGTAATGCCATGCGTTGTAACGGTATGCATTGTAATGGCATGCATTGTAGTGACATGCATTGTAATGCCTGCATTGTAATGTAAATGCAGCCGCGTTGTAATGGCTGAGTTGTAAGGGTAGTGCATTGTAATGACTGCGTTGTAATGGTTGTTTCAAAGCAGTACCTCTGCTGATGCACCCCATCCTGTCCTGCAGCCGTCCATACTGTTCCAGTACTGGAGCCCACTGGGCAGTACCTCTACTGGTGCACCCCATCCTGCAGCAGCCTGTACTGTTCCAGTACTGGAGCCAGAAGGGCAGTACCTCTACTAGTGCACCCATCCTGTCCTGCAGCAGCCCCTAGTGGTCCAGTATTTGAGCTGACAGGGCGAAACATCTACTGATGCACCCCATCCTATCCTGAAGTAGCCCTTACTGTTCCAGTACTGGAGCCCCCATGGCAGAACCTCTGCTGGTGCACCCAATCCTGTCCTACAGCGGCCATTTCTATTCCAGTATCGCCTCCAGAAAGCTCTGCATATATACCTCAATCCTGACCTTCAGCAGCTCTTACTATTCGAGTACTGAAACCAACAGGACATTACCTCTACTGATGAACCATTATCCTGTCCTGCAGATGCCATTTTTAGGAGGTAATGAGAAAGTGGGATATTGATTCAGACAGCGTATATTTAATGATTTGCTGGTGGCCTTTTCTTAAGAGTACTTATCGCATACCATCATTATCATGATACTATTTATGTAGCACTTACCAGATGTGGGCATGCAATTGAACTCTGCGGAGCAGATTCATGTTTTGGTCTGGCCCAGAGATAGGTTTAGGTGTCTCACCAGCCTTCAGTATTAAAAAGAACTTTAAACAAGTATTTGCAATGCGGTAGGTCTTGCATTACTGAAAGTATGAGCTATTGGCGTTACAACGCCAATAGCTCAAACTTTCGGTAATACGAGTCCAATTGCATTGCAAATGCTTGTTTCTTTTAGGTTTGGAAGCCTTTAAATAGGAACATAATCAATGGCCCACATGTGAACAGAGAAAAAAAGCCATGCAGATTTATCTTTTTTATTTTGTTTTTCCAGAAATCAAACCTAAAGTTTGGGGGTTATTTGGGCCACACAAAAAAATGCAGACTGATGGACATGATGTGGCAGCTGGCCGGCATTACTGTTTTGTTGAAAATGTTCCCTTCAACCCTGCAGGAACACTTTCACCAAAATGATCCCACCATCACATCAGATACCTCTGATTGTAGTGGATGGTCCTTCACCATAGGTGGAGGCCTGGGCCACCAGCATAATTTAAATGAATGGAAACCTGACACCATATGCTGCATAATATGCGTATGTTGGCCTTGAAAAATATTCTCTGCTGAAAGCCAATATTCTTTGCATATTTATGTGATATAGTAATGTGGTATTAAGATCTTAGGATGTACACTGCAGAATATTTGGCATATTTGTCATACAAAACAAAACCATATAATTGTGCAACAATACCTTAATTGTGCATACTCCGAATTTATCCTTATTGTACATGTAGATCTGCATATTTGTGTGAAACCTGTAAAGAGTAAATTATTGTTTTGCTAATCGTCACATGTGTGCCACATGTAATTTCCCTGAGGAAGGCCTTGCTGCCTTTGCCAACCCACAAAGAATGAGTCAGATTATAGTAAAATAAATCAGGCTCTGCTCTGCTCCCAACCACCCACAGGTGGCAACCCCCCACTGTGCATTACAAAAGATGTGTTGGCCATAGGCTCTGGGCTCAGGCCACATCCTACACCCACACCTTAGCAGGTGGCCAACTTCCACTGCATATAGCCCTTGGCCATGCACATCAGAAGTTGGCTGTAGGGTCTGGCCACATCATCCCCACCACAGGCGGTCAGACCTCTACTGCATACAGTCTTCAGCAATGAGCAGCAGTGTGTTGCTCATAAGCTCAACCAACAGCAAGCGGCTAACCCCCCTGTGCATGGCCTATGCCCTGCATAGTGCCAGTTGACCACAGGGTCTGGTGTATCACCAGTATCTTATACTTTTTATCACTTTCTTTTTTTTGCTAGAGCACTACCTATACCGCTATCGATATACCACGAGGGATGCTGTGCTGGGTACTGCTATACCGGGAGCTGACACCGCTGTAACCATGCCCCAAATCTTTTTTTATACATTTTTCTCTAAAAGTAGGATTCTGTTTAGAATCACCCATGACTGTGGAGGTCGGGGTACTTGCTTGCTCCTCTAGTACCTGCCATCCACCCTCTTTTTCCAGCTTGCTGCCTCAGCCCCTTCATCCACCCTCTGTTGGCTGTGTGGTTTGCCAGGCCCTCTTTCCGACCCTCGGTTGTCTGTCTGCTGCAGCTGTGCCGCTCATCACTCCTACCAGCCAGTGGCTGTTTCCTGTTCCAGCCCTTCCTGCTTACAGTCTGTTGTCTGCGTGCCTTCCTAGCCCCTCCCACCAACCCTCCATTTCCACTTTCTTCCCCAGTCCCCCCATCTTTCCTCCTTTGTCCATGTGCTGCACCTGCCTCACCCGCCTACACTTCATTGTCTGTTAGGTGTTGAAACCACTCACGCCTAGCCTCTGTTGCCCATGTGGCTCCACGATTAGTCTGCGGTTTGCTATACAGAAGCTTTGATCTACAGAATCAGATTCCAGCCAGAGCAACGTGACTCATTCCCGTCTCTGCTCCCCTAAAGGATTGAACCGGAGGGTGGATCACGCTCCCTTATATTCCAATAAGGATCCCAAGTGGTACCCCACACCACTTCTACTGGCTGCCCATCCTGTGTCCTGAAGAAGACCTGCGTGACTTAGTTCCAATCATGCACTCTTCTGGGTCGAAAAGTCAACGTGCCCTGACAATCCATATCCTACGTTCTCCATCCAACGCAAAATAACAGAATCCATAGGAGGTTTAGTGGAAATGTATATGTCTAGGGACGGATGTCCTTTGATCTCAACATTTTATATACTGTTTTGTATAGCACTGTACATATTATATTAATTTGAAGCACCTTGTCACTTTTAGATCACTTATTCACTTATAATTTCACCCTGTCGCCTTTTTCAACTATGAATATTTTTCATGAGGGCCATACAATTTTGTAAAAGAAACTATAAAAACAAAAAAAGGTTGCAATATACCTACTTTGATTGACTTTATTCATATGTGTTTCCATTTTATTTCTGTATATTAATTGATGAAATTGTAAAGAAATTCATTTCACCCAATAGAACCAACTGTAATATAATTTCTAGACGCCCAGGTTCAGAGGCATTCTGAGTCACTCCATTATATTTTATGCATGTGCTGCCCTAGCCCCTCCCACCAAACATCTGTTATATATGTGCAACCCTAGCCCCTCTTGTCTACCCTTCATTGTATGTGTGCCATGAAAGGGAATGCCAGCACTCTCCTGGGGAGAAACAGGAGTCTCCCTGGGCATGGGGTCCCTCGGACACTGCTTGCATCAGGCCCTGGAGAATAGGGTCCCTGGGTAACTGCAACAAATGATGGACGGAATGCTGAATGATTCAAACATTCTCCCCCAGTCAAGAGATCTGGGTTAAATCCATTGTTCTTTTGCCCACTACACCACCCCAGTTTGAACCCAGCCATATGCAAATCAGTCTTGACCATGTGCCTCATGGGATAAGTACAGACCGAACTGCCAAGCCAGGTCCTCCCTGGACCGGAAACAAGCATCCTGGGACCAGTTTCAGGGTATGTCACCCTTCATCAGCCAGGCTAGCTTGAATCCAGTGGGGCAGTGAGCAAGTGACCCACGTCTGGGCATACCAATCCCACTTAGGGCGAAAAGTGTAACTGCAACAAAGGATGGACGGAATGCTGAATGATTCATACATTCTTCCCCAGTCAAGAGATCTGGGTTAAATCCATCGTTCTTTTGCCCACTACGCCACCCCAGTTTGAACCTAGCAATATGCAATTCAGTCTAGACCCTGTGCCTCATGGGAAGAGTCCAGACCAAACTGCCAAGCCAGATCCCTGGGGCCAGTGACTGGCTCAAAGAAGGGGGCCGCATGCCGCTTCCCAAAAATGTACCTACCTCTTCAGGAATGGTGTCTTCAGGTCACCTAAGTGGCTGAGGGAGGTCTTTACATGCTCCTCTCTGCCATAAAATACAGCCAGCCAAAGGGAATGGAGTCCCAAGGGCATAAATAAGGCTCAGGGAGAGAGGATGTGTGCCATCTCCCAATTTAAATTACAGCTTCCTAGTTGGGGTTCTTGGAGCCTACAAATGGCTCGGTGAGCAAGCCCACACACTCCTCCCCCTTGTAATGGAAAGTGGTCCTGAGGTATGTAGTCCCTTGGGCCTAAATAAGGCTTGGGGGGGTCTGCACGTCTCCCTCACCGACAAAAACAAACCGCTGACCTTGGGGCCTTGGCCCTCCCCGGGGAGGCTCGAATTTTAAAAAGGGTAGGAGCCCACATTTTTTAAAATGGTGACACAATAAAAGAGAAAAGTTTTTTTTTTGGGCCGGAGCAATGTGATGGCAGCCATTCAGATCATACCTTTTGAATACAATTTGAACCTTAATGTCTCAAAAACTACTGAAGGGATTTACACAAAATCACAAAATGGGCACTTGACTGGACCAAGATCTAGCTTTCTGCAAATTGTGGTGTAATTCTGTTCAACCGTTTTGGCTGTAGCTGTGTCTAATTTTCCTATTCCTATGCAGGCCCCAGGGAACACATCTCACAAGGGTTGTTTTTAATTTTTTTTTAATGGGGGGCAAATGCCCACCCACCTGAGCCTCTGGGGTCCTGGGGTACTATACCACCTGGGGCATTTTTAAAACTTAGAGCGAGGCTCCATGGGCCCTGGAGACCTCTTCACCTGGGGCTTTTAAAATGAAAATTAAATGATGGAAAGCATGGGGCCCCTGTCCCGAGCCTAAAATAATCGATGCAATGACCCCCCCCCCCGGGCACTGGCCACACCAGGGGTCTTTTTTTATGACATGGGATCGACAGCAAAAATTTATGAAAATTTTTCCCCAAGGGCGCGGTCCGGGTATTCTTACCCTGCCACCTATGGCTGTTTTTGCATTTTTTTTTAGGACTCGGAGTTGAGGACTTCCTGGTTGATGTGGTGGTAGTTAATCAGATCCTAGCGGGAGATCTCTTGGGTCAGAAGAGCCTACTAGACATGAAAAAGACAAAATCTTTGGGCATTTTATGCTCAAAACTACTAAACGGTTTTACACCAAATCACAAAACGTACTTTTTCAGGACCAAGTTCTAGCATTCTGCCAAATTTAGTGTAAATCAGTTCAGCGGTTTATGCTGCAGCTGTGTCTAAAGTTCATATGGAAAAATGACTGGGAAATCTTGTTTGGGACCCTCATTTTTCTCAGCCCCCGCTTGGCGGATCCCCCCTAACTACCTATGCGCAAACTAGTCAAATAGTAGTACTTTGTTGTAAAGTTTTGTGGAGATCCATCCAACTGCACCAATGTAATTAGCAACACAAAAAAGGCATTTCCTGTGGAAACACGATCCTAACTGGGTCAAATACATATATTACCCAATTTTTTATATAAACAATTTTCAGATCAATTACGGCTTAAATAAATTCTATATTTATAATACAGCGAAGAATTCGCAGAGACCAAAGAGATCTGATTTGCTGCCATCAATCAACCAGGAAGTGGTGGCAGCCATCGTAAGACTCAGGACTCAGTCCTAAAAAAATGTGGGCAGGGTATGGATACTTTGACCCCCCACCCGAGACCTGGTGATGGGTCACGTGGGGCCAAAAACATTTTTTTTAATATTTTGCCTCAAATTTAATGGCAAATCCGCAGCAAAAATAGAAGAAAAAAAAACTTTGGCTCTGTACTTGTTTCAAACCCCCTCCGAGGCGGTCACACTAATAACAAGCATTTGCAATGCAATAGGTCTCGCATTAGGAAAGTTTGAGCCATTGGTATTGTAAATTACATTTTTTTTATTTATGTGTTGGTTGTGAAAATAGCTATAGTAATAGCTAAAGTAATAGCTTTGTCATTTACAATGCCAATAGTTTTAACTTTCACAAATGTGACACCTATAGCATTTGTAATGCAATATGTGTTGTATTTTCACGAAAATCCAAGAACAGAAGTGAAATATTAACATTTTTTTGTGACATTTATAAGACAGACGTTATTGTTGTTCGAGTACTTTACGCTGGTGTTTGTATTCCTGTAAATCCCCAGTGTTGCAGGGTGCTTAAGAATTTTGTGATCACAGTGGTACTGTATTCCGGGCTGGGGGGAGGGGAGGAGAGAGAGAGAGAGGGAAGGGAGGGGAGGAGAGAGAGAGTGAGAGAGAGATAGAGGGGAGAGAGGGAAGGGAGGGGAGGAGAGAGAGAGAGAGAGAGGGGAGAGAGAGAGAGAGAGAGAGGGGAGGAGAGAGAGAGCGAGAGAGAGAGAGGGGAGAGAGGGAAGGGAGGAGAGAGAGAGAGAGAGAGTCGAGAGAGAGAGAAAAGGTGGGGAAGAGAGAGAGAGAGAGAGAGAGAGGGGAGGAGAGAGAGAGAGAGAGAGAGAGAGAGAGAGAGAGAGAGAGAGAGAGAGAGAGAGAGAGAGAGAGAGAGCTTGGGCTATAGTATGCGGCAGCGTTGGGTATAAAAAATAAAAATAAAAAAAAGAGGCCAAATTATGCGGTATAATGCAGCACATTTTGGGTGCATGGGAGGACTAAACAGGTGCAAGCTGCGGAAAGATAGTGGGAACACGAGTCACTTGGGGGACATTACCTGGCCTGTAGTCACATCACACGGCTGATGTACGCCCATCCAATACCTGGCCTCTCTGATTCTTCCCTATCCATTCCTTACGGAATGGGATAGGGGAGACCTAAAAATGGGTTCGGACAATTTAGCAAAAGACGTATCGAGCCACTCTTCTTTATCCTCAATATGCCCACACCCGCAAAACTCGCACCTGATTGGTGGATGGGTTTATAGGCAAAAAGATCCCTTTTACTGGTTCAGTGACCTCGGAGGAAGAGGCACGGCATTGATACTGGACATTCAGCTTGCAGACAACTAAGCGGTGTGATAGTAATAGCAACTCTTACTTTACGTTAAGATAACCCTGCTGTGAAGTTTCAGGAAAAGGCATAAGCTCCCTTCACACCTCCATATGAGGGCGCCACCTTACCTTCGTCCTCGTCGCTTCTGGGGATTTCCTGGTTTTCTGCCCCGAAACGACAGAAAGGGAACTTTGCTGGTTCGAAGCTAAAAGTGAAGGCCTGTGGAGGAAAAAGGCAGAATGAGGCCCTACTCTGTGCAACATGGTAAGTTCAGTCGCCATGGTTACACAGTTGTACCCGAAGACAGTCTCAGTGCAAACGCAGCCCGATGCCACCCACTCTTGCTTCTGCTGTCCGTCATAATATTTATTAGGTGTATGTTAGACCTGCCTAGTACAAGCAGTAGCACAGCGTGTGGAGGAGTGGCCGCTAGATGGCGATGCAGGTTTGTGCAACTCTTGGCAATATTGTACAGATTATAAAAACACATGTACACTTTGATGTTCCCGGCAACTAGAGGGGGGGGGCAGCATTTGACTCGCTCTATAAAGTACGGGGCTGGCATAAAAAGCCGTGTCCCAGACTGCAGTGCGACAGTCCTGGAAGGGGAACCGATTAATGTCAGGAGAGTGCTCCCTTCCAAAACGCGTAGACTCCAGCTTCTTTACAAGAATCATACACCAACCTCAGGTGACTGAGGTCACGGGCTACACGTTTCTAGACACATACCAGGTGTTAGTTACTTTAATGGGACCAACACCCCTGGAAACAAGTCACATATAAAAAGATGAACTCGGGACTCTAAAAGTGCTTCCAATGGTCAGTCGTCTACCAGGAAGAGGGAAGGGCCGCTGCAAATAGTTTAGTGGCATTTAGGCATATTTACAATCACGTGTAGGCTGTGAACGAGTGGAAGACGGGGTCCGCTTCTTCGCAGCCCCCACCAGTGTGCCCTTCTAAATCATTCCCGCCCCCCCGCACCTCCCTTGAACTCACCTCAGCGCCATAGCCGCCCTCCGTCAGCGCGGCCTCCATGATTGAGATGGGACCTGGAAGTTTGGGAGAAGCAAACGGCGGGGATGAGCGGGGTCTACCACAATGCGTTATTTGTTCAATCACATTTTACATTCCTGTGCCCACTACAGGCGGGTTTTACCTTTTAATGGGGCCGAATTTCTGCAACCTCACCCAACACATCTATTTACCACACCTGCTATAGCCCCGCTCCCCCACGACTTTTATGTACCTTTTGCAACTATTAACCGAGGGGAGATGGGTACATATTAGGCGTATTCGGTCTTTAAAACGTGCATTACTGAGTGCAGAGTACTGTAAGGCCTCACACCCTCAAGAGTTAGAGCCGTCCCAACCCATTCCATGATTTTCGCATCCTTGACCCACAGATTAAAAAGACGGCATAATAAATTGATGCCTAAGTGCGTAAAAAGAATCCATACCTGACTCCGAGGGGTTGTTTCCTATGCTGTGCCTCGGACGGTCTTCCTGCGTCTGCCTTCCAGGGTTTGTCGTATTTTCAGGGTCTGTCTGTTTGCTCCGAGAGCGTCCTTTGGCCCTGGTAGGATTGCGCGGCCCTCTGCTTGCCTGTACCACTCCCCCAGGAAGATGTGTTTAGGTATCAGCTCCTTCTTATAGGGCCGTCTGGTTTGGAATTTCCACCCCAACCCCACAACTACCCATTCACCGCCCCCAGGATCTGAAAATGCAGCACGCCCACCTACCTACAAACAGATTGTAAATAAGTAAAGATGAGTGGTTAGCGTAGGGCAGGCTTCCGGTCGGATACTCCACCCCCTGCTCTCTTTGGACGGGAGGGGCGCACGCGGCTCTGCAGGTGCATAGGTAGAGACGCGCGTGATTTACAAAAACACGCATTGTGCACCCCGAGGTGACTAAAAGATAAATGTGTACATTTCCATGCATAACCTGTTTCTTGTTATAACTGTCCTTTAACCAGTCAAAACGAAACCTAAGAGCCGCGCGCGTGAGCTTCTACCGTAGACAGCTCACGTCGCGCGGCTCTTAGGTTTCGTTTTCCTAAGCGCATGGCAGAGTCGCGCTCGCACACATGCGCGCTCACGAGGTCAAATCCGAGATCCGAGACGGAAAGCGCGTGCACCTCCCCTGTCCCAGCGCGTGCACCTCCCCCATTTACAAATTATACTAAAGTATACACGAGGTCCCTTCGCTACGCTCGACCTAAAAAGGGAGGGGGGCTCGTGGTCCCCTTGCCTGAGTCTTTAAGGGCCCGGTATACCCCACCCCCCTGGGAGCTGGCTCAGTCACTGTGTCCTGGGGAGCCCACCCCGGGCACATAGTGGTTTCCATGCCTGCACCAGCCCGTCTGATGAGAGCATTTTTAAATCTTCTGCCACAACCATTCAAGTCTGCTCCCACCTAGTGGGAGATTTGAACATGTTCCCATCATCTGCGAACATACTTCTGTCCTGTTTCCCTGCCGGCGGCCGTGCGGACAGGGAAACAGAACACATATTTCTCCCACCCAGAGGGAGCAAGCAGAAAACAGCTGCTCTCTCCAGGTCTCAGCCATGCTGACTCCCACAATGTGCAGGGTGAAGGCTGGGGCCACAGGGGCCCTGGGCTCCCCTGTGCCCCCAAATGTGGTGGTTGGTGGGTGCCCCAGGTGGGCATCAGGGGATCCACCTACAATTTAGAAATGCCCCAGAGGACAGGGCCCCCAAGGCCTGTCAATCCCACCCTCCTAACTACGAGAGGCCTTGGGCAGTTTGCAGTACCTGCAGGCTCTGCGGGGTGGGGGTTTGGCTTTACGTATGGTAATAAAATATTACTTTATATTGAAAAAAACTTTAAAATTCACTGAAAACAACAAAGGTTAAAGTAAGGTTATAGTTAGGTGTAAAGTTCAGTAAAAACGTATTGTTGTTAACTCTAAAAGCTACAGGAATTGACCAGTTCTAGTTCTAGTTGCCTCAAGTAATTATAACTCACGCCCTCACCATGCACTGCTAACTTAGATCACTCATGACATCTTCTATGACATCATTGATTATATGGTTGCAACATTTGCAATGAAATTATGGATGAGACAACTATGCATAGCGGGGTGCAGAGAGAATAAAAATAGATTAAAAATTCATTATAAGTGGAAACCTAAGCTACTTTCACAGAAAAGGCATATTTCTGCACTTTTGTCATGAATATCGAGAGGAATTAAAAAAAAATACGACTCCAGTTTACCTCCTTATTTTCACATTTGTAATGTTCTATGCCGAGAGCAGAACCGCAAAAAAATTCATTACATTTCCCACTCAATTTTTTCAAACATCTACTGAGGAAAGCAAGCGTCATACACAAGTTACACAAGATTGGTGCCATCTTTCTGGCTTTGACCAGTAGCATTGTTGGTGCCACCATAGCTGGCCCACTTGCCCAAGTGCATTTTATTTTTGTATTGGTTTGGAACAGGTAACCCCTGCCCCAGTGTTGTACTTGGTAATTGTGAACAGGGCACTAGTACAGAATTATGCTTCCCTGGACCCCTTAATTTTTTTCAGTTTTCAATTGTGAACCTGGGAATGGGGCAGCTGTAATTTGCCACAGTACTCCTTATTTTGCAGACCTTCATGGAACCCGCCATGAGAGAGTTACCACGGTGTGAATTCTTTATGGAGTTTTCTCCCCAATTTTTTTTTTTAACCTCTTCCATGCTGGTGACGGAACCGCTCCGTCACCAGCCTCGGTCGCACTGTGCTGGTGACGGAGCGGTTCTGTCACGGCCCGCTCGGCGCGCATGCGCGGCGCTGATTTCGCACCTGAGCAGTGCATTCTATTGAGTGGGCGGGGCCGTGACTGAACCGCTCCGTCACAAGCACAGCGGGCCTGAGGCTCGTGACGGAACGGTTCAGTCACGAGCATGGGAGCGCCGCGCGGCCCCCACTACCCCCTAGGGCTGCGGCGGAATTGCCGCCGCAGCGAAGGTGTTAAATGACAAGTGAAGCAGACTAAATTTTATTGGGATGCAGTGCTATGCCACATTTGGTGACTAGTGCTACTTAGTGCATTTCGTTCAGATTATAGGGTGATTAGAAGGAAAGTCTCACTGTACAGTGTGCATGTTTGCATTATTTTTATATCCATTAGATGGTCAACATTATTAAAAAAAAAGCAATAGTGTTTCTGGTTGAATTGTATTTGTAAACATGCAACATGCCTACCACTAACAACACGGATACCTGCATCCATAATATTTCCCTATAATTGTGCGACTTTTTCTTCTGTCACTTATATTTATGATATGATCGTCAATGTTATCAATGGTCTGCCATATGCCCTATCTGTACTCAACTGCTCAGAATAAATAAAATCTAATTATTGAAATAATGTGTTGATAAATTATCTCGTTCACCATATTTGGATCATTTTGAATAAAAGGTCACCATCATTTATGTGAATATACTTTATTAAATGGCAAAAACAAACAATGAACCATGCTGCCATTCACATTTAATTATCTGCTGAATATGAATAAAGTCTTGTCATTGAGATATGAAATTTTCATGGTCACCATATTGCCATCGTTCTGAATTTGTGAAAATTGGTAATATGCTCCCTGGGTTGTGGCCATTATAAATATGACTTAAAGGCCAATTGCCAAAATGTATGATTTTAAAATATCACAGGCGCTTGTAGAGGTATTTGATAGAATCGAAACTTTTCTTGACGTAAATGACAAGCATTGGAGATGCTAATAGGTTGGTTTTTGAATGTCTTGTCAAGCCACACCTAAAAATCCATGTACGTTAATCACTGCTTCTTTTCCATTGGCGCTACTGTCAGAAAAAAAGGCATACATTAGTTAGCTATCTAAGACATTTTAATATCATTACAATGGCATGTGTGAAGTGCCCCTGAGAGTTCACAGTAAGACAGCTGGATAAATAAGCACAGTGATCACAGCTATGTGGAAGGCAAGCACTTTTTTCGTGGAAGCACACAATTTCTTCCCAAAACAAAGCATGTACTCCTGGCTCCCTCTCCTGGTGATTCTCAATTAATTATCTACTGACAGCTGTGCTGAGAAGCCAGACCAAAAAAGCCTTTTTCTTAAACTTTGGTTAAGGTTAGGTGTGACCAGTCACACACTGTAGTTGAAGTGAAGTAGTGGCTTCAACACAAACTGGAAAACTAGTTAAATTCCAGTTAAGGTACAGAAACAACCTTAACTTCAGAACTTGCAATAAATTGTGAAAACTTGTGCAATTATTTGTTCATTAGTGTAAATGTTGTTAGTAAGTCAAAGCATGTGATATTGTGGTAAATGGCACAACGTATTTGAAATTCTGTGCACCTGCTGTCCTCTGGCATTGCATTATGATCATATATATGGTCCGTAAATGCCCCTCTGCCTGCTCTCTCCGCAATAAATAAACGCCAGCCTTATAAAAGGTACAGGAAGAATTGTCTTTCTCTGCCACCTCTCTCATTATTGAATACTCTCTCAGCCCTGTCTAAAGCGCTTTGAAACTGCCAAGAGTTGGTTTACTAATAAACCAATATTAGTGAGAAAAGACATTCCCTGGCACAGCAACAACACATACCAGATAGCTAGATCCAACTAAGGACAACCAACATAATAATTTACTAACCTATCAAATGTGTTCTTTTTACTCTCATTGCCAGTTTTAATGGCACCCATAAAGCAATCTGTACCATTTCTATTGGATTTGCAAAGGACCATTGCTCATAACTATATCATAATACCCTCCCTTTTAGCCAACACATAATATATGCATGTTGCATTATAATCACCACCTTTTGATCACACAATAAACATTTCCCAATAAATATTTTAAGAAATAACACAATGTATGCTATTCGGATCACTGACATAATATCGATTACACTAATATAGAATTACACAAATATCGATGATAAAATATCGAATACAAAAATATCGAATTCCTATCTACAAACAGGTAAGTACAAAAATATTGAATCAAAAATATCGTTAAAAAACAGTATAGCTAGTCAAAATATCGATTTTTTTTTTAAATGTCTTAAAAATAATTTTAAATTAATTAAATATTAAAAATAATTAACTAATATACTTAAAATACTTAAATAACCTTCAAATTATTAAATAATTAATTTAAGTTAAAAAAATATATATATTTTTTTCTAAATATACATATATATTAACATATTATTAATAAAAAAATATACAATATTTTTACCATAGGATAGCGGGAGGGTTAAAATTACTATTCCCACTCCAGTGAGTGCAACAATAGGGAAAGCGTTGGATAGCATAGGGGTAAAAATTACTATTCCCACTCCAGTGAGTGCAACAGTAGGGAAAGCGTTGGATAGCGTAGGGATAAAAATTACTATTCCCACTCCAGAGAGTGCAACAGTAGGGAAAGCGTTGGATAGCGTAGGGGCAAAAATTACTATTCACACTCCAGAGAGTGCAACAGTAGGGAAAGTGTTGCATAGCGTAGGGGCGAAAATTACTATTCCCACTCCAGTGAGTGCAACAGTAGGGAAAGCGTTGGATAGCGTAGGGGTAAAAATAACTATTACTACTCCAGTGAGTGCAACAGTAGGGAAAGCGTTGGATAGCTTAGGGGTAAAATGTACTATTCCCACTCCAGAGAGTGCAAAAGTAGGGAAAGCGTTGGATAGCGTAGGGGTAAAAATTACTATTCCCACTCCAGAGAGTGAAACAGTAGGGAAACCGTTGGATAGCGTAGGGGTAAAAATTACTATTCCCACTCCAGTGAGTGCAACAGTAGGGAAAGCGTTGGATAGCATTGGGGTAAAAATTACTATGGCCACTCCAGTGAGTGCAACAGTAGGGAAAGCGTTGGATAGCGTAGGGGTAAAAAATACTATTCCCACTCCAAAGAGTGCAACAGTAGGAAAAGCGTTGGATAGCGTAGGGGTAAAAATTACTATTCCCACTCCAGAGAGTGCAACAGTAGGGAAAGCGTTGGATAGTGGAGGGGTAAAAATTACTATTCCCACTCCAGAGAGTGCAACAGCAAGGAAAGCGTTGGATAGCGTAGGGGTAAAAATTACTATTCTCACTCCAGAGAGTGCAACAGTAGGGAAAGCGTTGGATAGTGGAGGGGTAAAAATTACTATTCCCACTCCAGAGAGTGCAACAGCAAGGAAAGCGTTGGATAGCATAGGGGTAAAAATTACTATTCTCACTCCAGAGAGTGCAACAGTAGGGAAAGCGTTGGATAGCGTAGGGGTAAAAATTACTATTCCCACTCCAGTGAGTGCAACAGTAGGGAAATTAAATACTTCATATATTAATAAAAATAAATTAAATATTAATACTAATAATAAATTAATTAAAAGTAATTACCAATTTAATATAATATAATAATTAATCAATTAAAAATACAAATACAAATTAATTATTGAAATGTATTACCTATTAATACAAATTAATTACCAAATAAAATGTAATTAATTACCAATTAAAAATTAATTAACAAATAATTCAAGATAAATACCAATAAATAAATTAAAATATTTAATTAATTATAATTAAATTACTTCCCACCCTATTCCCCTATAAACCCACAACCCACTACGGAAAATAAATTAATAACATTAACATAATTATCAATTAATCAATTAATGAAAATTAATTACCAATTTAAATGTAATTAATTACCAATTAAAAATTAATTAACAATTAATTCAAAATAAATACCAATAAATAAATTTAAATATGTAATTAATTATAATTAAATTACTTCCCACCCTATTCCCCTCTAAACCCACAACCCGCTACAGAATTAAATTACGCAAAAAATAAATAACATAAAATTCATTACTTTAAACAAATTATAAAATAAATATACAATTTTCACACATATACTAACATACAAAACACTTTAAAAAATTCGATATTATTAAAAAATCGATATATTTAATACCTATATTATATACTTCGATATTTTTACTTTCTATATTTATGAAAATCGATATTAAATTACTTACCTTAAATTCGATATTTTTGTTGACTATTTTCTGTCCATTCGATATTTTGCCATTCTATATTTTCACTTCGATATTAATGGAATTCTTTATTTTTGATTCGATATTTTGTCTGTATACCATGCTACTCACTATATTGACTCACAATTGCTTATCCACTCCTGCTTTAGGATGATAGAATCATAAGGATGTATTTGATGAGCGCCTCCAACAGAACATATTTCTGTAATGTGTTTTGATCCCACTTCACAACTCTAATCCCTTTGTACTCGCATCCACCACTGATACTCAACATCCAGCAGCATACAATATGGAGCCACTTCATGTCCCTAACGTGCAAGTGAACATGTTATCATAATTTGATCCTGAGTACAGTAATGGGTTACAAGGGTTATTTCCCACCACTCACTGATACATCTGGGCAGCATTTTGGTGATGTGTGCCACAAAAAAACATGTCTCGTAACTTTGGAAAGAAGAATCATACTGCTTGGCCATAGATAAGAAATGATGGAAGTACACCTGACACAACTCCAGACAAACTCTCCGAGGAGGCGTATTTTCCTTCCTGACATCTTTACATAAATATGCAGAGCAGGGCACTTTTGCCTGCTGTGGTGACTGACTCAAACCTGCTAGGGAGGGAACCATTTTATGTACTGTCATCCTGCTGCGTTTGTATGCGGTGGATTCTGACCATGCCCATGCATAATTGTTATTGTGTGAGGATAATCTCGCGTACACCTCGATTATGTGGCATGAATAGCTTCCCTTTTCTGCTGTTGTGATTTCACTGATTTTGTAATGCAAGACATGGTTTGAGATGAAAGAATTTCGTGAGAAATGCAAAAATGGGTCTGTGCAGACTAGAAACTCCCACTGGGCCCATTACAAAATCGGCATGGATATATGCTGTTTGGGTAACTCTATCATAGAAAATCCGATTTATATGGTGGATGTGCCAAGGAGAATACTTTAATTTCCCGAGCAACTTTTATTTTTTACGGAGTTTTATATAGCACGAACTAGACCTGGTATCGGGTATCAGAGCTCCTTACATAGCACCATTTTTTCATTTTTGCTAGGCACGGGGAGATTAAGTGATGTGCCCAGAATCACATCTTCAGCGTCGTTGCCGAGACTCGAACCCAGTTCCCCAGATTCGAGGTCAACTTCCTTAGAGGTTAGGCCAATTCCTCTTCCTGTCCTCCAGACAAGTCTGTAATGTTTGTTAACTTCTTGTTTATTTTTGATTCTGCTAATAGGAGAGAAAGCATCAATCATTCTGCTCAGTTTCAATCCTTGCATGATTATTTATGAAATTCGAATTTCAGGCAACTAGAAAGTTTCTTGGAAAATAAAAACATTTTATGGGTTGGTGATTGGGGTAGTCAAAAGGTGCACAAGCATTAATAATTTCCTCTTTGTGCATATATTTATGTTTGTTTATTTCTTGAGGATTTAGGGTGTGATGAAGCAGACCCTGATGATCTTGATCTACTGTTAGAGTCTTGTTTGTCCTCCAGATGCACTGAAGTTGTCCTTAGGGCTTTTGGATTAGGGTGGCCTAGTCTGATGTAGGACACAGGTGTTTTTGTCTCAGCTTCAATTTATTTTTCTGGTGTTTCTAAGGGCCTGTGCATGGGCATAGGTCTCATGCCAAATACACTGTGGGGTCGATTCTGATCTGGGAAAAAGCGCTCCGAATTGCCGCTCGGAGCATTTTTCCCATACGATTCGTACCCTGCAACGTCTCCCATACGTACGACGAAGTACGATTCGTACCAGGAGGTGTACTCCGTACGAGTCGTACAGAGACCGTACGACTCTAATCTCCGTACGATTGTCCCTAGGAACCCGCTGTACGCGACATCGCGGCTGGTTTTTACGACCCAGCAAGTACGATAAGTCTCGGGGACGCACCGTACGACCCTTTTTTTACGGGAGCCGAAAACAGCTGTTAAAGCAGAGTTTGCGCCGAAACAGGTACAAAATGGCCCTCCCCGGGTACGGCGCATACCCCCCATGATCGCAGGGGTACGGCCTGTACACCCAGCGTACATGGGGTACGGCGCGTATCCCCCATGATCGCATGGGTACGCACCATACCCCATGTTTGCTGGGTGTACGGGCCGGACCCCTGCGATCATGGGGGGTACGTGCCGTACCCCATGTACTCTGGGTGTACGGGCCATACCCCTGCGATCATGGGGGTACGCGCCGCACGGTGTGTATGTGATTGTGCGCTTTTCCGTACGAATCGCCCTTACCTGAAGTGGACCATACGGATCGCGTCCTGATGCCCCGGTCCGGATCGTACTCGTCGGGTCGTACAGCGTGTGTATGAGTCGTACGGAGACGGCTCCGGATACGATTTGTACGGACGTTTTTTTTACCATATCGGAATCGACCCCTGTATGTTTACAAAAACCTTTTTGTCCATATGTTTGCTGGTGAGGGGTTCCAAGACAGACTGGCTCTTTCTGCAGCAATACCTGTTTGTCATGTACCCATCCATGATTTTGTCAAACATACGTGTGTGTATGTTCCTATTCTGCTACTTTTGAAAGCCTTCTTTGGAGGGCCTAGCATATGTTATTAGGGTGTGTTAGAGCCCATAGATATTTTTGTTGATTTTGCAGATTCCTTTCTCTAAATTTCCTGCTATTGTGTCTAAAGTCTGGTGGTAATCTGCAGGCTTTGGGGGATATTTTTATTGATTGTGATCAATTATGATAAATGATTGCTGTGCTGTGCTGAGCGAGGGGATTATGAGTGTTTGTGAGGCCCAAAGATATGTTTTTACCCTTAATTGATTTGTCACACTCTAACTGCTACTGCCCAGAGTGCTCTAGTGACCAGGGGTCTACATTTAAAGGCATATTTGGGATATTTTTGTGCATTAGTACTGTGCATGTGTTTGGTGGTGGTGGGAGGGAGGGGTTCCAGGGAAGACAACCCTTTCTGCCTGTGTTCTTTTTTGTGTCGTGCTCTTCTGCTCTATTGTCAAAAGTGCCTGTGCATGAGTAAAGGTTCATTAATATCCATTTTTTGCAACTTTTAAAAGCCGCTAGCTTGGGGCATTGGCGGTGGTTGTTGGGCCTTTAGACGCTCGCAGATATATTTGCTGATTTTATTAATTTTTTAATTGAATGTTTATCTCTTGGATTCTGGTGGTAGTCTGAAGGCAGTGGATCTTAATATTAATTTGGATTTATTTTACCTCTATCCTAGGTACCCCCGAAGGTGCAGCTAACCCAACTTGTTTACAATTATGTTTTTCCTAGTTTCCTCTAAATTGACTGCATATTGCTCTGGTGTGTATTAGGCCTTGTATTGCTTACAGGCATTGATGTTATTTTTCCTGAATGTTCTGGTGATTTTCCAGTCACTCAGTTGTTCACCTGGATTTCCAATAGTCTGGGCTGATGCCAGGTATGCTTGCTAATTGTGCTGATTTTTGGTCTAAGTTTCCTATTTGTGTTTGTGGACTGAGGGTAGCGTCTGGGCCACAGATCTTATTTTTAAATGTACTTATTTTTTTTGTCAGAATCCTTAATGCTGTCCTATAATCTACAATGGTCCTAAAGGACCTCAATGTTATTGCAATGTTTTCCAAAGGTTAGGAAACTATTTGTTTCATAAGGAATGCATCCCATATTAAAATATGTCTGTGCTGCAGAGCTCCAGTAACATCTTCCATATTGGTAGTGCTCACAAGCCTTCTATCAGATCTCTCTCTCTTTGCCAAAGTTTTGCCATAGTAATCTGTGTGATTCTTTAATACTTCTGTGTAATTAACTTTCCTTGAGGGGATTGCGTTTGCTGAACATGATATTAATGTTATGTATTATGTTGTTAGACTTTCCAAGTTTGACAATATGCATTCTTGATTTTACTTCCTGCAGGTAGCTCAGAAACAGCTTAAAGAGAGCACGGCATGGACTGAAAACTGGTATGCATGCACACAGGTAGGCACATGTTGTGCCTCTCTGTGTGCATCCACGGGGCGTAAGTTACTGACAGGGCCCCCTTTGTTTCTTCCCTGCCACGGTTTTCATGGTGGTGGAACAGCCGTGAAAAATGTGGCAGAGAGAAAACTTGTAATATTCTTGGCAGGACCATGGTGGTCCCGCCAAGCATATTGCTGCCTCCTGACCCCACAACACCACCAGGGAACGGCGGTTCTCTGGGTGCTATGGCAGGCTGTGTTGGTCCCACCACTCATATTGCAATAGAATGGCTGGGAGACTGCCACAGCCGCGCCCCAGACACCGCAAGACTCGTAATCGGGCCTCAGAAGCCAGTGAAGTGTCTGACACCTTTATAAAGCAAAAGATGGTTCATCCAGTGTTAAAGCCTCTTTATTCTTTACCAAAACTTTGCAATGTGGTGTGCTCACGCTGGGAAACATTCACATGACTCTGTTCATCAAGTACACATCATACCAGCAAGACAGTATACTGATCCATTTTATTAAATGGGCACCTGGCTAAAATGATGGTTTGACTGGCTCCTGTTTCCTTTGGTGGAAGAGGAGGGCTTCCTCGAATTTCTTGTGACCATTAAGCAGAAATGGAAGATTCCATGTGGGACCTATTTTTCAGTGGTCTCTGTAGAACAGCTGCACAGGGAGATGCTGGTAACATCTGCTGAAACACTGAAGGAGAACATCATGCATACGCTCATCTTACAACAGACATGATGCATTGGTAAAGCCACAGACTATATGTGTATCATTGAAAACTGGACCATGTTCAAAAGCAATACCAAGAGTGTGTTTACCGCTAGTACTACTTCTCAAGTCATACATCAGCATGAAACAACTCCAATGTTCCTTATGAAGAAAGTGCATAAAGCAGTCAACTTGCTGGAAGAATTCAGGGGCATATTATCAAGTACCGGTGTTAAAATTATCGCCGTTTTATCGGCAGGAAACTGCCGATAAAAAGACGATAATGGGCTTGATAATACACCCTTGTTAATTCCCATAGAAGCCCATGTTAACACAAGAACATGGGCTTCTATGGGAATTAACGAGGGCGTATTATCAAGCCCATTATCGCCATTTTATCAGCAGTTTCCTGCCGATAAAACGGCGATAATTTTAACACAGGTCCTTGATAATATGCCCCTCAATGCCGAAGTCTATAAATTGTGTGAACTAAGCAGTCCCAAGCTTAGATCCATTTACACTGACAATGACAGTAACATCGTTCATTTAATTATGGCAATACTTCTGAGTGCTCTATTTTTCCCAATGTAGGAACTCAAATGTGCAGGACGTCCTCCAATGGGACAACACTATATGACACACTGATCATCGATCAAGGCCCTAGAAAGCATTTTAGCATTCCTTTAAAACCCAGAAGCAGTTAATGATCCTTCTGTGAGCCAACAAAGTCACTGTAGATGCACTCTTAAAAAAGGCTATGACTCATTGGGACACCACCTTCTACATGATACAGTACTGTCATGGGTGATCGGCCGAACCACAGAAGTAGGTTACTGTTTTATTGGGAGAAGTGTTGGAACACTGAGTGTAGGAATTTTTTGATCCATGCAAGGTCCAGAACTTTTCTACCCATAAATGGTAGAAAAATACACGTTTGTAGTCAAAGTTTGACAATTGCAGGGCATTCTAGGTAAAGAACTTAGTGGAATCAATGCAAGTCACCCACTCTCTACTTCCTTTAGAGTTGAGTTTCCAGAAATGTTTGTGTTTGGTAGGTTTTCCTGGATGGTGCCCGAGCCTGGGCCCAAATATTGCAGCTACTCTCATTACTAAAACTGATCTATTTTCGAAGCAAAATCTTGATGCCTCCATGCTGCCTTTTGAGGCCTGTCCTGTAACAAGTGAAAGGTCCAGACTCACAATTAGGGTATCATTCTAAATCGGAGAAATGTGGGAAGACAAAATAGTAGAACATTTGCTAATATCAATTGATTTTAATAACAATTTTGGCTTCCAAATTTAAGTCAGTATTAAAAAAGAACACATTTTGCAAAATGCCTTCAATAATAGATAGATAGTTAGATAGATAGATAGATAGATAGATAGATAGATAGATAGATAGATAGATAGATAGATTCCGATTTCCGCCATTTGATTTGTTAAGTTATCAAGTGTTTACCGCCTGAACTGTAGTTATAGAGTGATGTTCACATGCCTTATTTTAATCTTTTACTGAGGAAAACTGTGCTACTGCCCTTATATGATCTCAGTAGAATATGCTCGTTTTCTATCCTTAAACAAGACAAAACCATGTATAATTTGTAATGTTTTACATCTGTACTTTTCTTACTATCGACTGCTCGCCAACCACAAAATGTAATTAATATGGCCAATGCAGAAACTCTCTTTTTAAAGATATTTTTCCAGCTCATGGAGTGGTGAAAGAGGCATCACATTTGCATAATTGCAGATAAAAAGACCGCAAAGCTTGTCTCTTCCTTGCCAACATTTAATTACCTTGCACCTTTGAATTTCCTTTGAAATTGTCTTCCATTTTTTTCCTCTAAAAATCATCTTTGTTCTTCAAAAACAGCAATGTGGGAAATAATCCGTACGGGTGGGAAAGCAAAAAAACATTATCTGCATGATGTCTGTGAATAATATTTTTTGCAGCACTCAGGGACTGGGTATCTACTGCTTTGATCTTATCGCCACAACAGAACAAAAGTGTTGAGAAGACTGTGATGCCACTCAAAACAATAGGCGGTGATGAGGGCGAACACTTAATTGAATCCAGGTGTTTCTCCCATTGATCTCATCCATAACATGCAATGACGCACACACGACGAATATAAGAAGTACAAAGATTATCTCATTGGAGAAAAATAAAGGTTCTTAGTAATCAAAAAGTGTGTGTGGGTCTGTGTGGCTGAGACCCGCTTTTGAACCTGACCTCAGATTTGATTTTGTGTTATGGATACCTTATTTTCAGTAGAGCCTGACTTGTGGTATTTCTGTGGTCTTATGTTATGTTAAGGGGATGCTTGTAAAGCGCACTGTCACCGTGGGTATCATGGCGCTGGTAGGGTGCTGAGAAGAAACAGAGGGAATTAGCTAGTTTGTGGAAAGAGCCAGGTTTTTAGTGATTTGCGGAATTGAATGAGAGTGCCAGAGATCCTAACTGGGAGAGGGAGGGAATTCCAGAATTTGGGGCCGAGGAAGGCGAATCTGCAACCACCAGATCTATAGAGTTTAAAGGAAGGGACCACCAAGAGATGTAAGTGAAGTGATCTAAGATTGCGTGAAGGACAATAAGGTCGAAGGAGGGATTTCAGAAAAGCGGGGCAAGAGCCAGAGAGAGACTTAAAGATAAGGCACCCAAGCTTAAAGGCAGCCCTTAGGCTGACAGCGAGCCAATGCAGTTTGATGAGGAGGGGTTTGGCAGACTGCCACTTTGGTATCCCGAGGGCCAGTCTCGCCGCCTGGTTTTGAATGATTTGCAGCCTGTAGATGGAACATTTGGGCGAACCATGGTAGATGGAATTCGAAAAATCCAGGCGGGAGAGAACGAGGGCCATAATGACTTGCAGCAGGGCATCGGGGGTAAGGAGGTAGGCCACCTTCCTAATCCTGCGTAGTTGGAACATGCAGGAGGAGACCACCGTCCCCACCTGCGGCCCGAGAGAAAGCCCAGCGTCAATAGTGACCCCGAGACTTTTCACCGAGGCCACCGGAGTGGGAGGGGAGCCAAGCTCTGCCGGCCAGAAATGTGGACCCCAGTAGACGGCGCTCTTGCCCGGCAGGAGGAGCTCCGTCTTTCCTGGGTTCAGTTTAAGCTGGTTCTGACACATCCACTGAAAGATATGGGACATGACTGCCTGGAAGGTGGGGATAGCAGAGGAAGAGTTTAGAGAGAAAATGAGTTGTAGGTCGTCCGCGTAATTAAAGACGGTGACGTCCCACTGCCTCAAAGAGAAAAGAAGAGGGCGAAGATAAAGATTAAAGAGGAGGGGGGATAGAGAGGAGCCCTGGGGGACCCCGCAAGGCAGGTGCTCCCTGGGGGCCCTGAATGTACCTAGGCTGAGGGTCTGGGATCTCCCAGTAAGAAAGGATTTAACCCATGCCAGCGCTAGGCCCTGGATGCCGGCCTGTTCGACACGGTGGAGAAGGATGTTATGGTCCACCGTGTCGAAGGCGGCCGACAGATCTAATAATACCAAGGCCTGGGAGGTACCCTTGTCAGCTCCGTCTCTCAAGGTGTCCAGGACGGCCAGGATCACAGTCTCCGTGGAATGACCAGGACGGAAACCGGCCTGGTTGGCTTACAAAGGTCAGGACTTCCAGGGCCTCATTTATGAGGCTGTGCGTCACTTTTACACCACCGGTGCGTCACTTTTTTGTGACGCACCAGTGGCGTAAAAAATGCGCCTTGTTGCGCCATATTTACAAAGTGATGCATCTAGGTAGATGCGTCACTTTGTAAACCCCTGTGCCACATTATACCTGCGCCAGGTATAATGTATGCAAGGGGGGCGTATTGACGCAAGAAAGGGTCATGGAAATGACGCAGTGAAATCTATGAGATTTCACTGCGCCACTTCTAGGACTCAAATGCGTCAAAATCCTGCGCCTGCCTCACAGCAGGCGTAAGACTGACGCAGGCCCTTTCACATGGGGCTTGCCCATGTGAAAGGACACATTGCTGGAGCTGCGTCACTTTTGTGACACACTCCAGCAATGCGTCACTTTTGCGCCATACAGATACGTCAGAAATACTGACGTATCTGTGACTCCTTGCGCCATGATGCGTCGTACTGTAAATATGACGCATCATTGGTGTCGCAAGGAGGGCGCAGTGAAAAGTGACGCATCGCTGTTTTCACGCAGAGATGCGTCACTTTTCATAAATGAGGCCCCCTGTATTTACCCAGGAGTAATTTATTTTCTCAAAAGTGCACATGAGAAAGCGACCACTGTGCATGCGGGCAAAAACACCAGGCAGGTCAGATGAGGACAAATTTTCAAATTTCTCTTAAGTTGTTTCTATCTGTTGTGTAGAGATACATAGTACACTATTGACAATGAGTTGGCTGTGAAACTTCTTCCTGTTCTCCATTTTGAGTCCATCTCTGTGGTAGCAATGTTACTAATCCCTTGCCCAGCTGCTCTACACCTTGAAACACAATCAAAAGGACACAACAGCTATAAACTAACTGGCGTGAAGGAAAGGGGCAAGCGGTAAGTCCACCATGATAGGGAAACTGCATAAATATTGGGTAAGCACGTCAACTAGTCCTTATCTAATAGTCTTTCCTACTTTTCTCCCAGTAGCATATTTTACGATTCTGAAATCAACTTGCTTATGGAGCCTTCTGGTGGCGAGTGCAATTTTGCTCATCTAACTTTACTGCTACAGGTATAGCTCTGAAGCGAAGTTTATTTGTATTTTTTGGAGATTTTTATACCACTATCATGCACCCGGAGATATTGTGGCACTACAGTGTGCGTCCAGCGGAAATGGAAATGCGAGTTACTCAGTGCTTCAGATGAGTATAAACAATGTTTTGGGAGGGAACTAGATGACGTAGGGGTTAGTCACGTACCTGCGCCCACTGTGCTTACAATCACTTTTGTGGAATGGGGCTGGCCATGCTAGAGCTTGCTGTGCATAGCTAAAGTGCAATACAACAAGGAAACTGGGTGCAGCATAATAAAAAATACTCAGAAAACATTTTGTTAAAGATCCATTAGGATAAATGCTGCTCATAAGATATTTACATTTGTTTAAAGAAACATTGAACTTCACTGATAAAATACAGTACAAAAAAATAAAAACTGGGCCAGATGTAATATGAGATTTAGTCGTAGCAAATCTGAGTATCACTAATTTACAGGGTTTGCAACTGCTAAATCACTTTCTCTCATTTTGAAAACCCATTTTGTGATTTGAAAAGTGTTTGCAAATCAATTCACGGCCATACTGACAGATGTGGCTCTGATCCTAGCTAACCACCAGATAGCAGATTATTGGACGACCACCAGAGGGTCCCAGATAGAAAAGTGGATAAAGGTGCTTGTTAGGTGGGTGGACTATGAGAGTAGTGTGCTTTTGAAAGAAGCAAAGAGAGGGAGGTGATCCATGGAAAATTGGTTAACCTGTTGGACAGTATAAAAGACTCCTCCTCAATGGCCAGTTCACCCCCAGATAATGGGTAACTGCAGAACAAGGCGGGTTTGGGATTATCAACTCGACGTGCTTCAATGGGACCTCAGACCTAACGGGGGACACCACGCCAGAGGGGGCAGGTGGGGGTTCTCCACTCTCATGAAGACTTATTTATAACTGACTAATGCTTAACTTATATTTGCTGATGATTCATGGCGATGCAGCAACAAATTACTACACAATAGACAGAACAGGACAGGGGTAGAGGATGGAGATTTGTTACAGGTATAAGTTGCAGTGTTTGACGGGGGTGGTTGGAACTTCAGTAACACAAAGGCAGAACAATGGCTGTAAATGTAACTTACAAGATATTGCATTAAATTGATGGGTACACAAATAGATCGCACACACACGCAATGAGATTGATATGATTGCCATTACCGTAATGTGTTGATGAATACTTATGTGGAAAATCCAATAAAATTATGTTGGAAAAAAGTATTCATGAATCAATGGGTTAATAATTGATTAACAAATGGCAATTTGCAAGAGGCACATATAGGGCAGCCCTTCCAAACTGCAATTCTATAAGGCATGTATGAAAATGTTTTATCAAAATGTATGTGGAAAAAAAAAGACATAACCCATAAATGGAATTCAGCTATTTATATCTATTCTTGAGGGAGGGAGGAACATCATCTTCCACTCAGACTTCACCTCTCTTGTGGCCTGGCACATCCCTAGGTTCAACAATGGAGTTAAACAGCGCTCAGGTTTGAGGAGTGGAATATATTCAGTACATATATATATATATATATATATATATATATATATATATATATATATATATATATATATATATATATATATATATATATATATATATATATATATATATATATATATATATATCCAAACACACAGGTTGCCCTCTTGAGAGAAGCCACGAGGCGGGTGAAGTATTTCCTCATTTATTAACAGGCAGCTGCATACAGGTGAACACAGGAAAGCACACCACCAAAGTTCCTAGCGCCAGACCGGTTTCGGGATTGAACCCTTTCTCAATGGCGTTCTGTTTGTAAATGCCGGTTTTTCTTTGTGCACTTAATTTCAAAAGTACCTGCCTTAGTGGGCGTGGCTGAGTTAACAGCCTCCTGGGTCTTGTAGTGCCACAACGTTTTTTCTCCAGTGAGTCCGTATTTACAGCAGAAAATAAAAAACAACTTGAAGCCCATGTGGGTTGGGTGTTGAATCCTGCTTGGACGCCTGATGTCCTTATCAGCTGTCTGGAGGCACGCACCTCCCTGAGGTAATGACACCATGTGGCATCATTGCAGGTCCGCAGCGCGGCAGGCTTCTCACACGGCTGGGCGCAGCCGTTTAATATCCAAACACACAGGTTGCCCTCTTGAGAGAAGCCACGAGGCGGGTGAAGTATTTCCTCATTTATTAACAGGCAGCTGCATACAGGTGAACACAGGAAAGCACACCACCAAAGTTCCTAGCGCCAGACCGGTTTCGGGATTGAACCCTTTCTCAATGGCGTTCTGTTTGTAAATGCCGGTTTTTCTTTGTGCACTTAATTTCAAAAGTACCTGCCTTAGTGGGCGTGGCTGAGTTAACAGCCTCCTGGGTCTTGTAGTGCCACAACGTTTTTTCTCCAGTGAGTCCGTATTTACAGCAGAAAATAAAAAACAACTTGAAGCCCATGTGGGTTGGGTGTTGAATCCTGCTTGGACGCCTGATGTCCTTATCAGCTGTCTGGAGGCACGCACCTCCCTGAGGTAATGACACCATGTGGCATCATTGCAGGTCCGCAGCGCGGCAGGCTTCTCACACGGCTGGGCGCAGCCGTTTAATATCCAAACACACAGGTTGCCCTCTTGAGAGAAGCCACGAGGCGGGTGAAGTATTTCCTCATTTATTAACAGGCAGCTGCATACAGGTGAACACAGGAAAGCACACCACCAAAGTTTCTAGCGCCAGACCGGTTTCGGGATTGAACCCTTTCTCAATGGCGTTCTGTTTGTAAATGCCGGTTTTTCTTTGTGCACTTAATTTCAAAAGTACCTGCCTTAGTGGGCGTGGCTGAGTTAACAGCCTCCTGGGTCTTGTAGTGCCACAACGTTTTTTCTCCAGTGAGTCCGTATTTACAGCAGAAAATAAAAAACAACTTGAAGCCCATGTGGGTTGGGTGTTGAATCCTGCTTGGACGCCTGATGTCCTTATCAGCTGTCTGGAGGCACGCACCTCCCTGAGGTAATGACACCATGTGGCATCATTGCAGGTCCGCAGCGCGGCAGGCTTCTCACACGGCTGGGCGCAGCCGTTTAATATCCAAACACACAGGTTGCCCTCTTGAGAGAAGCCACGAGGCGGGTGAAGTATTTCCTCATTTATTAACAGGCAGCTGCATACAGGTGAACACAGGAAAGCACACCACCAAAGTTCCTAGCGCCAGACCGGTTTCGGGATTGAACCCTTTCTCAATGGCGTTCTGTTTGTAAATGCCGGTTTTTCTTTGTGCACTTAATTTCAAAAGTACCTGCCTTAGTGGGCGTGGCTGAGTTAACAGCCTCCTGGGTCTTGTAGTGCCACAACGTTTTTTCTCCAGTGAGTCCGTATTTACAGCAGAAAATAAAAAACAACTTGAAGCCCATGTGGGTTGGGTGTTGAATCCTGCTTGGACGCCTGATGTCCTTATCAGCTGTCTGGAGGCACGCACCTCCCTGAGGTAATGACACCATGTGGCATCATTGCAGGTCCGCAGCGCGGCAGGCTTCTCACACGGCTGGGCGCAGCCGTTTAATATCCAAACACACAGGTTGCCCTCTTGAGAGAAGCCACGAGGCGGGTGAAGTATTTCCTCATTTATTAACAGGCAGCTGCATACAGGTGAACACAGGAAAGCACACCACCAAAGTTCCTAGCGCCAGACCGGTTTCGGGATTGAATCCTTTCTCAATGGCGTTCTGTTTGTAAATGCCGTTTTTTCTTTGTGCACTTAATTTCAAAAGTACCTGCCTTAGTGGGCGTGGCTGAGTTAACAGCCTCCTGGGTCTTGTAGTGCCACAACGTTTTTTCTCCAGTGAGTCCGTATTTACAGCAGAAAATAAAAAACAACTTGAAGCCCATGTGGGTTGGGTGTTGAATCCTGCTTGGACGCCTGATGTCCTTATCAGCTGTCTGGAGGCACGCACCTCCCTGAGGTAATGACACCATGTGGCATCATTGCAGGTCCGCAGCGCGGCAGGCTTCTCACACGGCTGGGCGCAGCCGTTTAATATCCAAACACACAGGTTGCCCTCTTGAGAGAAGCCACGAGGCGGGTGAAGTATTTCCTCATTTATTAACAGGCAGCTGCATACAGGTGAACACAGGAAAGCACACCACCAAAGTTCCTAGCGCCAGACCGGTTTCGGGATTGAACCCTTTCTCAATGGCGTTCTGTTTGTAAATGCCGGTTTTTCTTTGTGCACTTAATTTCAAAAGTACCTGCCTTAGTGGGCGTGGCTGAGTTAACAGCCTCCTGGGTCTTGTAGTGCCACAACGTTTTTTCTCCAGTGAGTCCGTATTTACAGCAGAAAATAAAAAACAACTTGAAGCCCATGTGGGTTGGGTGTTGAATCCTGCTTGGACGCCTGATGTCCTTATCAGCTGTCTGGAGGCACGCACCTCCCTGAGGTAATGACACCATGTGGCATCATTGCAGGTCC
This sequence comes from Lissotriton helveticus, assembly GCF_964261635.1. Classification (NCBI taxonomy): domain Eukaryota; kingdom Metazoa; phylum Chordata; class Amphibia; order Caudata; family Salamandridae; genus Lissotriton; species Lissotriton helveticus. The sequence continues at coordinate 1,870,588,539 of NC_136067.1, forward strand.
GCAGCGCGGCAGGCTTCTCACACGGCTGGGCGCAGCCGTTTAATATCCAAACACACAGGTTGCCCTCTTGAGAGAAGCCACGAGGCGGGTGAAGTATTTCCTCATTTATTAACAGGCAGCTGCATACAGGTGAACACAGGAAAGCACACCACCAAAGTTCCTAGCGCCAGACCGGTTTCGGGATTGAACCCTTTCTCAATGGCGTTCTGTTTGTAAATGCCGGTTTTTCTTTGTGCACTTAATTTCAAAAGTACCTGCCTTAGTGGGCGTGGCTGAGTTAACAGCCTCCTGGGTCTTGTAGTGCCACAACGTTTTTTCTCCAGTGAGTCCGTATTTACAGCAGAAAATAAAAAACAACTTGAAGCCCATGTGGGTTGGGTGTTGAATCCTGCTTGGACGCCTGATGTCCTTATCAGCTGTCTGGAGGCACGCACCTCCCTGAGGTAATGACACCATGTGGCATCATTGCAGGTCCGCAGCGCGGCAGGCTTCTCACACGGCTGGGCGCAGCCGTTTAATATCCAAACACACAGGTTGCCCTCTTGAGAGAAGCCACGAGGCGGGTGAAGTATTTCCTCATTTATTAACAGGCAGCTGCATACAGGTGAACACAGGAAAGCACACCACCAAAGTTTCTAGCGCCAGACCGGTTTCGGGATTGAACCCTTTCTCAATGGCGTTCTGTTTGTAAATGCCGGTTTTTCTTTGTGCACTTAATTTCAAAAGTACCTGCCTTAGTGGGCGTGGCTGAGTTAACAGCCTCCTGGGTCTTGTAGTGCCACAACGTTTTTTCTCCAGTGAGTCCGTATTTACAGCAGAAAATAAAAAACAACTTGAAGCCCATGTGGGTTGGGTGTTGAATCCTGCTTGGACGCCTGATGTCCTTATCAGCTGTCTGGAGGCACGCACCTCCCTGAGGTAATGACACCATGTGGCATCATTGCAGGTCCGCAGCGCGGCAGGCTTCTCACACGGCTGGGCGCAGCCGTTTAATATCCAAACACACAGGTTGCCCTCTTGAGAGAAGCCACGAGGCGGGTGAAGTATTTCCTCATTTATTAACAGGCAGCTGCATACAGGTGAACACAGGAAAGCACACCACCAAAGTTCCTAGCGCCAGACCGGTTTCGGGATTGAACCCTTTCTCAATGGCGTTCTGTTTGTAAATGCCGGTTTTTCTTTGTGCACTTAATTTCAAAAGTACCTGCCTTAGTGGGCGTGGCTGAGTTAACAGCCTCCTGGGTCTTGTAGTGCCACAACGTTTTTTCTCCAGTGAGTCCGTATTTACAGCAGAAAATAAAAAACAACTTGAAGCCCATGTGGGTTGGGTGTTGAATCCTGCTTGGACGCCTGATGTCCTTATCAGCTGTCTGGAGGCACGCACCTCCCTGAGGTAATGACACCATGTGGCATCATTGCAGGTCCGCAGCGCGGCAGGCTTCTCACACGGCTGGGCGCAGCCGTTTAATATCCAAACACACAGGTTGCCCTCTTGAGAGAAGCCACGAGGCGGGTGAAGTATTTCCTCATTTATTAACAGGCAGCTGCATACAGGTGAACACAGGAAAGCACACCACCAAAGTTCCTAGCGCCAGACCGGTTTCGGGATTGAATCCTTTCTCAATGGCGTTCTGTTTGTAAATGCCGTTTTTTCTTTGTGCACTTAATTTCAAAAGTACCTGCCTTAGTGGGCGTGGCTGAGTTAACAGCCTCCTGGGTCTTGTAGTGCCACAACGTTTTTTCTCCAGTGAGTCCGTATTTACAGCAGAAAATAAAAAACAACTTGAAGCCCATGTGGGTTGGGTGTTGAATCCTGCTTGGACGCCTGATGTCCTTATCAGCTGTCTGGAGGCACGCACCTCCCTGAGGTAATGACACCATGTGGCATCATTGCAGGTCCGCAGCGCGGCAGGCTTCTCACACGGCTGGGCGCAGCCGTTTAATATCCAAACACACAGGTTGCCCTCTTGAGAGAAGCCACGAGGCGGGTGAAGTATTTCCTCATTTATTAACAGGCAGCTGCATACAGGTGAACACAGGAAAGCACACCACCAAAGTTCCTAGCGCCAGACCGGTTTCGGGATTGAACCCTTTCTCAATGGCGTTCTGTTTGTAAATGCCGGTTTTTCTTTGTGCACTTAATTTCAAAAGTACCTGCCTTAGTGGGCGTGGCTGAGTTAACAGCCTCCTGGGTCTTGTAGTGCCACAACGTTTTTTCTCCAGTGAGTCCGTATTTACAGCAGAAAATAAAAAACAACTTGAAGCCCATGTGGGTTGGGTGTTGAATCCTGCTTGGACGCCTGATGTCCTTATCAGCTGTCTGGAGGCACGCACCTCCCTGAGGTAATGACACCATGTGGCATCATTGCAGGTCCGCAGCGCGGCAGGCTTCTCACACGGCTGGGCGCAGCCGTTTAATATCCAAACACACAGGTTGCCCTCTTGAGAGAAGCCACGAGGCGGGTGAAGTATTTCCTCATTTATTAACAGGCAGCTGCATACAGGTGAACACAGGAAAGCACACCACCAAAGTTCCTAGCGCCAGACCGGTTTCGGGATTGAACCCTTTCTCAATGGCGTTCTGTTTGTAAATGCCGGTTTTTCTTTGTGCACTTAATTTCAAAAGTACCTGCCTTAGTGGGCGTGGCTGAGTTAACAGCCTCCTGGGTCTTGTAGTGCCACAACGTTTTTTCTCCAGTGAGTCCGTATTTACAGCAGAAAATAAAAAACAACTTGAAGCCCATGTGGGTTGGGTGTTGAATCCTGCTTGGACGCCTGATGTCCTTATCAGCTGTCTGGAGGCACGCACCTCCCTGAGGTAATGACACCATGTGGCATCATTGCAGGTCCGCAGCGCGGCAGGCTTCTCACACGGCTGGGCGCAGCCGTTTAATATCCAAACACACAGGTTGCCCTCTTGAGAGAAGCCACGAGGCGGGTGAAGTATTTCCTCATTTATTAACAGGCAGCTGCATACAGGTGAACACAGGAAAGCACACCACCAAAGTTCCTAGCGCCAGACCGGTTTCGGGATTGAACCCTTTCTCAATGGCGTTCTGTTTGTAAATGCCGGTTTTTCTTTGTGCACTTAATTTCAAAAGTACCTGCCTTAGTGGGCGTGGCTGAGTTAACAGCCTCCTGGGTCTTGTAGTGCCACAACGTTTTTTCTCCAGTGAGTCCGTATTTACAGCAGAAAATAAAAAACAACTTGAAGCCCATGTGGGTTGGGTGTTGAATCCTGCTTGGACGCCTGATGTCCTTATCAGCTGTCTGGAGGCACGCACCTCCCTGAGGTAATGACACCATGTGGCATCATTGCAGGTCCGCAGCGCGGCAGGCTTCTCACACGGCTGGGCGCAGCCGTTTAATATCCAAACACACAGGTTGCCCTCTTGAGAGAAGCCACGAGGCGGGTGAAGTATTTCCTCATTTATTAACAGGCAGCTGCATACAGGTGAACACAGGAAAGCACACCACCAAAGTTTCTAGCGCCAGACCGGTTTCGGGATTGAACCCTTTCTCAATGGCGTTCTGTTTGTAAATGCCGGTTTTTCTTTGTGCACTTAATTTCAAAAGTACCTGCCTTAGTGGGCGTGGCTGAGTTAACAGCCTCCTGGGTCTTGTAGTGCCACAACGTTTTTTCTCCAGTGAGTCCGTATTTACAGCAGAAAATAAAAAACAACTTGAAGCCCATGTGGGTTGGGTGTTGAATCCTGCTTGGACGCCTGATGTCCTTATCAGCTGTCTGGAGGCACGCACCTCCCTGAGGTAATGACACCATGTGGCATCATTGCAGGTCCGCAGCGCGGCAGGCTTCTCACACGGCTGGGCGCAGCCGTTTAATATCCAAACACACAGGTTGCCCTCTTGAGAGAAGCCACGAGGCGGGTGAAGTATTTCCTCATTTATTAACAGGCAGCTGCATACAGGTGAACACAGGAAAGCACACCACCAAAGTTCCTAGCGCCAGACCGGTTTCGGGATTGAACCCTTTCTCAATGGCGTTCTGTTTGTAAATGCCGGTTTTTCTTTGTGCACTTAATTTCAAAAGTACCTGCCTTAGTGGGCGTGGCTGAGTTAACAGCCTCCTGGGTCTTGTAGTGCCACAACGTTTTTTCTCCAGTGAGTCCGTATTTACAGCAGAAAATAAAAAACAACTTGAAGCCCATGTGGGTTGGGTGTTGAATCCTGCTTGGACGCCTGATGTCCTTATCAGCTGTCTGGAGGCACGCACCTCCCTGAGGTAATGACACCATGTGGCATCATTGCAGGTCCGCAGCGCGGCAGGCTTCTCACACGGCTGGGCGCAGCCGTTTAATATCCAAACACACAGGTTGCCCTCTTGAGAGAAGCCACGAGGCGGGTGAAGTATTTCCTCATTTATTAACAGGCAGCTGCATACAGGTGAACACAGGAAAGCACACCACCAAAGTTCCTAGCGCCAGACCGGTTTCGGGATTGAATCCTTTCTCAATGGCGTTCTGTTTGTAAATGCCGTTTTTTCTTTGTGCACTTAATTTCAAAAGTACCTGCCTTAGTGGGCGTGGCTGAGTTAACAGCCTCCTGGGTCTTGTAGTGCCACAACGTTTTTTCTCCAGTGAGTCCGTATTTACAGCAGAAAATAAAAAACAACTTGAAGCCCATGTGGGTTGGGTGTTGAATCCTGCTTGGACGCCTGATGTCCTTATCAGCTGTCTGGAGGCACGCACCTCCCTGAGGTAATGACACCATGTGGCATCATTGCAGGTCCGCAGCGCGGCAGGCTTCTCACACGGCTGGGCGCAGCCGTTTAATATCCAAACACACAGGTTGCCCTCTTGAGAGAAGCCACGAGGCGGGTGAAGTATTTCCTCATTTATTAACAGGCAGCTGCATACAGGTGAACACAGGAAAGCACACCACCAAAGTTCCTAGCGCCAGACCGGTTTCGGGATTGAACCCTTTCTCAATGGCGTTCTGTTTGTAAATGCCGGTTTTTCTTTGTGCACTTAATTTCAAAAGTACCTGCCTTAGTGGGCGTGGCTGAGTTAACAGCCTCCTGGGTCTTGTAGTGCCACAACGTTTTTTCTCCAGTGAGTCCGTATTTACAGCAGAAAATAAAAAACAACTTGAAGCCCATGTGGGTTGGGTGTTGAATCCTGCTTGGACGCCTGATGTCCTTATCAGCTGTCTGGAGGCACGCACCTCCCTGAGGTAATGACACCATGTGGCATCATTGCAGGTCCGCAGCGCGGCAGGCTTCTCACACGGCTGGGCGCAGCCGTTTAATATCCAAACACACAGGTTGCCCTCTTGAGAGAAGCCACGAGGCGGGTGAAGTATTTCCTCATTTATTAACAGGCAGCTGCATACAGGTGAACACAGGAAAGCACACCACCAAAGTTCCTAGCGCCAGACCGGTTTCGGGATTGAACCCTTTCTCAATGGCGTTCTGTTTGTAAATGCCGGTTTTTCTTTGTGCACTTAATTTCAAAAGTACCTGCCTTAGTGGGCGTGGCTGAGTTAACAGCCTCCTGGGTCTTGTAGTGCCACAACGTTTTTTCTCCAGTGAGTCCGTATTTACAGCAGAAAATAAAAAACAACTTGAAGCCCATGTGGGTTGGGTGTTGAATCCTGCTTGGACGCCTGATGTCCTTATCAGCTGTCTGGAGGCACGCACCTCCCTGAGGTAATGACACCATGTGGCATCATTGCAGGTCCGCAGCGCGGCAGGCTTCTCACACGGCTGGGCGCAGCCGTTTAATATCCAAACACACAGGTTGCCCTCTTGAGAGAAGCCACGAGGCGGGTGAAGTATTTCCTCATTTATTAACAGGCAGCTGCATACAGGTGAACACAGGAAAGCACACCACCAAAGTTTCTAGCGCCAGACCGGTTTCGGGATTGAACCCTTTCTCAATGGCGTTCTGTTTGTAAATGCCGGTTTTTCTTTGTGCACTTAATTTCAAAAGTACCTGCCTTAGTGGGCGTGGCTGAGTTAACAGCCTCCTGGGTCTTGTAGTGCCACAACGTTTTTTCTCCAGTGAGTCCGTATTTACAGCAGAAAATAAAAAACAACTTGAAGCCCATGTGGGTTGGGTGTTGAATCCTGCTTGGACGCCTGATGTCCTTATCAGCTGTCTGGAGGCACGCACCTCCCTGAGGTAATGACACCATGTGGCATCATTGCAGGTCCGCAGCGCGGCAGGCTTCTCACACGGCTGGGCGCAGCCGTTTAATATCCAAACACACAGGTTGCCCTCTTGAGAGAAGCCACGAGGCGGGTGAAGTATTTCCTCATTTATTAACAGGCAGCTGCATACAGGTGAACACAGGAAAGCACACCACCAAAGTTCCTAGCGCCAGACCGGTTTCGGGATTGAACCCTTTCTCAATGGCGTTCTGTTTGTAAATGCCGGTTTTTCTTTGTGCACTTAATTTCAAAAGTACCTGCCTTAGTGGGCGTGGCTGAGTTAACAGCCTCCTGGGTCTTGTAGTGCCACAACGTTTTTTCTCCAGTGAGTCCGTATTTACAGCAGAAAATAAAAAACAACTTGAAGCCCATGTGGGTTGGGTGTTGAATCCTGCTTGGACGCCTGATGTCCTTATCAGCTGTCTGGAGGCACGCACCTCCCTGAGGTAATGACACCATGTGGCATCATTGCAGGTCCGCAGCGCGGCAGGCTTCTCACACGGCTGGGCGCAGCCGTTTAATATCCAAACACACAGGTTGCCCTCTTGAGAGAAGCCACGAGGCGGGTGAAGTATTTCCTCATTTATTAACAGGCAGCTGCATACAGGTGAACACAGGAAAGCACACCACCAAAGTTCCTAGCGCCAGACCGGTTTCGGGATTGAATCCTTTCTCAATGGCGTTCTGTTTGTAAATGCCGTTTTTTCTTTGTGCACTTAATTTCAAAAGTACCTGCCTTAGTGGGCGTGGCTGAGTTAACAGCCTCCTGGGTCTTGTAGTGCCACAACGTTTTTTCTCCAGTGAGTCCGTATTTACAGCAGAAAATAAAAAACAACTTGAAGCCCATGTGGGTTGGGTGTTGAATCCTGCTTGGACGCCTGATGTCCTTATCAGCTGTCTGGAGGCACGCACCTCCCTGAGGTAATGACACCATGTGGCATCATTGCAGGTCCGCAGCGCGGCAGGCTTCTCACACGGCTGGGCGCAGCCGTTTAATATCCAAACACACAGGTTGCCCTCTTGAGAGAAGCCACGAGGCGGGTGAAGTATTTCCTCATTTATTAACAGGCAGCTGCATACAGGTGAACACAGGAAAGCACACCACCAAAGTTCCTAGCGCCAGACCGGTTTCGGGATTGAACCCTTTCTCAATGGCGTTCTGTTTGTAAATGCCGGTTTTTCTTTGTGCACTTAATTTCAAAAGTACCTGCCTTAGTGGGCGTGGCTGAGTTAACAGCCTCCTGGGTCTTGTAGTGCCACAACGTTTTTTCTCCAGTGAGTCCGTATTTACAGCAGAAAATAAAAAACAACTTGAAGCCCATGTGGGTTGGGTGTTGAATCCTGCTTGGACGCCTGATGTCCTTATCAGCTGTCTGGAGGCACGCACCTCCCTGAGGTAATGACACCATGTGGCATCATTGCAGGTCCGCAGCGCGGCAGGCTTCTCACACGGCTGGGCGCAGCCGTTTAATATCCAAACACACAGGTTGCCCTCTTGAGAGAAGCCACGAGGCGGGTGAAGTATTTCCTCATTTATTAACAGGCAGCTGCATACAGGTGAACACAGGAAAGCACACCACCAAAGTTCCTAGCGCCAGACCGGTTTCGGGATTGAACCCTTTCTCAATGGCGTTCTGTTTGTAAATGCCGGTTTTTCTTTGTGCACTTAATTTCAAAAGTACCTGCCTTAGTGGGCGTGGCTGAGTTAACAGCCTCCTGGGTCTTGTAGTGCCACAACGTTTTTTCTCCAGTGAGTCCGTATTTACAGCAGAAAATAAAAAACAACTTGAAGCCCATGTGGGTTGGGTGTTGAATCCTGCTTGGACGCCTGATGTCCTTATCAGCTGTCTGGAGGCACGCACCTCCCTGAGGTAATGACACCATGTGGCATCATTGCAGGTCCGCAGCGCGGCAGGCTTCTCACACGGCTGGGCGCAGCCGTTTAATATCCAAACACACAGGTTGCCCTCTTGAGAGAAGCCACGAGGCGGGTGAAGTATTTCCTCATTTATTAACAGGCAGCTGCATACAGGTGAACACAGGAAAGCACACCACCAAAGTTCCTAGCGCCAGACCGGTTTCGGGATTGAACCCTTTCTCAATGGCGTTCTGTTTGTAAATGCCGGTTTTTCTTTGTGCACTTAATTTCAAAAGTACCTGCCTTAGTGGGCGTGGCTGAGTTAACAGCCTCCTGGGTCTTGTAGTGCCACAACGTTTTTTCTCCAGTGAGTCCGTATTTACAGCAGAAAATAAAAAACAACTTGAAGCCCATGTGGGTTGGGTGTTGAATCCTGCTTGGACGCCTGATGTCCTTATCAGCTGTCTGGAGGCACGCACCTCCCTGAGGTAATGACACCATGTGGCATCATTGCAGGTCCGCAGCGCGGCAGGCTTCTCACACGGCTGGGCGCAGCCGTTTAATATCCAAACACACAGGTTGCCCTCTTGAGAGAAGCCACGAGGCGGGTGAAGTATTTCCTCATTTATTAACAGGCAGCTGCATACAGGTGAACACAGGAAAGCACACCACCAAAGTTCCTAGCGCCAGACCGGTTTCGGGATTGAACCCTTTCTCAATGGCGTTCTGTTTGTAAATGCCGGTTTTTCTTTGTGCACTTAATTTCAAAAGTACCTGCCTTAGTGGGCGTGGCTGAGTTAACAGCCTCCTGGGTCTTGTAGTGCCACAACGTTTTTTCTCCAGTGAGTCCGTATTTACAGCAGAAAATAAAAAACAACTTGAAGCCCATGTGGGTTGGGTGTTGAATCCTGCTTGGACGCCTGATGTCCTTATCAGCTGTCTGGAGGCACGCACCTCCCTGAGGTAATGACACCATGTGGCATCATTGCAGGTCCGCAGCGCGGCAGGCTTCTCACACGGCTGGGCGCAGCCGTTTAATATCCAAACACACAGGTTGCCCTCTTGAGAGAAGCCACGAGGCGGGTGAAGTATTTCCTCATTTATTAACAGGCAGCTGCATACAGGTGAACACAGGAAAGCACACCACCAAAGTTCCTAGCGCCAGACCGGTTTCGGGATTGAACCCTTTCTCAATGGCGTTCTGTTTGTAAATGCCGGTTTTTCTTTGTGCACTTAATTTCAAAAGTACCTGCCTTAGTGGGCGTGGCTGAGTTAACAGCCTCCTGGGTCTTGTAGTGCCACAACGTTTTTTCTCCAGTGAGTCCGTATTTACAGCAGAAAATAAAAAACAACTTGAAGCCCATGTGGGTTGGGTGTTGAATCCTGCTTGGACGCCTGATGTCCTTATCAGCTGTCTGGAGGCACGCACCTCCCTGAGGTAATGGCACCATGTGGCATCATTGCAGGTCCGCAGCGCGGCAGGCTTCTCACACGGCTGGGCGCAGCCGTTTAATATCCAAACACACAGGTTGCCCTCTTGAGAGAAGCCACGAGGCGGGTGAAGTATTTCCTCATTTATTAACAGGCAGCTGCATACAGGTGAACACAGGAAAGCACACCACCAAAGTTCCTAGCGCCAGACCGGTTTCGGGATTGAACCCTTTCTCAATGGCGTTCTGTTTGTAAATGCCGGTTTTTCTTTGTGCACTTAATTTCAAAAGTACCTGCCTTAGTGGGCGTGGCTGAGTTAACAGCCTCCTGGGTCTTGTAGTGCCACAACGTTTTTTCTCCAGTGAGTCCGTATTTACAGCAGAAAATAAAAAACAACTTGAAGCCCATGTGGGTTGGGTGTTGAATCCTGCTTGGACGCCTGATGTCCTTATCAGCTGTCTGGAGGCACGCACCTCCCTGAGGTAATGACACCATGTGGCATCATTGCAGGTCCGCAGCGCGGCAGGCTTCTCACACGGCTGGGCGCAGCCGTTTAATATCCAAACACACAGGTTGCCCTCTTGAGAGAAGCCACGAGGCGGGTGAAGTATTTCCTCATTTATTAACAGGCAGCTGCATACAGGTGAACACAGGAAAGCACACCACCAAAGTTCCTAGCGCCAGACCGGTTTCGGGATTGAACCCTTTCTCAATGGCGTTCTGTTTGTAAATGCCGGTTTTTCTTTGTGCACTTAATTTCAAAAGTACCTGCCTTAGTGGGCGTGGCTGAGTTAACAGCCTCCTGGGTCTTGTAGTGCCACAACGTTTTTTCTCCAGTGAGTCCGTATTTACAGCAGAAAATAAAAAACAACTTGAAGCCCATGTGGGTTGGGTGTTGAATCCTGCTTGGACGCCTGATGTCCTTATCAGCTGTCTGGAGGCACGCACCTCCCTGAGGTAATGACACCATGTGGCATCATTGCAGGTCCGCAGCGCGGCAGGCTTCTCACACGGCTGGGCGCAGCCGTTTAATATCCAAACACACAGGTTGCCCTCTTGAGAGAAGCCACGAGGCGGGTGAAGTATTTCCTCATTTATTAACAGGCAGCTGCATACAGGTGAACACAGGAAAGCACACCACCAAAGTTCCTAGCGCCAGACCGGTTTCGGGATTGAACCCTTTCTCAATGGCGTTCTGTTTGTAAATGCCGGTTTTTCTTTGTGCACTTAATTTCAAAAGTACCTGCCTTAGTGGGCGTGGCTGAGTTAACAGCCTCCTGGGTCTTGTAGTGCCACAACGTTTTTTCTCCAGTGAGTCCGTATTTACAGCAGAAAATAAAAAACAACTTGAAGCCCATGTGGGTTGGGTGTTGAATCCTGCTTGGACGCCTGATGTCCTTATCAGCTGTCTGGAGGCACGCACCTCCCTGAGGTAATGACACCATGTGGCATCATTGCAGGTCCGCAGCGCGGCAGGCTTCTCACACGGCTGGGCGCAGCCGTTTAATATCCAAACACACAGGTTGCCCTCTTGAGAGAAGCCACGAGGCGGGTGAAGTATTTCCTCATTTATTAACAGGCAGCTGCATACAGGTGAACACAGGAAAGCACACCACCAAAGTTCCTAGCGCCAGACCGGTTTCGGGATTGAACCCTTTCTCAATGGCGTTCTGTTTGTAAATGCCGGTTTTTCTTTGTGCACTTAATTTCAAAAGTACCTGCCTTAGTGGGCGTGGCTGAGTTAACAGCCTCCTGGGTCTTGTAGTGCCACAACGTTTTTTCTCCAGTGAGTCCGTATTTACAGCAGAAAATAAAAAACAACTTGAAGCCCATGTGGGTTGGGTGTTGAATCCTGCTTGGACGCCTGATGTCCTTATCAGCTGTCTGGAGGCACGCACCTCCCTGAGGTAATGGCACCATGTGGCATCATTGCAGGTCCGCAGCGCGGCAGGCTTCTCACACGGCTGGGCGCAGCCGTTTAATATCCAAACACACAGGTTGCCCTCTTGAGAGAAGCCACGAGGCGGGTGAAGTATTTCCTCATTTATTAACAGGCAGCTGCATACAGGTGAACACAGGAAAGCACACCACCAAAGTTCCTAGCGCCAGACCGGTTTCGGGATTGAACCCTTTCTCAATGGCGTTCTGTTTGTAAATGCCGGTTTTTCTTTGTGCACTTAATTTCAAAAGTACCTGCCTTAGTGGGCGTGGCTGAGTTAACAGCCTCCTGGGTCTTGTAGTGCCACAACGTTTTTTCTCCAGTGAGTCCGTATTTACAGCAGAAAATAAAAAACAACTTGAAGCCCATGTGGGTTGGGTGTTGAATCCTGCTTGGACGCCTGATGTCCTTATCAGCTGTCTGGAGGCACGCACCTCCCTGAGGTAATGACACCATGTGGCATCATTGCAGGTCCGCAGCGCGGCAGGCTTCTCACACGGCTGGGCGCAGCCGTTTAATATCCAAACACACAGGTTGCCCTCTTGAGAGAAGCCACGAGGCGGGTGAAGTATTTCCTCATTTATTAACAGGCAGCTGCATACAGGTGAACACAGGAAAGCACACCACCAAAGTTCCTAGCGCCAGACCGGTTTCGGGATTGAACCCTTTCTCAATGGCGTTCTGTTTGTAAATGCCGGTTTTTCTTTGTGCACTTAATTTCAAAAGTACCTGCCTTAGTGGGCGTGGCTGAGTTAACAGCCTCCTGGGTCTTGTAGTGCCACAACGTTTTTTCTCCAGTGAGTCCGTATTTATAGCAGAAAATAAAAAACAACTTGAAGCCCATGTGGGTTGGGTGTTGAATCCTGCTTGGACGCCTGATGTCCTTATCAGCTGTCTGGAGGCACGCACCTCCCTGAGGTAATGACACCATGTGGCATCATTGCAGGTCCGCAGCGCGGCAGGCTTCTCACACGGCTGGGCGCAGCCGTTTAATATCCAAACACACAGGTTGCCCTCTTGAGAGAAGCCACAAGGCGGGTGAAGTAAAGTACTTTTGAAATTAAGTGCACAAAGAAAAACCGGCATTTACAAACAGAACGCCATTGAGAAAGGGTTCAATCCCGAAACCGGTCTGGCGCTAGGAACTTTGGTGGTGTGCTTTCCTGTGTTCACCTGTATGCAGCTGCCTGTTAATAAATGAGGAAATACTTCACCCGCCTCGTGGCTTCTCTCAAGAGGGCAACCTGTGTGTTT